>NC_072797.1:97299772-97602803 GCF_028583425.1 Eublepharis macularius | reverse complement strand
CACCCATAGACTGAACAAAGGATTAAACACACTACATTTCAATAATCTCTCCAAGAGCAAAGTAATATGTTTTCATCTATTTGAATTAGGAACATATACAAACTAGATGAGACTATTCTTATGTAAGTAGAGTTCTACCTATTTAAGATTGTAGATATTTCCAGAATATTTTAATACACACAAGACACAGTGACACGATAAATGCAATTTTCACAGCACTATATTTATTTGTAACCCCGCATTTTGGAAATGTGACCCTTTCTGGGCAACACAACAGAGCTAACCAAGAGAGAATCTGTGAAGTATCTAAGAAACATACAAATATATGTATAGGATACCATACATATAGAATCACTACTGAATAATTATAGCAGATGTTAAATGTAAGTTTGTAAGATCAATGTTTGTTAATTTTAATACTGATACAGTATTATTAAGAATTTAATTAGCACTTTAGATGATTATAGAACAAGGGGCGAATCCACATTACTCATTCTAAGTCGCATGTTCCCCGCATTCCCCACGCAATGCCGGTCACATTACCTCATTAAACAGACGCATTTCATTCACATTTCTCCCGAATATGTGGTCACAGGTTTTCAATGGGAGTTTCACGGCGGCCGTGAACGGGCCAATGCGCAATTTAGGCGGTTTTTTTAAAAACCACCCCCCCCTTCCTGTCTCTCCAGCCGTTCCGAGAGTTCCTATTGGCTGATTCAACTTGCAAGTGCTCCGTAGTCTGCAAAAGACTGTTTTTGACTTCATAGCATTGGATTTATTGATTATGCTGTTTCTGAATCAAATCTGGTAGTTTGAAAAATCATTTTGGGGTGAATCCATCCTCAGAACGGACTCGCAAAACTTCCTTTTTAACTGTTTTTTATTTTTTTTATTTTATATTACTGTAATATCGAAATTACGGTGAATCAATCATTCGAAATAAAGAAAACACAGAGCAGGACCTCCATCACTCCTCCATGTTTCCCCCAAGTTATAATCGGTCCCCAATGACATTTTACATTTCCTCGAAAACTGTCAGGGATGATGTTCACACAAGGAAAATGGGGCGCGAGACATGCGGCCACACTGTTGGGTCTCCGTCAATGCATCAGAGAGACAAGACATAGTTATCTATATATCATGATATCGTTATACCAAAGTTCCGAGCAAAACAATAAAAAATTTTTTTAAAAGGTCGGGAAGATGTGTTCCCTCCCTCAAAAGCAGAAAATGCGGGTGTGAAGTGAATGCGGATTCGGCCAGTGACTATTGGGAACATAATGACACTCCAAGAAAGTGAAACTTCAGTAAAATTCAGGCACTGAACTGTCCTGCATAGGAAATGCCCACGAAAGCTTCCCACATGCTTCCAGAGGCATCATTATCTTCAATGATGTTTCTTTATAAGGCAAGATCGAACTAACGGAAAAGTGCACTAAAAAAAAAATTAAAAAATGGGCGGGAAAAAAGGTCCTGCCCAAAAAAGCGGTTTTCGAGCAGCCGTGTGACCAGAGGGACCAGAGGGATGCGCGAGAAAGATGGATTGGAAGCAGGAATGTGAACGAAGAGGAAAAAATCGCGGATTGGAGGCAAACGGAAGATATCCGATAAACATGCGTGTAATGGGTGAATGTGGATTCGACCAAGATTTGCTGTGTAAAGGAAGAGCATTTTATTTTTATTACATGCTGTATGGGGGGGGGGGAGGAAATCACATTTTAATATTGGAAAAAGGATAAATTGTTATGACATCCCACCCCATTCCAGAACTTCTCGTAAGTTATCACTAGGCAAAAGGATATATCTAGGGTCTTACTGTCACAAAAACATGAGTAACCATGCTGGATTAGACCAATAGTCCGTTAAGACCAGCATTCTGTTTCTTATAATAACCATTCAGGTGCCACAGGAAAGTCCACAAGTAGGGCCTATAGATAGCAGCCTTACCTGTTGAATGCTCCTCAACAGACAGTTTTCTTTTTAACTCAGAGGTTCTATTCAACTAACATGCCTAATAGCCAATGATAGACTTATTTTCTATAAATAAGTACAACCCATGTTAACTCCATCAAACTAAATCCAATCAAGTGGCCAACATCACATCTCATACCAATGAATTCCAAAAGCCAACTACTTCTGTGAAGTATATCTCTGCCAATCAGTGTTCATAGGCAGACCCAAAGTTCTGGCATTATGGGTGAAGAAGAAAAAGGTCTCTATCCACTTTATCTTTGGGAGGAAGTCTTGCTCAGTGTTAGAGCATCTGCTTTGTATCCAGAAGTTTCCAGTCCCAAACCATGGTATCTCCACTTAAAAGGATCATGTTACAGGTGATGTGAAAAGGCTGTGCCTGATACCTAAATAGCAAAGACTATTTAGCAGCACCTTTAAGTAGCACCTTTAAGACTAACCAACTTTATTGTAGCATAAACTTTAGAGAGCCACAGCTTTCTTCATCCATGCATCTGATAAAGAGAGCTGTGGCTCTTGAAAGCTTATGCTATAATAAAGTTGGTCAGTCTTAAAGGTGCGACTGGACTCTTTGCTATTTTGCTACTGCAGACTAACATGGCTAACTCCTCTGGATCTATGACCTGATACCTAGAGATCTGCTGCCAATCAGAGTAGACAATCTTCAACCTAACAGACCAGTGATCTGACTCAATAAAAGGCAGCTTCATGTGCATCTTCATTTTTGTAATGTGGCAACCAGAGCGATACTCAGTATTCCAAATGTGGCTATACTGCTGTATTTAGACTACTGCGCATGATTCTGGTTGTTATATTGGCAGCTTTATTTTCAGTCCCTTTCCTGAGGATCCCAAAAGTCTTTTTCTTCATCTGCCACCACCAGTTCGGATGCCATGAGACTGTATGTGAAATTAGGGGGTTTTTTTTACTTGAGGTGCATTTCTTTGCACTTAATGACACTGAATTTAACTCTCATCCTATGAGAGTTAATTTTTCACATAAGTATCTGATGAAGCACCTTACCAAACATATTTCAGAAGTCCTACTATACAGTGTTCATCATGTTACCCTTGTCTGCATATTCGTTGACACTCAGATTCCGGGTTGAGGAGGCACGATTTTCCCTTTATAGAATTCCTTTTCAGTAAGGCTAGTTCTTCTATTCATTTAACAGTTTTGCCTTTAACAAGCCTTTCTACTAATTTACTTAGGACAGGCATCAAGCGAACTGGTCTTTAATTTCTGGTTCCACTCTCGATACCTTTTTCAAAATTGGTGTGATACTGGCAATTTTCCAGCCTTCTAGCACAGAGACTAATGATAAAGACAAATTATAGATATTTGTTAAAAGATCAGCAATTTTATGTGTGTGTGTTCTGTAAAACTATACTGTCTAGACTCATTTATTCTTTTTAAAATTCTTTTGAGTCCTCTGACTCAATTCCCTCTATATCCTCCCTGAAAAATCTGATCCAGGGACAAGTATCTGCAGGGCTTTTTTTCTGGGAAAAGAGGTGGTGGAACTCAGTGGGTTGTCAGCACAGGGAGCAACTTCTGGCAGGAGGTGGTGCACCTGGTACCAGATGCATGCACACAAAGTGTGCGCACTCTCCCAGGACCTCACAATGGCATCGCTTTGGGTCAGCTGGAACAAGGTGGGGAGTTTTTTAAAGTTTAAATCACATGGTCACATGGTTGGTGGCCCTGCCCCCTGATCTCCAGACAGAGGGGAGTTGAGCGGTGTGGAGGGCAATCTAAACTCCCCTCTGTCTGGAGATCAGGGGGCAGGGCCACCGACCATGTGACCATTTTCGCCGGGGGTGATTTAAACTTTAAAAAACTCCCCACCTTGTGGGGCACTACTTCAAGAGGTGCCAGAACTCTGTTCCACCGCGTTCCAGCTGAAAAAAAGCCCTGAGTATCTGCACATCTTCCACATTGAAGAGATACAAATAATTCATTCCACTTATCTGCATTCTCCATTTCTTCCTTCAGTAACCCCTCAAACCTTTCTCATCTATTGATGTAACAGGTTCTCTTGCTAATCATAATGCATTTAAAGAAATTCTTGTCATATCATCTCAGATCATAACCCAAAACAGGACTGTTTTTCTGTTACCAGGTCTCAAAGTCATCTGCTCTAATATATGAAAATCAAGCCGTGGTTTCTACTTTGTTAATTAATCCCTGATGTTGTTGCCATCACTGAAAATACCAAATACCTTGGTATTTATGAAAATAGAAAACTAATATATTAGCTTATAAATATAAACTTTGTTAAGACCTAGCTAGTATATACCTTTTCAGAATGGCTACTTTGAATGGGCAGAGGATAATAGACCTAAGTGCCACCCCAAGCAGGACTGCCAACAAGTGTCACTACTTCAGCTGCTATTCTCCTCACATACATATCCAAGATTGTCAGCTGGGGTCCTGTTAGGCCCCAGGTCCTATGGTTTCTGATAACATTTGCAATCAGCTGAAGACACTCAGGACTTTGGAGTTTACTTCAAGAGAGCAACAGATTTTCAGTCTACTGTTAACTATGTACCTAAATTAGGATAACAATAGACACATAGTTAAGAGAAAGGACATAGACGCACTGGCCTTTAATGACATTTCAGAACCAAAGTCACTAGTAACTACACATGAAAGTGCCTCCATGGATTGAGCCTCCATGCATGCCATACATCCAGGTCTATCCACTGTTTATTACACAGTTGCCGCACAGATATACAAGTGTGGCAGTGTCCAGAGGTGTGCCCAATTCAAGTAAATACAAACCTCGATTATTTCATGGTCAGCCTAAAGCAAAACTGTTGTGTTTATGTGACCTCTGATTACTGTTCTAGCCATAATCCTGGGCAACTAAACTTCTCTCACTTGAACAAGAGACATGGGCTAAGTAACACTTCATCAGAAGCAAGGCTTAGATACAGCTTCAGTCTTTGTAACATTCTTTGGTCTTCTGCAATCAACATATTTTGGATCCTGAGAACATATTCAATTCATGGGTGAGGCTATTGGTCATTAATTTCAAAAAATGAAGGTGCTCCAAGTTCAAGGAGTAATCCATGTGCACCCCCCAACAGCTTTACTCTGTGTAAGATCTATATATTAAACTCAGCATCTTAATTGTTTCTAAAATCAGATTGGAAACCTATTCAAACTATTTAGCAAAATATATATATATTCTCCCTACTTGTAGTTAGCCTCGATCTGAATGGACCAGGCTAGCCTGATCTCATTAGATCCCAGAAGCTAAGTAGGGTCAGCCCTGATAGGTACTTGAATAGGAGAACATCAAGGAATTCCACGGTTGCTATGAAAAAGGCAGGCCTTGAAAACTCTATGGGATCTTCACAAGTCAACTGTGACTTAAGGGTCCTTTACACACACGCACACACGCACACACACACACACGTAGCCAATATTTGCATTAAGTACTATCTGAAATTTCTTACTGACCTGTAAACTAAACTGCAGGAAAAGCACATTATGGTATTCTAATCAGTCAATTAAAGAGATACAAATATGTCACTGTAATGCTAACAAAAACACAAAGAGTGCTACTGTCAGCACTATGTAAAAATATGCATGCATGCATGCATCACAGCTAATATTGTACATTAATTGAATCACTTTAAACATGTCACATTCTGTATGACAAAGTAACATTAGATACTCACTGTTTGTCTTCAGGTTTAATAACGGATGGATCAGTAAGGTTCTCTCCTACACCTGCAGTAGTCAAATTTACAAAGTATGTTAGAGGTAATTGCATTGTTACAATTTTATTTTTATTTATGAAATAGCAACCAACACCATTATTTATACGGTTATCTAATCTTTAGCTTTATAGCATATAACCTGAAAATACAAGGTTACAAGTATAAAATGCATTAGCAATTGGCAAGCGAATGTTGCATGTTCATCTAATTTTTGCAGATTATATTTACTACTGGTTTTATTAGAAGCCAAATAAACCTACAGTCATCAATCCAAAGGATTTTCTTGACTTACAGGAACTGACCCATCCATTTGAATGCCAAGGAAATCTAAAAACAAGCTGCCTATCCCTATGGAATACACAGAGTTACCCCTCACACTATAGAGAATGGATCAGGACTAGACATGGGCAGCAGAAGAACGGGGCTGATGGGCTGAACCCAGCACGAGGTCTGTGAAACTGACAGCCCGAGCAGCAGAGAAAGAGGCTGAATCCAGCACAGGGTCTGTGAAACTGACAGCGTCTTTCTCCCACTGCTAGAGCAGCAGGAGAAAGGGGCTGTCAGTTTCACAGACCCTCTTGTTGGGTTCAGCCAGTGGGCTGAAATGGGTGCGGCGTCTGTGAAACTCTGAATCGGTCATGAAACGGCTGTAAAAATTCATTTGTTCCGGAAAAACGCGTTCCCATGGAATGCGTGTTTCAGTGCAAATGAACCGGCCATTCCATACGGAATTTTGTTCCGTGGTTCGTTTCATGCCCATCTCTAATCAGGACTGAAAAACAGGCAGTACGTGTATCCTCACATGTAGGCTTCTATCTTGCATCGATAGCCCTATCATTACTAAGCCAATAGGATGAGATACATGTGGGTACTATATCTGATACTGATGAGTGATTCAATTCCCTTCCCCTACATAGGCCAGCATTTTTTCTTGGTATGTATTTTTTTTATTTCTTTGCTAGATGCCATTGCTCCACTTTCCAATCCCAAAATGGATATGGAACCACTGATTTAGCAATAGAGTTTAGGGTTTAAAAAAAAATAAAACAGCTTCCCAATTCTTCCATGTGACTAGTGCTGTAGTCTTCCACAGCTTGGTGATGCAAGCTTTCCTCACAGCAGTTCTCCAAACTGTCCCATTCAATCCAGTCGACAAAGGCCCTTTCTGTACAGCATTGTTATCCATCATAATAACACAGGAATCACGTATTGTATCATTAGCAACTTAGCAAGCACATGTAAACAGTGGCTAAAACGTTTTTAATGATTATCTCAATGTACTCAAGAAATACCATGATTCAGATCCCAAATCTGTTTTGAAACTGAACCAAATATTTTAGAGATTTTCTTTTATTTTTATATAGTTCTTCCACTTTTCTACAACTCTTTTAAGTTCTGTGCAGAGACATTTCAGATCCACTTAAGCTTTCAAAAGAAGCTCCTCGCATTGAAATTTTAGATCTTTGTCTAAACATTGCAGCATTCTATAATGAATACATGCTTCTTAAATTTTGAGTGTGAAGATAACAACAAATGAGGTTAAAGGACTGGAAGGTTTATTTCACTTGACAAATGCATTTCAGTATAATTCATTCTCTTTGAATGCTGTAAATAAATTAAACCTCTATCTTACAGTACACATTTTCCTTGAAATAAATATCAGACAATTAAGTTTTGATTACATCACGTCTTGCTGTCCATCGGTCTTTCTAACACTGCCTTAAAGTATGTTGGCTCTAATCTAGCAGCTGTTTGAATGTATGCTCTATTGAACCTTCTTATCAGCAAGGAACTCCCCATTCACTCCTGTAACTAGAACCTGCAGCAAGCATGTGGGGTGGTCTTCCATATTGTCTGGAGAATGTTTAGCCATGTGCATTCTCTAGTTCTTTTACCCTATCCCCACCTTGACTTGTTTTAGTTCAAGCATGCAATGGTTCAATTGAAGGGTGAATGCTCAAGACAACAGAATAATAGAAGCAAATAAAGGTGGGGTTGCCATCATCAAGTCATCACCCAAGTAGTGCATGTTTCATTAAAAGGTCTAAGATAGTAGACAACAATGCAGATTTTGTACTTCCCATTTGCACCACCAACCCCCTTTCCCACTTTCCTCTCCTATTTATTCTTGCTTTGTCCTACTGTAGGTAAAAGAGGATGGGTAAAGGAAGAGCAGGCTGGGGGATACAACAGCTGCATCCTGTCTAGTTGTCTCTGAGGTGTGTCTGACTTTTTGTAAAAGCTCTGGGCATCAACCTTACAGAAGGGACTGGAGATACTGAAGAAACATGGTCTCAGCTTTACAATGCCTGTCACAGCTTTTTGTGTACATACCCAAACTTTTAAGTAAGGATTTGTTCTTTTAACACCATTCTAATAGGGTGCTTTTGCTGGATTTTAATGCTGGATTTTAATTAATGACTTTTAATGCTGGATTTTACCCTATCCCCACCTTGACCTGTTTTAGTTCAAGCATGCAATGGTTCAAGAGAAGGGTGAATGCTCAAGACAACAGAATAATAGAAGCAAATAAAGGTGGGGTTTAATGCTGGATTTTAATTAATGACTTTTAATGTTTGATAGTTTTATTTTGGAAGCCATCTCAGGCAGGTCCCTGGAGAGATGACATAACAATAAGTAAGAAGACATAGCTGCCTATGTATGTATAAGAGCACACAGCCTATTAAAGACTTTAGTGACATACTTGGATTTCATAGTATGATATTATAAGTTATCATTTACCTTGTAAATCCAGGACGAGTAGTTCTCCTCGGGTATATTCATAGGTCCAGTGAGAAAAAGCCAGCATAACTTCTTCCAGCACATTAGTGGGTGTGATTTCATCCCCATTGTTGTTGTTATACTTGCGGAATTCTCCCGTCATGAACTTCTCTATTGTTAGCCACTGATTTGCTGAATGACAATATATTAAGAAGACATCCAAAAACCTGCAAAAATAATTGTTTAATCTAAGAGTCATCAGAACACTGAGGGTCTTCCAGTGATACCAGTACTGCAACATGGCTCCTACTTAAAAATTGAATTCTTACGTTTAAAACATACTACTCTAGCTCAAACCTGGCAGAGGTACTATCACCAGTGAAAGATGCTTTCAGGAAATTAAGGCCTATCTGCTGTTGTGCACCATGTCAATTGCCAGTCTGTCTACAGGGCATATCCACACCTTAATTAATAAACATTTTTGAGGATGGTTTATGATTAATAACTTACTTTTAAACAAGTATATACTGCTGTTGTTATGCGAAGGGGAATTTCTTTTTGAGAAATTTGCTTTTTTAGATAGTCTTTGATTCCTCTTATTCTTTATTTTTTACAAGAGGGATTTCGCCTTCATTTCTCTTCAAAGAGAAATCAATGCACCTTTTTGTAATTCCGGCCGTTGCAGTTGTTTTATGTTACACACCACAGGATGGTGCTGTAATAGGAGGATAGGGAGATTTGTAAAGACACAACTTAAACTTCTGCTCATAAGAATTAAAATAGCTTGATATAGAACCCAATGATGTGTATATATAATAATGTACGTATTCATATTATTTTGCATGTGTGTGCGTGTATAAGCTGTTCCCCATGAAATGGAATATTTATTTGAGCATTTTAATATAAAATATTTTCTTTTGTGGCAAAAGGGTCACTATTTAGGGCAGGAAGGTCCTTTTACAGTCCGACTGCACTCTCAGCAATTTCCTGACATTAATAAAACCATTCTGAATGTATTGAAATATGTTTTATATCAAGCTCTCTGTAAAGCTGAGGACCATTAGTCTAAGATTTTATTGTATCAAAGAAGCAGTTTTTTAAGGATGATATATCCAGAACAAGTATTCTAGAATCATGCCTGCAGCCATCAGAGGATGTGAATAATATATGTAAGACCTCCAAATAAGGGGGGACAAACTATTTCAAAATCAGACAAGAGTATCCTTTTAAATAAAAATCAGGTTAAAATGCTTCTAAAATGGAAGGCTGATTTTCATTTTGATGAAGTATTTAAATCTTTTTATGAGAGAAGGCCAATGCTACTGCTCATACTCTATAAAATTGCTTGTAAAACAAATTGTAAAATTTTATCTTAAGTACTCAGTGTCAAGTTATAATCTCTCTCACCAAATAAATACAGATGGATGTAGAAACTTAAAATAGAGTCACATAGGGAGTTCTTTTAATATATACTCTCTACATGGCATGGGAATTTAATTCATAAACTTGAACAGATTTTGTCTTGCTAAGTAATACTTTAATCAATCAGCTTTATCTTTGAACTGAACTGGGAACTCTGCAAGTGTGGCCTTAGCCTGAACGTAAAGGTGGTAGCAGCTGTCACCTTCAACAGCCCATACAAGAAATGGAGTATTAACAGTGGGCTGGATCTAACATTTCATCAATGGAAAGCACTGACAACCACAGGGCTTCTAGGCAACTCTGCCCACCCACCCCCCACCCCCAGCTAGCAGCCATTCCCATCCCCAGGAAAGTTTTCCCCAAAGATTACAGGACTGGCAGGGCTCATTTTGAGGGGGAACACGCAGGAATGCAGTTCCAATAGTTCTCCAGAGGTCAGATGGCCCCTCCCACCTGATTTTTGGCCATTTTGGGCCCATTTTAGCTGGATTGGGCCCAAAATGGCCAGGATTGGGCCTAAAATGGCCAGGATCAGGCCTCTTACAAGTGACGGATCACTCTCCCACTCAGCAGCAGCCCAATTCTGACCATTTTGGGCCCCTTTTCAGCCATTTTCAGCCCCTTTCTGTCATTTTGGGTCCAATTTTGGCCCTGAATGGCCAGGATTGGGTCCAAAACAGCCAGGATAGGTGAGGTCAGGGGGTGTGGCATATGCAAATCAGTTATGCTAATGACACACTTCTGGTGATGGCAAGGGGTGTGGCATATGCTAATGAGTTATGCTAATGAGTTCCTCCAGCTCTTTTTCTACAAAATGACCCCTGAGGACTGGTGTATGTATATGAGTCCAGAGGCTGCAGTGGACAGGAGACAACATCCCCTAGCAAACTTCTTTGGGAAAGCAGTTACAATAAACTCCTGAAAATTCTGTGGATCAAGAGTTGATAACAACAACAACAACAACAACAACAACATTCAATTTATATACCATCCTTCAGGACAACTTAATGCCCACTCAGAGAAGTTTACAAAGTATGTTATTATTAGCCCACAACAACACCCTGTGAGGTGGGTGGGGCTGAGAGAGCTCCAGAGAGCTGTGACTATCCCAAGGTCACCCAGCTGGCTTCAAACAGAGGAGTGGGGAATCAAACCCGGCTCGCCAGATTAGAGTCCCGCAAACTATATGATAGCCTGAATGATGATGAGTTTGTAACACTATTGAATATACACAAGGCCCATGTTGAACCATTTACTCTCTTCCTGATATGGTTTTAATTCTCTAATGACAACACTGTCAATATTACACAATCATAGTTCAGAATTCTGTTTTCATGACACTGAAGCTTTGAGACATGTTATGAAAGGTACTCTTAGTCTTAAACCTTACTCCTCAGGTCATTTACTTGGAAGAATGTTCCACTGATTTCATTTATATTCATGTAAAATACTGGCATAATGCTTATAAAACTACACATGACAACAGCATGTTTGTCAGGATCATAAAATACCTAAGCAGTGCCAAACTTTCCCTTCTTTTGCCTTAACTCTCTGCCAATGTTCCTTCTTCCTCAAAATAGGTTCCACGCCAGTTTTTAGCATATGTGGGGGAGGAGCAACTCAGAGAGAAGGTACAAGTAGGTAAGTAGCTGACAGAGAGTGGATCCAGATCTCCTTTTCTGCATATCTCTTTAAGCTCTAAATCAGTCCCTTTGACCAGTAAATGGGACAGACATAGATTTAAACAAACCATTGTGTTGTCATCACATATACATAAACCTAACATTTGTTTACCTAACCTTAACTAAGCTGTACTATCAGTAACTTCCAAATATCTTTGACTTTTCAAATAGTATTACTTTCTCCAATTAAAATACTCCTTTCTATTTACCTACTGATATCTATTCTTAATGAAGTAAATATAAGGAAATGTTTAAACATCATTCCAGATATTGGAGTAACTGTGGGTATAATTAAAATGTCTGTTCTGATGATATATTGAGAAAATCTTTTGACAAAGGCCAGTATTGATCTATTTGTCCAGTAGTCTGTGTTCTGTACTAAGATTACATAGACACAATAATATAATTCATCCCGGACACACAACTGGGGTATCTCATAATGATGGCTTTCATCTTTTTCACATCATACATCACAAGCATTTGCCTTACCTCGGAGTATGTGGAATGCTATGAGGTTTCATTTGGTTGAAGGTATAGATCAACTTCTGAGCTGCTCTTTGCTGTTGTATTTCCTAATAATAGTAATAAATTTTCATAATTTATACAGCGCTTTTCCTAAAGCAGGTACATGAAACACTGCACATACATGATTATATCAGTGGTTCTTACATTATTGTTACCCCAGATTACAGCCTGGAGAGTTCTGACTTGCTTAAAGCCACCTGGCAAGTTCATCATAGCTGAGGTACAACTTGCAATGGAAATTTTAGTTTATGGATCATGTTCTTGAACATGATGTTAAGGACTAGTAATATGGAAAGCAAAGGATATTTATAATAAACATTCTATACAGTCTTCTTAGTTAAAGAGAGATGAGGGGGTAATTCTCACAGTTTTCCACCTAGTATATCAAACACATGCAATAGTCTATATTAGACTTTACCAATTCATATTATAGATATGTACAGCCTTACGATGCATATTCACTTTGAAGTAAGCGCCACTGAATTCAACACAGCTTATTTCCAAGTAAGTATGCAAAGGACTGCAGATTTACACAGCATAGAGTATATCCACTATATATCCACTAACTCCCCAGGAAATTCCCATACACCAAGTCAGGACCTGCTTAGCTTCCTCACCTTACATATTTATATTTGTATTTTTGGTCTCATCCCAGTTTGTTTGTTTCATTTTCAACTATTTTTTGTGGTATAGGTAAGTGTAATTTCTTTCAGCTATCCCCCCTTTTCCCACTTGTGTTCCCCTAGGTAATCAGGTACTTGATTTTCAGGAAGGTATCCGCCCTGAGCTTGCTGGAAATGTGGGGAGGGCAGAATAAAAATTGAAAATAAATAAATAAATGCATATATAACAATTTATACTCACTCTGAGGCAGAGATGGAGTACTGTGTCATCATGGAAGATCTTTTGCCAAGTCTCTACTACCTCAGGGAGGAAAGACTTTACAATGAAAACTTGGCCTAACTTTAGGGCATCATTTTCCGACCAGGTGCAGATAACCTTCATAGCCCTCCTGAGACCTCCATCCATTTCCTCCCGAGACAAAACTTGAATCATAGCAGCCATGCCATGCTGTGACCAGGATGACATGCTTTTATCAAGGTTCAAAGGTGAACTTTCTTCTAATCTATAAACTGTTACTTCTTCACCAGCTGAAGCCAATGGAAATTGGATAGATTTCAGAAAACTGTGTTAAACTACATAAGCATCAAATGTTGCACATTTTGTATTCTTAAAACAATTTATCACAATGAAGATACCTATTGGTACAGAATCGAAGAGGTAAAAATAGGATTTGCACTTCAGCACTAAGATTTCCTATAAATAACTAAGCAAGTACTGCACCTTTTAGAGTCCTAATGCTGAAAATCTCAGTGTGAAGGTGTTTAGCAGCCAAGCATAGTATGCTTGACAGCTACAATCAAGCCAGAAGCTGCTCTGGTTGTTCAGAAGCTGAATGTCAGTTGGTTTGTGGATAAACTGGGAAGTGGCTTCTGGTGTCAGGGATCAACTGAGAATCAGCTTCTGTTGCCCTCCCAAGCTTCACTCTCCCAGTCTTGCAGTGCAGTTGTGGGGGATGGACATCACTGATGATACTACTAAGCAGTGGGAGTTGACTTCTATCCTCCCCTCCTCCCAAACTATCCCTGCACATCAGGCAGGTCTTTTTTTCTGGGAAAAGAGGTGATGGAACTCAGTGGGTTGCCATCAGAGAAAATGGTCACATGGCTGGTGGCCCCGCCTCCTGATCTCCAGACAGAGGGGAGTTTAGATTGCCCTCCATGCCACTGAGTTGCGCGGAGGACAATCTAAACTCCCCTCTGTCTGGAGATCAGGGGGCGGGGCCACCAGCCATGTGACCATTTCAAGAGGTTCCGGAACTCCGTTCCCCTGCATTCCCCCTGAAAAAAAGCCCTGACATCAGGGATGCAGTGAGAAATTTCCTGCTCGTGTTGAATTTGCACAAACAGGCCTTCAAATATTCAGTTCCCTTACTGTGACTGTTAGGCAGAGCCAAAACGGCAGGTTTTCAAGCATCTCCATTCCTCGTTAAATATCACAGAAGTTGGTACTCACCAAAGAGCTGCACTGGTGTAAAAGGTATCGTTTGAGCTAATCTCATTAAATTATTCCTTTCGACAGCTAGAGAGAGACAGAGAGAGGCAGATCATCCATACTTGCAGAATATTTTTACTCATATTTTCTCTAAGAAATATTTCAATCCACTTATATATAACATCATGAAATGGTGCTGCTAAGGTGCTTAACTGCTTAATTCCTGTGGCTGATAGACATCATTACCTCAATACATGCAGGCTTTCCTGGCTTATAAAATGAAGGGTCAAACTACACACAACAGCATGTTTGCCAGAATCATATATAAAACACCTAAGTGGTGCTAAATGTTTCCCTTGCTTTATAGTAACTCCCTGCCATTTCACTTTCCCTTCTAAATGGGGAAATGCACAGATAGGTAAGCAGCAGACAGACAGTGGGTCCAGGACAATATGTTCATAGGCATTAGATGGATTCCAGTATAGAAACCTGAAGATACTGTCTAATGTTATACAAAAAGTCTGTCATGAAGACTGGAGTGGCTAAAGGGTATTCCAAGCCCAAATTCTTAAGCACAATCACATCTCTAATTTATCAGGGATCCTGGCCCACCAATGGAAGAGCCATTTCTTAGGGCTGAATTAGACAAGTGCACACTGTCTTAGTTTAGATTTTAAAGAATTATTTCCAATAGGTATGAGTACATCCTAAACTTTCAAGGATAAAAATAAAGTACATATTAAATAGCATTGCTGGAAAGGGATAGTCCCCTTCTTCCTCATTTTCATGGGAAATTATTTCTAGACCCAATTACTCTCTTTGATTATAAAATAGGTTGCCATTGCATTCATAATAATACTTATCTCAATCACTAGAGGCATTTGATTTTTGTCAACATATGGCTCACAGATAATCACTAATTGCAGGAAAATATTAATCATTATTGTCTGTGTACGTGTGTATATTGTTAACACATAAGACAGAAAAAAGATAAAAATGAACTGAAGGAATAGGAAGCTACAATCCAATGCATAGTCCAATGCAAGAATTAATTTTAGTAAGTCTCCTAGTTATGCCAGATACAAGAAGAAATAAAGCGATGTGTAGTGAAATTCCACAACAGTAAAGGAACAGAATGGAGAATTTCATTTAACTGTGCTGATCCTGTAATTATTTGCAGAAGATTCTTGTGTAAAGATTTAAAAGGAAGATGGACTATAAGGACATCTGCTGGCAGTGTCTGAAAATTTCATCTTCCCCATTGAGAAAAAGCTTCATAGCACTCCCTCTATATATTCAATGGAAGAGTTTAAAACAGCTGACAAATTATAGAGGGTAACTTCTATACAGTACAGTAAAAACAAGGGATCTTGTGGCACCTTAAACATTACAGTTGTTTCGTGACACTAGCTTCTGTGAACAAGAGCCCACTTCAACAGATGCATCATCTATTATCAAGTTGGCAGATGGTATATATCTGCCAGCTGAAGGTACTGCTCATGCACCTGTTGAAGTGGGCTTTTGTCCACAGAAGTTTTTTCTGTAATAAATCTGTTAGTCTTTAAAGTACCACAACATTTCTTTTTATTAAAATAGTCGTGGTCAAAGGAGAAATAAAAAAGTGTAGAATGAAATTCAACAACCATAAAGAAACAGGAGGAGGGAAGTCAGTCACTTATGTATGAGTCTATAAGGGGAGTTGTTTAGTACAATAAGTGGCTACAATAATCAAGCCAAATTAACAGTGAATTGCATCCATTTCAGTTATATCTAGTAATCTGATGGGTTACTTCTGCACGTGCATAGAAAAGCATAACCCTCTCACACTGTACACTACACATTGTTCCATACATTTAAAGGAAAAAGTATGTGAAAATAAATACTGACAGGGAAAAAATGACAGATCCACAGCCAAAGATATCACTGAGAATTGAGAAATTGTTCCTGAAAACATAGAAGAAACTACAGTTTGTTCAGTCTTCACCTCCTACTTGTGATGAAAATAGAGACTTTACTTGTGCAGTACCCATTCATGTGCCAAAGTTACAATGAATAAAGGTGAACAAGGCATTCCATGTGCCTAGGGATGTTTCCAAAACTCTCCTTTATCCAAATTTCTCCCTGGACTTTGTTTTGAATGTATCCAGTCTTTTTCCAAAGTGAAACCAATGCATTAAGAATCCTCCATATTCTTAATGTTTGAAAATCAAACATATTCTAAATGTTTGATTTTCAGACTCCTGCACAGATTGCCCCAGCATCAGCTCCTTCTGTTGCTATGGATCTTTACCCCTCTATGTTACCAATGTTATGTGTATATATTATTAAAGATTGTTTTCTTTGTTCTCATTGTACAGTTGTCTGTATCAAGTTGTTTTACAAATACACAATAGCAGAACTTATTAGTAAAACATTACAGAAAAATATTATATATTATGATCCCATTAAGACTGTTTTGCCAATGTATAAATGCAAGGTGTTAACACAGAGAAGAAAAAAGATACAAATGAATGGCAGGAGCAGAAAGTTACAGCAATCAGGTCATGCTCAAATTTGGGAATTAAATTTAGAAATGTTCTTCAGACAAAGTCTCAGTTCTCAGTGATGTCTTTGGCTGTGGATCTGTCATTTGCTCCCTGACAGTATTTTTCCCCCTTTCATTGTGCCAACAATTATTTGATATGGAGAAGCAAGTGCTAAAATAATAACTATTCTTCATCTTGCGTTGCTGCTGTGTTAGGGATCATCTTAATATGCTGCTCTTGATAGTGAGCTACTTCAAAGACAGAGTATCAGAAAATGACAGCAAAACAGAATTAACACGCTTATCGACTAATGCAATGCAGCTACCATTCAGATATTCACTGCTTACCTGAGTAATGATGGTGGAGATCTTGAGGGTTTTTTAAGGAGGATGAGATTTCTGAAATTTATTTTTAAAGGATTATTATTTTAAATAGAAGAAGAAAAGATAAATGGACTGCTACAATCACTATGCATTTAAGACTGTCATGAAACAAAGTGACTGGCTTAGTATTCTATGGAGGGGAATTATTTTTACTGCATTATAAAGCACAAATGTAGCCTCTGTAAATTATCAATAAAACAACATATAATTATACCGGGGACCAGAAAATGACAGACAATATTCAACTCAAGGACACCCAGTATCCCCAACAGTTGCAGAACTGTGAACTGCACTTTAGGGATGATAACAACAACAACAACAAAACACTTATTACTGCCCACTATGCTTCATGAGAGATCTCAAAGGCATGATTTCCTCAACTCTATCCCCTGTCATTATGCATCCCATTAACTACATTATGGCATTAACATTACAGTCATACTGGTTCATTAACCCGTGACATCTAAAATGTTGTAAAATCTGAACAGACAAATAACAGGGAGACAAAACTAATTTTAGTTTACATTTATTTTGTGGTACTTTCTAAGTAGTATAAAAATAAGTTATGATTTTATCGGAGGAAGCTTAACTACAGTTTGGCATGTTGAAACTCAACTGGCAAACCATAATTTACACTCGGCTGGCAAATGAGAAGTCTGAACTGAGAGTGATATCTGCTTGGGGGGAAAGCAGGATTTAAATACTTGAAATAAATAAAAGAAAGTATTCTCTTTCTCATATGGAAAAGTTATTGGAAACATTTTAGTCCATAAATTAAAACTTAGGCTTTTCCCCATATGAGACTATTACAGCTAAAGTGATATTACAGAAAGAGATATAACTGCCTTTCTTTGGTCTCTTATTTATTTCATTTCATGAACCTGACATTGTTCTTTTGTATGTGTTTGGGAGACATATTCTTACACACAGTGATGACAGCAGCAACTAAGTAGAAACTAGAATTACTGCTGCTATTACTACTTAACATACATTTAGCACCAAAAGGTGTGCTAGGTGTAAATTTACAATTCCTGCCAAAGTGAAAGTATAGAGAATGTGACTTTAAAAGTGGATGCAGGTTGAGTAGAGTGAAATAGTGATAGAAAAGTAGAAAATGTGGGAATGTGTAAAACTCCCCAGAGAAATTTTGCTAAACTTATGAAAATTAGTTTTGCTTTTTCATGAAGAGAAGACTCCTAGGGAAGTCTGATGGCAATTCTACGAAGGAAGTTAGGCTTGGCTGGATCAGCATAGGCTTAGGGGCTTTTTAAATAAGTGTGTGTCAAAAGTTGAAAACTTCATAGAGGAAGATGCTGCTCAAGATACACGAAGCACCAGAAGATGTAGAGTCAAGAAGCAAAGAAGTCAAGTGTAAATCAACTAAGGTGAAATTGAAGGAGCATGAAGTGTTGTACATGAGGGAGGAGATACTGTTAGGGCAGAAAGCTTAATAAATGAGAAGGCTGATGACTAGAGATGGGCATGAAATGGGAAAAAACGAACCCTGAGTTTCGTGGTTTGTTGTGTTCCACGAAACACAAACTTTCATGAAATTGTCCCATTTCACAAAGCGATTAGTTAGGTTCATGATTCGTCAGATCCCGGGACCCTACAACAGCCCCCTTCATACACAGAGATGCCAAACTTGCAGGAAGACTTCAGCAGGCTCTCCTCCAGCTACCCTCCAAGTTTGGTGAAGATTTCAATATGTTGACCAGGAGTGTGAGGCCTCAGCAGAGGAACCCAGAAAAAATAAGAAGAAAATCAAAGGGAAAAAAGGGAGTCCCTGAGCCAGGCAATGCCCTGAGACTGGGGTGGCGTGGGGTGGAGGAAAAAAGGCACGCTTATCCAACAACCTTCCCAGCAAGGACAGGAGCATAAAATAAGAAAGAAGCTTTTCAGTCTCTTTTAAAGCAGCAGCAAATCCAGCCAAAAGCTCCCAAATCCACTCTCACTCCAAATCCCAGCAACAGCTCTTCCCTCTCCCTCTGTCTAATGCAACTGAAAGCAGGAGGCACACAGCTGTGCCTTATATAAGAAACGCTCACATAGAGAAGAACAGGAACTCTCTGGTTGGCAGACAGGTCACCATATGGAGGGTTGTGGCCTCCTTCTCCCAGCCCAGTTTGGCAGTCTGCAGTTTGGACAGCACAAGGTCCAGGCTGCCCTGAAGAAAGGAACAGCAACAATGCCTACTGGGATTTGGAGGGATGAGATTGGTATTCCCATGGCTACAGAAGGCCCATCTCCCCACTGCTCGTTGCTCTCATAGAACAGAATGGGAGCTCTCAGGTTGGCAGCGAGAGCTGCCTATCAAGGTTATCTGGGCTAAGATTGGGGTTTCCATGGCAACAAAAGGTCTCCAGATATTCTGAGCCTATGTTGCCTAGGGAATCAATAGATCGGTGCCAGCTTGTCTGGCATCATGAAGCATTCACGAATCGAATGAATTGGTCCCAAAAGCCATGGATTTCATGAAAAATGCAGCCCCACGAAACGCTTTTTCACAATACACGAATTGGCCCGAATCGTCATGAAATTTGATTCGTGCTTCGATTTGTGCCCATGTCTACTGATGATACAGAATGTAATGCTGAGGGACATATGGAGAGTGTGAGGTTACCATAGAGAATAGAGAGTAATCTTAGCATCTGAATCTTCTGAATCATGCAGGGGGGTTACAGAAGAAAGGAGACCAGTAAGAAGGATGTGATGGATGTGTAGATGAGATAACTTTCCACGGATGACTTCAAAAACGTAGACAAAGTGGAAGGACCATAAAATAAGAAAAACATGACTGTTTCCTTAAGTTGTTTTTTAAAAGATGAATTAGATTAACAATGGCGTATGCTGTTAAATACATTTAAAACAAAAACTGCTTTATTTTTAAAGCTTGCTTGGTGAAGCAGTCTTTTATAAAAAGACTTATAACATGGGCAAGAGAAGAGCAAGTGGTATTAATAATCTGTAAACACCCACCATCAGATTCCTAGTACGACACAGCCTTATTTTCTCCTCAAGACTTCTGAAAACGGTGTGCCAAGAAAACATTTTTTTTTAAAGATAAGGCTCATCTTGGAATTATCCGTATAGTCCAGAGGTCTCTAGCATATCAGCCCAAGGGTCAACAAGGCCTTTTAGATATTTACTAAGTACCATGTCAATGAGATGGCACATGATATGACAATGCATGGGAAATTGCCAACTAACTTAAACAGTCTGTTATAGTCTGATCTCTATGCTACCACATTTTAGCAATTCAGGAAACAAAGTATAAAATAATAAAAAACAAAAACTTACTGTCCACTCCATCTATAGTCAACCTGTAGAAATCAAGTGTTACAGAAATTTTCAATGGTTTTAATCATTGAAAAAATTAACTACATAAGTATATAATAGTTTAAATACAAGGAATTGTAAGGAACCCACAAATAATTTTATATTGGTTTTACAAACAAACTAGTCAAAATTAAAAAGTAGGGGTGGCACTGTTACAGAGCTGAGCAAGTCTTAACATTTACTGGAGTCATCTCTCCCATGACTTTTCTTTGTCATCTGCTCTATCCTTGCTGTTATCTCTCACTAGCCGAAATATAGGCAGTCCTTCAGATACTCTGCTCCCAAGCCATGTAGTGCTTTTAAGTCCAAAATAAACTTCTTAAGTTGTGTTCAGGAGTGGATTGGTATCCAGTGTAATCGCTGTATTTGCAGTGCTAGAGAGCTGTGACATGGGTAGCACTGGTAAGAATATAATTCCACGGATTTTTAAAATATATATTTAGTCACTTGCCTTATAAGATTACATTCAAAGCAGCTACTGCTACAGAGGACAGAAACTAAACCAGAGTGGAGGGAGGAAGGAAAGAAAAATGAACTTAGTTTGGAAATGGAGGGAAGGAAACAGAGGAAGAGAAGAAACTGAAAGGAAGAGGGAAGGGTCAACTGAAAGGAAAGTAACAGATGGGGAAAATGAGAATGGTAAGTGGGAGAGATGTAAGGAAGCAAGAAAGAGGACACGCTGTGGGGGAAGGGAAGGGAAAGGGGGCAAGCACAGATAGCATGCAGAAGAGGACAAGTGGGGAAGGGGTTGAGATTATCCTCCCTGCATGACCTCATGGATCCCTTACTTGTTTCATATAAATCAGAATTGGTTAGCAATTAATGTAAGCAGAAGTACTTACGAGGGATTCCTGCTCAAGTTATTCCTCCTGTAAGTCCAAATCGAACTGTTATTTAAATCCTGGAAAGAAGGAAAATAGCAAATTCTACTGACATTATAACACACAAGCAGTACACTATCAGAATAACTGCAGAAGAGTTTTTAAGGGAGACTTCAGTGAAAAACTGCTCAGCTGGAATTCAGATGTTGATGTGATACTGTCACTCTTGAACTCAAAAGGGAGTAAGGGTGGCTAGCTCACTACATCAAATAATTGTTCCTCATTACAGATGAATGTACATTATGCAGGTTCATCCCACCCTGCTAATTCATCGATATCCTCACACTCTTAGATTGGATTATTTTTTAACTGGATTCTTTTTCACCCACATTCTGCAATGTAACAACCCTGCCCTGGAAAACTGAGCCTTCTAGCCTAACCAACACTTCCTCTTCCCACCTAGCCTTTCTGCTGTTTGTAGCTTTCTATATTTCTCTAAGCCATCAAAGCAGATCAAAAAACACTATATTTTTTGGTTATGTTTGGGCTCTTTTAACCCAACAACTGTAAAGAATGTCATTTTAAAGATCAGAGGGAGCCCTTTTCCACTTGGAACCGTGGTATGGGAGGATAGGCTTCTGCCTGCCTGCCATACTGTTTGAGAAGCTGAAATGGCCTCCAGCAGGGAATTATTCATATAACTTTGGAGCAGTACATGGAGCTCCTCCTCCCCACACACCACAATTGCTAAAGAGCTCCTCTCTGAACTTTTAAGTGGCATTCCCTGAAGCTGCTGTGCGACTCGCCAAAAAGGGGTATGTCATAGTGAACTTGTTAGTCTTTAATATTCCATAAAAGTCTTTGTTATTCTGCATTCAGATAACAGTTTAAGGCAGTGTTATGAGTCTATGTATGAACTCAGTTCCATCCTCCCGTTATATGTGAATAATCCCATTTAAAAACCAACTCCAGGTCAGTTACATGTGGCACACAAATGCAGGCACATGGGTTAACCATATATAGTTCTTCACCACCACCACACCCAGGTCATCTATATGGCCCACTCACTGAATTCTGGCTCCCCCCCCCTCACTCCATACGTCTTCGATTTCAAAATGGAAGCAGGCAATTTGGCTTCCATTTCTTTGGCATCTTTTCTGAGAACAGAATCTCCCACACTTTCCTGTGCCAGCTAAAAGATGCTGAAAAAACAAAAGCCAAACTGCCTGCTTCCACTTTGAAATCTGAGACGTATGGAGTGAGTGGGAAAAAATGCCAGTGTTCAGTGAGTGGGCCGTCTCTTTAACAGCATGTGGAAACGGCCCCACTCTCACTGATAAATCTGGATTGAATGTTGGTTTAGGAGGAAGAGAGAGAGAGAGAATGATGCTTATATCCCACTTTTCTCCTTGATCAGGATCCCAAAGTGGCTTTTCACATCATTCTCTCCTCCTCCACTTAATCTCCACAGCAACAACTCTGTGAAGGAAGAATAGCTGAGAGACTGTGACAAGCCCAAGGTCACCTGGTGGGTTTCACGGTCTAGCGAGGGATCCAAACTCAGAGCCTTGCTACAAGTGACATTTTACACGTGAAGGATAAAGGATCATTTTCGCAAGTCTTTCTGGGAACTGAAGTTCCTCTCCCCCACCCCTTTTCCTTTTGTTCCTTCCCCTCTCTGCCTGAAGAGACAGAGAAAGTCTGCGGCAACAGCAACTTTTGCAAATTGTTCCTCCAGTCACAAGCCTGCTCCCAATGATCTTTGGGGCAGGCAGCTGCAACTTTCTCAGCTTTCTCCAGAGCATTCCACACACACACACACCCAGCAAGACGATTTGCAAAAGCTGATGTTGCCGTAGGCTCTTGCTGTCTCTTCAGGCTGCGAGGGGAAGGAACAGAAGGAAAAGGGGTGGGGGAGAGGAACTTCAGTTCCCAGAAAGACTTGCGAAAATGATCCTTTATCCTTCACGTGTAAAATGTCACTTGTAGCAAGGCTCTCAGTCATCCCAGTTCCGAGTCTGACACCTTAACCACTACACCCAGGGCTGGCGTGTCCATTGAGGCAGTGCCGGCAGCCACCTCGAGTGCTGATCGGGGGTGGGGGTGCACAGCACGAGGTTGGTGGTGGCAGTGCTGGCGGCTGAATGGAAGGGCTGGGAAGTGCTCCCATGTGCCCCCCCCCAGCTGCCTGCCACACCTGGCCCGCAGGTGCCCAGCCAGGAGCACGTGCTGGTGGTGGCAGCATGGGCCAACTGAGCAGGCAGTCACCCAGCCCTCCCACTCAGTTGCCCTGTGCCACCACCACCGCCACTGCCAGCACACAGCTGTGGGCCAGCCAGGCACGGCAGGTGGCCAGAGCGGTGCGGGGCAACTGAGCGGGAGGGTGAGAGGCCACCCAAATGCTGTCCCAGGTGCCTGCCTCACTAATGGGGCAGCCGGCTCACAGCGGTATGCCCTGCATGATGACGTCACGTGCAGTGATGTCATCACGCAGTCCAGGTGCACACACGCTTTGTGTACGTGCACATGGGGGCAGCAACACCTCTGAAGCTGCCCCAGGGTGCAGGTCTCTGGCCTCAGGCACCAGAAAACCTGGCACCAGCCCTGTCTACACCACACCAGCCTGATTTGCATCCCAGTTTAGATCAATCAGTACAAATAAGCAGGGGGGGGGGGAGATTAACGCAAAATCACAAATGGTAAGAAATTTCCTTTCATTCTTATAACTGTTTAATCTCACATGCCCAGGAATAAGTAACCACTGAACAGCTAAGAAGTTAGAATTTTCTCAAATCTACAAAGTTCTTCAGTATAAGTCAGTCACTTTATTTTCTTAATGGCCCAGAGAATTACCATATAAAACCTCAGTTTCTTAACCCATCTTCTTCATATACACTCCCATTTCATGATTCAATAGTTTAATGCCTTTTTATTAATCTTCTCTGAAGGTTAAGTGGTTAATTACTTCTTCCCCAGCATCTTTTGTGCCTGCATAAAATGAAATTTCTCATGTCTCAAGAAAAAGTCTCTTCACAGCAGTGTTCAGCTCTGTTAAATTAGTGTTAAATTCAGAGCAGCCAATTGACTGGTATAGATTTACAGAACATACAGATCTGACTTGCAAGATGTCCTCAAGCATTACCTCTTGTGATTGCCTCAAATAGTCACAAATTTGCACTGCGTGTTTAGCAGTTCCTTGATTTTTCATTTTCTGATGCATGCAACTGTTATGATCCAAACCTAACCAGGTAAACAAACACAGCAAGAGCGCATAAGGGATGACAAGAAAATGGACTTTTGCTCCAAAACAAACAAAGCATTCTGTATTATATTTGTAATCAATTCTAAGTAGGGCTCTTCCTACTCTGTGCTGGGAAAAAGTCTTCAGCACCAATCACCCTGAATACTATAATAAAATCAAAATCAAGTATAACTCAGAAGAGCAGGAAGAAATTTATTGGAATAGAAATATTACTTTACTATATACAAGGCTAATTATTAAGTTATAAATGGAATACCTTGTCCACCTAATCAAAATATTTTTTCTACCCACACATGCCATAAAATTTAATTAGATTAACAAGCACTGTTAGCTCTGTAGACACCTGCTCCTTTACATTTGGAAACTCACCTGTGACCTGCCACTGATCACCTGAATTTGCAGTATGACTCCCCCATTATCAAAGGCTGACCCAAGATTCTTCCCAATCATTGGCCTATCTTATGCTGTCACATACACATGTCAATGCTGTTTTGGTTGTTCCTGAGCAATTACAATTCTTCACAAGAACATTCACAACCTCATTCTGCACTTTGTTCTGTTGAAGAGAGCCTTTGTAAGTCAAGTTTACGATCACTGCTTGCCATTGCCCCATTTGGCACTTCATTGCTTGTTTTGAGTTACATACGTACATTGCTGATTGAAGTTGGACATGGTTAGCCTGTTTGTCCTCTTTTCCTGTTCTTCTCTCAAAAACCTATTGTCAAGCAGTTCTGAACTACGTTGGGTGCTCTGGGGACAGTCATCTACTGTTATTACCTGTCACAAGATAACAAAAAGATAGTGATCAACATTGCAAAACAGATAGCTGAATCTGTCAACAGAAATGGTGGCATAATCCCTTGAACCACTTCAAAAGGAATTATCAGTATCTCATTTCCATATATTGTGGGAAGGTCATATAATTGTGGATCAACATGAGTCAAGTATTAGCTATAAGAAGGAAGACAAAACATAATGCTAGCTTGTATCTGAAGTCAAGACCAACATTTCTAATAAGGGTGAGACTTGAATAATTTAAGTGGTTTGCTAACCAGTTAGTTCATTGACCCATGAAGCAGTAGCAAATAGAAGCATTAGAAAAGTAGCAGCAAAGGGATTATGCCTCTGAAGGAATGGCTTGTATGCTTCCTGGGTCCAGTAAACAATATCAGAATACATTTGGGATTGTGTGGCTGAAGAAGAACCTGCAAGCCCTACTTCTGTTTAAGAGTCAGGCATTCTGAACATACATTAGAATAAGTAATGGCACGTATAGGGTTGGCTCCAGGCTATTTTTCCCCATGGCAGAATAGAAGTTTCACCATTTTATTTACAGTCTAAAGATTCTGAATGTGAACACTACAAAATTCAGGGTGCAGAAAACTATACTCTTAAGTTATCTACCTCACAACATTGCCCCAAATCAGTATATTTAATGGAATGGTATAGATTTTCCTTGAAGTCTTCTATGGAAAGCATCCCACAATTGTTGTTAGAACTGCAACCGTTAATGAATATAGCAATATGAATACAGCAATCTGGTTAATTAACTGAGATTTTAATTGCAAATTCAAATTTGGCCACTAGTTCCTTAAAAGAGCTGACACGGAGCCAGAATTCCTAGACCTGGGATTCATGAAAAGCACCTCACTATCCAGTTCAGATAGATGTGCTTAAAATCCTCCCTGTGCTAATTTTGACTTCCACCCACCCCCAGCCCATGCCAGATCTCATCAGATCTCAAAAGCTAAGCAGGGTAGGCCCTGATTAGTAATTGGATGGGAAACCTCCAGTGAAGACCAGGGTTGCAGAGGCAGGCAATGGCAAACCACCTCTGTTAGTCTCTTGCCATGAAAACCCCACTGGGATCACCATAAGTCAACTCTGACTTGAGTGCACTCTCCACCACTATGGGGTGGGTGTTGCCTTCTGACACACTTCTGGTGATATCAGGAGGTGTGGCAAATGCTAATAAGTTATGCTAATGAGTTCCTGCAGTTCTTTTTCTACAAAATGACCACTGGTAGCATCACTTAAAATTAATTAAAGATGAGCTTTTATATTATCTTCTAGAATTTTCTAGTTATTAAGATAAAAAAAGAGAAGTAACATAAGACACTAATCATTTCTGAACCTACCGGCACTTGAAGAGCTTTCTGTTTCTTTCGCCAAGATTTTCTGTCTTTGTTTCCAAGTTTTGCCTTTGCCCAAACTGATTTACAAAGTTCAGTGGATTTTGATAGTTCTGAGAGTAAAAGCAAAAAACAAATTCATATTTCAAAGAAACTTCCAACAAGTTCTACTTTGAAATAAGTTTATAATATTAATAGTTTTCTCATCAAGCATTTGAACCACTGTAATTTCACCCTTGGCACATGGAATCAGTATTTAATGATAACATTTGTTTTGTAAAAACAATGATAATCAAAATACTCTTTCCATTATTGCATTCCACATGGTATAAAACAAATCTTTAACTACAAACACGCATACAAAATAATTCATCTTTCATTTGATATGAAGGTAAAACACCAGCTCAAATAGTTCAGGACTGTGTGAGATGGGATGTTGGACTAGGTGGACCACTGGCCTGATCCAGCAAGGCTCTTTTTATGTTCTTATGATATAGTTTCATTTTTCTCACTTTCCAGCACAAGAATTAAATTGTCCTTTTCCATGAGCAGCAGACACTTTTACATAGAGCACTCTTTTGGATCAATCCAATGTGCTCATGTCAGTGATGGGATTCAGAATTCATATGTTATAAATCAGAATCAAACCACCTTTCCCCTACATTCCATAAAATGTACTTTGAATAATTTGTAAGTTAGAAAGCTTGATCAACGAAAGTTTTCAATTTGCCTCCCCCACAGTTAATTAATTGGAAGGGGAGGAAATGTTTAATCAGGAATATGTGTCGCTTGGCAGGGGAGGCATTTTGTCTGGACTGAGTTGGTTCTTCTCTCCTTGCAGGGGCAGTGTCAGAGACAAACACCTTGGGCATGCAGTAGACTGCTTGGTGGAGACCTCAGCAAGTATGTATGACTGTGTTTTCTCTGCTGGCCTTATTTGTTAAAATGGTTTTGCATTTTGGAATTTCTCATAAACCACTAGGGGCCTTTTGAAGAGAAAAGTGACTCAGAAAAACTCCAGGACAGAAGAGCAGGAGAGAGAGAGAGAGAGAGAGAGAGAGAGAGAGAGAGAGAGAGAGGAGAAAAAAGAGAAAAGAGAAAGAGATAAATTTTGTGAAGCTATTTTGATTTCGATGTACTGTGATAGAGATAAAAAAGGAAACATTCAATGACTTAAACTTATTAGTCAGGCAACTGATTTAAACGTATTAGCTACTAAACAATTCTATGTTCTTTCCCACTGAAATTCTAGATCCCATTCAGGAAATATGTTTTACTAGCAACAAAGCCCATTGTGGGGAAAAATACAATGGGCTCTAGAAAGGGGAAGACGGGCAGGCAGGCATTCCCTTATCCTCCGTTACTGATTCCAGGTGGTGAAGGTGGGTGGGCATTGTTATCTGCTCCATGCCTGATCTGCCAGGTCTCAGCCATGTGAAGGGGTGGTGGGCTTTGCTACCTGCTCCATGCCTGCTCCATGCCGGGTAAAGGGGGGATTGTCTCCTGTTCTGCGCCTGACTACGGCTGAAGGGGGGCAGGCATTGCCTCCTGCTCCGAGCCTGATCCCAACTGGGTGAAGGGGGGGTGGGCATTGCCACCTGCTCCCCGCTGGGTGAAGAGAGGCATTGCCTCCTGCTCCATGCCTGATCCTGACAGGTGAAGGTGGGTGGCGGGGTTTACTACCTGCTCTGCTCCTGATCCCAGCTGGGTGAAGAGGGTGTGGACATTGCCCCCTGCTCTGCTCCTGATTCTGGCAGGTTGAAGGGGGGGGCAGGCATTGCTGAATGCTTGGCTCGTGACTCCAGCAGGGTGAAGACAGGGTGGGCATTGCTGCCTGCTTTGCTCCTTATCCTGGCTGGGTGAAGGGAAGAAGAGCATTGCCTCCTGCTCTGCACCAGATCCCAGCCAGGTGAAGGTGTGAGGTGGGCATTGCCACCTGCTCCACTCCTAATACCAGCTGGGTTAAGGAGGGTGGGCATTGCCATCTGATCTTCTCCTGATCCCAGCTGGGTGAAGGGGGGTAGGTATTGTCACCTGCTCTGCTCCTGATCCCAGCTTGGTTAAGGTGGGGGGGCATTGCCACCTGCTCCGCTCCTAATACCTGCTGGGTTAAGGAAGTTGGTGGGCAAAGCTACCTGCTCTGCTTCTGATCCCAGCTGGGTGAAGGGGGGGTGGGCATTGCCAAGTGCTCCACTGCTAATACCAGCTAGGTTAAGGTTGGGAGTAGGCATTGCCACCTGCTCTGCTCCTAATAACAGCTGTGTTAAGGTGGAAGGGGAAATTCCACCAGCTGGGTTAAGATGGGGGTGGGCATTGCCAACTGTTCTGCTCCTAATACCATCTGGGTTAAGGCACGGGGAGGGCATTGCCTCCACTCCTCATACCAGCTGGTTTAAGGTGGACATTGCCACTTGCTCCGCCACTAACTCCAGCTGGGTTAAGGCTGGGGAGGGCATTGCCACCTTCTCCACTCCTAATACCAGCTGGGTTAAGGCAGGGGGAAGGCATTCCCACTTGCTCTGCTCCTGATCCCAGCTGGCTGAAGGGGGGTGGGCATTGCCACCTGCTCCGCTCCTAATACCAGCTGGGTTAAGATGGGTGGTGGGCATTGCCCTCTGCTCTGCTCCTATTACCAGCTGGGTTAAGGTGGTGGGTGGGCATTGCCACCTGCTCTGCTCCTAATACCAGCTGGGTTAAGGCAGGGGATGGGCATTGCTAACTGATCCACTCCTGATTCCAACTGGTTCAAAGGGGGGTAGGCATTGCCTCCTGCTCCGCTGCTGCTACCAGCTGGGTTATGGCAGGGGTTAGGCATTGCCACCTGCTCCGCTCCTACTAACCGCTGGGTTAAGGTGGGGTGGGTGGGCATTGCCACCTGATCTGCTCCTAATCCAGCTGGGTGAAGGTGGGAGGCAGGCATTGCCACCTGCTCCCATCCTGCTCCTGGCCTGGGCTTCCCACCATGGCATGTTTTCTGGAGGGACATGATGCCTTGCCTAGGCTTCCTTCCATGGCAGCACCCTCTGGTGGTGAACCAGGTTATAAAGTGAATTGTCTGAAATACGCTTACTCAATTATATAGTAAGAAGATATTCTCAAAGATGTTGCTTAACTTTGTGGGAAGAATAAATGATCTAGAGTGCTACAACATCACAAAATTGGAACCTTCAACTGTAACCAGACAATTACTGAGCATGACTAAGGCCGTATCACCTAAGCAGGTATGAAAAGCTTGGAGCTTGGTGAAAAGTAATTATAAGAGATGTTATTGCCTTTTACTTTGCTGGTCTTCTCCACTTTCTCAGCCTTGTGAGACCGAAAGCTACTTCCTTTGAAAAACGTCCAGTTTTTTCTATGTGGATTGATCCAGAAAGAGGCGCTGCGCTTGAATGGGAGATAGGACTGTGAGCAATCACTACCGTATCCTGATCTGTCAGAATTGTAGGAGAAAGATTTGGATTCTTTTATCTTCACTTGTTGCAAACCACAGTTGCAGTCTTTGTTGAGGGCAGAATTCATGCAGGATGACTGCCTTGACTGGCTGATGAAGACATTCTTTTCATCCTCTTCTGAGAACCCCCAATTCACATACCCTCCTCCTGGCTCCTCACTTTGGTGATGAGATCGTAAAGAGATGTTGCTGGCAATGCTAGGAGTTTGGGTAGCTAAATAATGTCTAGCTATGGTTTCACCACTTTTCTTGGCTGGCAAAAAAGTAACAGAGTCCAGTTCCTGTCTTTGATGAATAATGGGCTCTCTGTCTACAACAGCAGCACCATGTACATTCAGGTGAATAGTAGTACTGCAATGCTTGGTGTGGGGCTTGGCTTTCAGTTCCTCTTCCCTGAGTTCGTTCAGAGCACTTGAAAATGACAAACTCAAGCCAGCATCTTCAGAGAAAGAAACTCCTTGCTGATCAGAAGGAACCAAAAGAAATTGTCTACATCTAGGAGTTGATTTACCCTCTGAAGATACCCCAGAAGTTGGAGTGTCATTTTCCGTCTCCTGATGCTTATCTATTGATTTTATCTCACTGTCGTCCATTGCATTAAGAACGTGATGAGAACTCTCTGATGGCCACTGGTTCTTTGCCAAGCTTCTCAGAAAGGAAGGCGGCACACTGAAATAATTGTACTTTTTATCATTCATACATTCTAGACTGTTGAAAGCCTTTGAATAAGTAGCATTGCTCCAGCTATGTGGAAGCTTTCTACAGGTTTGGTGCTTCTTATCAGCAAGAAAAGCCTCCTCTACTTGCAAAGTATCCACAGCTGAAATTACTTTCAGAGTATCAACAGTTAAAGCAGAGAGATCTTGTAAGTGTCCTAACTGGCTGTCCAGTGCGAGCAAAGCATCTTTGATGTAAAATACTTTCTCATGCACCTCCTTCAGCTGTGAAAACATCTCTTCAACTCTGAAAGAAAAGACGCAAACATATTAAAATAATCTTTATATACATTCTTCATTATGTCGATGGAACTAATTTATTTCATTTTTCCACTTGTGCAGCAAGCCATTATAATAATTAGACACACACAGAGAGAGGAATGGATTGCATGAACTGCTGATATAAGGAACTTGTGAAGATAAATCTTCTGCATTTCTTTCTCACCTTATAGAGATACGGGAGGGCTGATTTTACCCAATTCTACAACTTTACTACTGCTTCTTGTACCATACTTCCTTTTGTCTACAAAAGTCCCACCACTCATAGCATTAGCTTTTCAGGGGTCACAGACATAGGTGTAAACTACGGTGGCGGGGGCTGAGGGGCTCAAGCCCCCTCAGATTTGGCTGTGGGGGGCAAGCAGTGACAAACTCACATGAGGGACTCAGTTACAATGGCAGATGAAGCACAGGTCTGTCCATGATTCTCTGGGGCTTTGTTCCTGTTTTTTGTTCAAATGTATTTATGTGTTTGTGTGTTTATTAAGAATTTATAATTTAAAAAAGGAATTGCAGGTTATATAAACAATTTACAAATAAATGTTACAGAAGAATTAAGAGACTCTGACAGAAGATATATGATCTTGAAAATCAGTCTCCTGGAAGGCAAGATTTACACACTAGCAACAATATATCCACCAAACAATGCAAAAGAAATTTTTATGAAAATGTTTCCAATCCATTTTTGATTTTCAAGAAGATTATGATAGTCGGAGACATGAATGGGGTAATGGGTCTAAAAAAAAAGATAGGTAAAAAACACCAAAGAAGGCAAACTTCCCCAAAATGTGTTTAATTATATGGAAATGTTACAATTGGAAGATGCTTGGAGGATCAAAAATCTGAATACTGGAGATTATACTTTCTTTTCTGACAGAAACCAAAAACATTCAAGGATTGATATGTGCTGGATGTCAAAAACCTGAGTTATTTATACTGTTTATTATATGTTTACTCTTTCTTTTCTTTTTCTTTTGATGCAGTAATTTCCCATAAACTTAATTATGTGATTTTGTTAATAATGTGTTCTGAATGTCTGTGTTTTTAAGGTGGAGTTTTTAAGCAGTGTACTAAGAAAGCAAGGTATATAAAAATCCTAGGTAGTATAACTGTGAGTTTTCTTTGGGGTCATGACTAGCATTGTTCTGAATTGCCTCAAAATGTGCTTGTACTCACTTGAGTTTGAAATGAGAAGAAGGAGATTGCTACTACTCTGAACTTTGTACATTTCTCAAAAATCGAACGCACAGCAACTGTTTTGTATTCTGCCTGGGTCCAGACTTCAACCATGCATTTACCAAATGAAGGCATATGTGATGCCATAATTTAGTAAATTTCAGTACTAAGTCACCCTTATGAATAAGGCAGAATCAAGACTCCTGTAAATGAAAGTTCAGGAAAACTTAAAAAATATTCCCCTACAGGTTTTTTGGTGTTGCCTTTCTTAGTGTCAAATTTATGACCATTAGTTTGTCCTATACACAAGGTATGTATATTTGTAGATCTTAAAGTGACTATCCTAAAAGTGAATTTCAAAAACAGGACACAGCAGGAGATCGCTGAGATACCACTATAACCACTGGCCAACTCCTACCTTTTCCTAGGTTTGGCCCAGCCCAGGGGCATTGTTAGGAGGTCCCCATGGGTGCTTGGGTCCCCTTATATTTGTGGGGAGCCCCTCCCTAAATCCCCAGCTCCACCTCCATAGATGGTAGCAATGGAAGCCCTCCCCCTGTGATGTCACTGGGCCCTGGCATAGCAATGCCTCTGGCCCAGCCCCAGCCCCACCCCCCAGGAAAATGGAAAGTCTACGCCCCTGGTCACAGAGTATTGAGGAAGCTACGTTCCATCTACCTAAGAACTTACATTGGTAAGTTAGCCTGTCATGTCATACCGTTTCAACAGATTTTTTAGAATGATTCAGCTATAAGACAAAATGGCTGGCACAATATTGACTTTCATGTTCATTCCTCAGAAAGTGGCCTGATATAAATCCATCTCTAAATATAAGCAGGAATGGCCCTGGCATGGAATTCTAGGAATCCCATATATGCGTTTCTTAAAGGAATGGAAAGAATATATTAATATAACAAATAAATTATCAATCACTGTTCATAGTTAGCATATAATACTACACAGATAACAGTGTTAAACTTGGGAATTTATGTATTTATTTATTTAGAAATATATGTATTTATTTATTTAAAATTATATATTTATTTATTTAGAAAGAAAACATTAGAAAAAAGACATTAAAAAACCACTCAGCATAAAAGCATAAAATAATCTGAAAACAGTGCATAGGCCAGAACTCCACTATAAAAATGTTATTTAAACCCCATAATAAAAAGCCTGGGTGAAAGGGTTTTTTTTCCCCTTTCTCTTTTAAAATAATGGATGTGTTGCTTGTAAGCACTTCTTTTATTTTTTAATACCCGGCTATAATTTGCCACTTATCTCTAACTTATTTTTGCACTTTTAGATCTATGAATTGCAGTAAAACAAATACTGGCACAGGAAGAGACTTCCTACCTTGCAGTTGTTACACGGATCCTTTCAGAGTCACTGGAGTGCAGACTTTCATTTTTCTCATGCAGGTATTTTTCCACACACTGCTCTTCAAAATCATGAAGTTTTTTTAACTCCTCATCACTCAGGTAGAGCTCTGAATAATTACAATAATAAGCAGTTATTAACCACACTGTGTCAGATTATTTCTTAAACAAAGCCATTGGAGAAATCTGCTTCCTGGAGTCTCATAAATCTGAACACACTCTATAACTTGTTACATGTACAAAGACTGAACAGACGTGCATAATCAGCATCACAAGCCTGCCACTCCCATGAAGAAAAAACCCAGAAATATCACTGGAACAAGAGACATCAGGAAAGTAGATGAGTCAATTAAAACCTGCATGCTCTATTGGTGCTGTGTTTCCTTTCTCGTTAAAAGGGTGGGAGAGAACAGGAGTGCCCATGACGAATGGCCGCGGCAAATCCTGAGGCTGCAGACTGCAGAGAGAGAACCCGGGTGCCCCAAACCCTTTCTCTCCTCTCCCTTCCTTGGGGAAGTGACATTAGTGTGTGTGTGTACATGCATGTGTGGGGAGAGAGAGTCTTGCTAGGTTGGTCTGGTTGGGATTCTCTGATTTGACATTCATTCTGTTGAGCTTTCCATTTTGGCTCTTGGTTGGGCCTGGCTTCTGTGGTCTGATACTGATTCCGTCAGGCTTGCAACAGTGCCCCTTGCTTAAGCTGGTTTGGCTTGGATTCTGTGACTTATTCAGTCTGCATTTGGAGGCTTTTGGCCAGAACTTGCTCTTGTGTGTTTGGCTATTGGCTTCTTTACCCTGGAGAAAGCCTAGAATTCCCACTAATAGAAACAATGGAGACAAGTAAAATGAATGGGGGCACCTTGTTCAGGGGCCCATAGAATTGAACCCCATGATCAAATTTGCTTGAAATGTGAGGGGTCTTTATTTAATAGACAGGTAGGAATAGGTTCTCTGTAATTCTACCAGGACATTCCATCAAAGTCTTAAAGGTCGCTGTAGTTCAACAGAAACCTTTCAAAAACAAAATCCAACGGGAAGCTGCTGAATTGGAATTCATATGTAAATTTGACTCTGTCAAGCTGGGACTGAATAGGGACTATGAATGGTTATCTCATTATCACAGGTAACTGATTTCCTTTACAGAGGCGGAGTCAGGGGGAGTCCAGTGGCACCTGGCGTGGGCTTTCAGGGATCACAGTTCTCTTTGTCAGATGCATCTGGTGGGGGGAGCTGTGGTTCTCGAAGGCTTGTGCTGCAGTGGAATTGGTTGGTCTTGGAGGTGTTGCTGGACTCTTTTTGATTTTGCTACTACAGACTAACACGGCTAAGTCCTCTGAACCTTTACAGAAGCAAACTGATCTCCACATCAGAAGGAGCTGTTTGCATCTGCATATCAGAAGGAGATGTTTGCATCTACCCCGCCCCCCCCTCCTCTATATCTGACCAGTTTCTCTTTTTGCCCTCCATGCATCTGACGAAGAGAACTGTGATTCTCGAAAGCTTATGCTACAATAAAATTGGTTAGTCTTAAAGGTGCTACAGGACTCTTTTTGATTCTGTAATTCTGGTGTCATTTGTTTAGAAAACAGCCCCCCCCAGCCCCTTAGTAAAAGCTCCCCCATAGGGAATAACAGCATTCCAACACACGCCCCCCCCCCCAACTGTGTCAGCTAGTTCATGACTGTCCCAATTGTTTAAGATATCCAGACACCGTCTAACTCCTAAATCTTTACCATCCCAGGAACAGACAATTAGTGTGAGGCCTTTGCTAAGTTTTTCACTGAGCACAAATACAATCTGATTTAGATGCTAGCTGCAATGCAGATGAGATAGAAGAAATGCTTAATACACCATCTGGCTTACATTTGGACTGCCTTGAACCAATTACAATGACAGATCTTAACAGGATTCTGACATCTTTACCCCCCCTTTTTTTACCAACCAACCAACCAACCAATCATTTATTATGGTTGCAAGACCAGCCAAGTTAAGTACAGATAAAAAAGAACAGTTCTTAAATACTTAAAATGGACAAATACATAAAATATGATTTTTTAAAATATAGATAGATAGATATAGATATATAGATATAGATATAGATATAGATATATAGATACACGCATATCTAACTATAAAACTCACTTCATTAATTCACTTCCCAGCAATTGGAATTTCCTTCATTAAGTGATTCCACTTCATGAGTACTGTCATACTGAATTTTGCAACTGCATAAGATACAGTTCTCTGACTATCCTCTAAAAGATATACCCGAAGGGTTTCAGGACTAAAATCCATATAATACTGTAATGGTTTGAATCTGTAAAGTAGTGGAATAATTAATTGTATCCTATCTTCTTGATAGAATTCGCAGTGCAAAAGTATGTGTGATATTTTCAAGTATTTTATTCGAACAGGGACAACAGTGCTGTTGCAAATGCAGGTGAGAGAATCTCCCATACAAAACTGCAGAGGGGAATGCATCAAATCGTGCTCTAGAGAAGGCCCATCTACATCTTTCGTTTGTAAAATCTAAAAGATATGGGGATGTGGTGTAACTCAGTCCTTTTTTTAGGCTCTTATAACTTAGAGGGAGTATTGCTACCGGGTCCAAGCTAATCAGTTTAATTTTATCAGCTATCTTTGAGTACCATGAAGGGTAAGGTGCAGAAGCTAGCAACAAGAGAATTAAGCCCTTTGGCTCAAGATGAATTCTTAGCCAATAATAGATGGCATGTTCCCAGATTTTTAGTTTGACTCTGGGCAAGCCAGCTTCTTGGATAAGAATGACATTAGGAGTACATCTAGGTACATTAAATAGCGATCTAAGAAATTTAGATTGGACCGTTTCTAAGATCTTTAACATTAGCAGTTAGTCCCATTTGTAATCCATATAAGAGTTGCGCTAATGATTTTGTTTGGAATAGTTTCAGGGCTGCAGGTATAAAGCCCGCGCCTTCTCTTCTGAAGAATCTAAGGATGGCATTAGCACTCTTTTCTGCAGCATTTGCTGATGAAATCGTGTGGGCTTTGAAGTTAGCATTGAATGTAAAGATGGCTCCTAGATACTGAACATTTTTAACCTGATCTATAGTATTCCCATTTATTTCCCAGTTAGTTTTTTTAAAGTGTCTACTAAAACATCTTCTGACATCTATGAAAGCCACTACTTGAGTGCTCGACCCTTGCCCATCTTGGCTGTTAAAATCAAGTAAGGACCACATAAGTGGTCCACTGAGGTCTACTGTAAATCATGGGCATCTTCCTCCGACTGCTCAAAGAGGTGATTATCCATCTGCTAATTAAAAAATCATCCCTAGACAAAAATGATGTGGCCAATTATTGCCCAGTCTCTAATCTGCCCTTTCTGAGCAAAGTGATTGAGAGAGCAGGAGCTGACCAACTCTAGACTTTCTTGGATAACTCTAGCACTTTGGACCCTTTACAGTCTGGATTCAGACCAGGGCATGGGACAGAGACAGCACTAATGGCGTTAGTAGATGATCTCTGTCTGAACATAGACAAAGGCTATACTTCCTTATTGCTCCTCCTGGATCTATCTGCAGCCTTTGACACAGTAGACCATGGCATCCTGTTGAGGGGTCTAGAGACTGAAGTGGGCATCAGAGGATGTGCCTTGGACTGGTTTAAATCGTTTCTCATGGAACGGACTCAAAGGGTTGCCATCGGAGATCAGCTAGCTCCAGAATGGGAGCTATCTTGTGGGGTTCTGAAGGGCGCAATCTTATCTCCCATGTTATTCAACCTCTAAGCAAAGCCTTTAGGACAACTCATTTGCAGCTATGGAGTTGGGTGTCATCAATATGCAGATGATACTCAACTCTATATCTTGCTATCCAGATCCCCACAAGATTCAGTAGAAATCTTGGATTGCTGCCTGACAGCTGTGGTGAAATGGCTGAAAACGAACAAATTGAAATTAAACCCAGACAAGATGGAAGTGATGTTTGTTGGGAAGAGAGAGATCCTGAAGGACATTGTACTCCTCACTTTTGATGGAGTTCTTCTGACCCTTGCAGACTCAATTAAGTGTCTAGGGATTATACTAGATACAGCATTATTATTAGAAAAACAAATGAAGGCAGCTGCAAAAAATGCTTTCTACAACCTCTCCCTAGCCTGGAAAATGTCTCAATATGGCCAACATGGCCACCTGGATCCATGCCATGGTAACATCAAGACTTGACTATTGTAATGCACTATACATAGGTCTCCCAACTAACTAGGAGACTCCAATCGGAGGGAACAGAAGCATGAACATCACTCCCATACTACATTGGCTACTCATTAGTTACCATGCTCAGTTCAAGGTATTGGTTATCACTTATGAAGCTCTTCACAGCCTTGGCTCAGCATAGCTATGGGACTGCCTCCCTCCCTATGATCCTTAATGGCAGCTTCGCTCTTCTGAATAGGATCTCCTGCAGGTGCCACCCTGCACATTGGCAAAATCAACAACAGCCCCTACATGGGCTTTCTTTGTGGTGGCCCCCACTCTGAGGAATGGGTTACCTGAGGAGGTTAGGAGAGCCCCCACTCTCCTGGCTTTCCGCAAATGATGCAAAACCAAATAATCCAAAAAGGATTTTTACTCAGATAGGAGGGCTGTATTCCACTAATGAGGCGATCCACTAATGAGGAACCATAGACCTCACCACTATGTTGTATTGGATTCCTACTAATGCTATATCTTTGTAAACTTGTATCTATTTACCCTATGGCATTATTTATGGATATGTTCCATTATTTATGGATATGTTCCCACTGTAATCCGCCTTGACTCTCAGTGAGAAAGGCGGACTATAAATGACATAAATAAATAAAAACCAAAACATCCATAATGCTGGGATGGAACCTGTTCCTGAAAACTGAATCCAAAAAATATCAAAAAAATTTCAAGTGCACATTCCTATTACCATCTACAGTGACTGTTTGTAAATATATATTGTTAGAAACTATATCTCAGAAAGCCTGTATGTGATCAAAATTTTTCATACAGAAGGCCAACATATAACATTTAAAGCATGAGTGGATATATATGACTTGTCAGTGAAATCCATTCATGTTCCACCCACTAGAACATGCTAGAATTCTTTGTTCTGTCTTTCAGACAGATGTCAGTAATGGTTCCCCTCGAGTCCTGTACTCCAGGTTTCTCAATTAGGAAACTAGAGGGATACGGAACATACGGACTCTCCATGTTCAGAGGTCCAGAGGAGTTAGCTGTGTTAGTCTGCAGTTGCAAAATAATAAAGAGTCCAGTATCTTTAAGATTAACCAACCTTATTGTAGCATAAGCTTTCAAGAACTACAGCTCTTTGTCAGATGCATCTGACGAAAAGTGCTGTAGTTCTCGAAAGCTTATGCTACAATAAAGTTGGTTAGTCTTAAAGGTGCTACTGGACTCTTTAGATGTTCAGAGGCACTCTATCATTAAATACCGGTTGCTGGGGAACAACAACATGCAGACGCTTTGACCTCTTTTCCCTTTGCTGGGGACGCTGTAGAAAACAAGGTGCTAGATTAGATGGACTATTGGTTTGATACAGCAGGCGTCTTTGTATGTCTATCATTATTTTCCCCATAGCATTCATTTCTTTTTGGTTTCTTCATGACGTTAAGAAGACTTAAAGAGGTTTTCAGACACTAACTAAAAATGTTATGTTGCATTTCTTGTTCTTTGATGTTATTGTTGTTGCTACATTGCATCCTGAGAAGTCCTTCCTCATTTGCAAATTCATATTTTGGGAATGCCAATATAAACTGTATATAACAAATGCTAAATTTGGATGCTGTCAAGTACTTGTAATGGTATCCCTCTAACAGAAGTATTATATCTCACAATGGCTTCGATTCAGTTATAAAACAGACCATTATTTCTGAGCTGTATGTAACAGCTTAAAGAATAATTCAGCACCCTGCAATGGTGAATTTGCAGTCACTTTCCACAGGGTGGCACTGCCTTCTTATGTCCCAAATGTCTAAGATGTTTCCATAAAAATTACTTTATTTTATTTGGAATTACATTTGTTGCTGAAACAGGATCAACTGTGGGACTATGAAAATTCCAGATTGTTTCTCCTCTGAAAGAAAGAACATTAGAATGAAAATCCTGTTGAATCAGACTAAAGGCCTATCTCTGGTCCAATATCCTGTTTCCCACCATAGCAGGATAGATAAGTCTGTGAAGCCCACAGTCAAGGAATAAAGACAACATCCTTCCCCATCTCTTCCTCCTTCATAGATGTCTGAATATGACTAATAGCCACTTAATTCATGAAATCATTTACTTCCCTTCTCAATAACTGAAAGTAATCGTCATCACAACTTCTAGCAATGATTCCAAAACGTAATTACACATTGTGTAAAGAAGTGCTTTCTTTTGTCTGTTCTTTTCTGAATCTACTGTTCAAGATTTTCATTGTGCTGTTCTGTCATTTAGGAAGGATTACAAAATAGTGAAACAATGTTTTGTTTATTCATCACACTATACGTAATTTTATAAACTTCTATCTCACTTTACTATTTTTTTCTACACTAAAATGCCTCAAACTCTAGCTTTTTCTCAAATGGCAGATACTCCAATCCCTTTACCATTTTGGCCACTCTTTATACACCCTTTGAAGCACCATGTTGTCCTCTTTTGTGTGAGGGCACCATAATTCCAAATGTGGCTGCAGCACAATTTACTAGCGGTTTTCTTTTCAGGCCTTTTTTAAAAAATCCCTAGCATGGAAACTCAGCTTTCTCCTTGCGTAAGAAATACAGAAAAGTCCAAGCTCTCCTTACTCAGCTCAACACCGCCCTCCTCTTGATCAAATTCATTTGGTGGCCGACGGTGGCAGAGACACTTCAGAAGAAGGCCAATATAACTCAGAACGATGAAAGGTGGAGGCAGCCATGGCTTTTCATGGTAGGTCATTATGTAGCGGTAACGGTTGTATTTCCAGAGCTTGTTTGATATGGATTTCATATCAAAATAAACATTACTGCGGGTGAAGATGGAAAGGGATTTAGTGTGGAAGTAGGGGAAGAGAAAAGATTATCAAGTAAACATACATGGTTCTTCTAATTTAACAAAACTTAAATGCATAGTGCTTAGTTATCAAAGTTTTACAAATTTTCCTACAGCATTCTCATTAAATATCAGTAAATTATTTTTATAAAGATTTTACAAATGGATTTAAAAATTAAACATATTCAAGGTAAATTTTAAGCACAGAAAATTATATGATCACTCTTTTAGGGCCTAATGAATGTCTTATGTGCCTCAGCAGCTCACAGGGTTGAGCATAAAAAGCCCCTAGGGCAGGCACATGAACAAATGCCAACATACAAATTTAATCTACTATTTACTATTTTCTTCTCCCTCCTAAGACACGATCCTTTCAAAATCAGTCATCTAGCTAGTTTTGTGGACAGTCTGTACATGTTCTGCCTTCCTGTGTTTAAGCAGTGGGACAGCAGCTTTGCAACTCAAGTCAGAGTGAAAGAATGCTTTCAATTTCAGCCACTTTGCTAAAATTCTAAAGACTCAGGATCAAACTAGGCCATAAAATCAGGGCTTTTTTTCTGGGAAAAAAGGTGGTGGAACTCTCTATTATCACATGTGCGCTCTCAGAAATGCATGATGGTGTCACTTCCGGAAGTGACGTCACTCCCGGAAGTGATGCCACTTCCTGGAACCCAGCACAATGCATTACAATGAGATAACTATTAGTAAGTTTGGAAAATTACACTATTATGAGAAAGGGTTTTTTTCCTTTCTGTATCCTCTACAAAAGATGAAATCTTGCATTCCCTTTCCCAAACATTTCATTTTTCTTTGGAATCATATTTTAAAATATGCAAGAAAGAGGAGGCCTGTAAAAATCCAAAACCCATCTCACAAATCTAAATTCTAACAGATTCCCTCTGCCAGAGTAGAAATAAAAATTCCAAAATTCTTTCTCAAAATTCTGAGTCTGAAATTCCTAATCTAATGAATATTGAATTTTCAAATTTTCAGGGAGGGGTTTGCTTTACTGGAAAAATTCAAAATTAGATACTCAACTTTAGCTGCATTAGATTTATACTTAGTTTAAAATGGCTTTTTTGTTGCCTGACAACTCTGCCTTACCAGTGGCTAAGCTGCTGACATTGTGAAATGCTCATAAATATTCCAGTGTCCCAGACAAACAATATTCATAAAAACTTCCTTAACACCCATATGTCCACTGCAATTTCAGTGATGTTACTATACTCTATCAAAATTCCGGAGATGCCCACAGGCTCAAAAAGGTAGAGGACTCCTAGTGTAATATTTCCCTATTGTCCCTAAATAACTAAAAAGAAACCATAAAGTACCATCCAAATGCAATTCCCTAGAAGCAACGAACGTCTACTGAATGTAATCAGCAGCCTAACATGTTTGTAATATGAGTGCACATGGCAATAGGCTACGGTTGCTTGTCCCCCAGTGGGGGCAGAGGATCCCCCGGTCCCAGCCTCCTCCCCCCACTACCACTCACCTGGCCAGCGGGTGAAAGGGCATGGGAACAGGCCTCCAAGGGTGTGCTCCTGGCGCAGCACAACAACATCACTTTCAGGAATGACATCATTGTGCAGGTCCTGGGAGTGCTCCCAGGCTTCGCACCAGGCCAATTCAGCCTGTTTGGGGGCCCAAATCAGCCTGGCATGAAGCCTGGAAGCACTCCTGGGGCCTGTGCAATGACATCACTCCTGGAAGTGACATCATTGTACTGAGTTGGGAGCATGCACACATGCAAGGACATCTGAGAGGTAAATGTCGGGTCCTCCCCTCCCTTTCACTGGGCTACTCTACAATGGACTGCTCAGAATGATGCACAAAAAAGCTTTTTGCTGGATTGCAACTCAAAAATTCTTTAAGAGGAAATGTCAGTATCCACCTTTCTCTCTCTATCTCTTTGGATCTTGCAGGAACTCAAGGCAGCTTATATTAATAAAATAACAAGAACAAAAAACCCAACACTGTTCAAAACACAGTTTTAAGACTACCAGTAAAATTTAAAACCAAAGTTAATTCAAAGCAGTCCTAAATAGAAACATTTTCAGTTGCCTTCTGAAGATCAACAGTGAGTGAGCCAGCACACATTTCTGGGGATGCTGTTCCATAATTGTGAGACAGACATCGAAAAAGGCCCTCTTTTGTGAACCTACCACGTAAGCTTCGTTACCTGATGGGACAGACAGGAGGGTATCTCCCTGTGATCTTAATTCCCAGACAGGAATACATTGGAGAAGATGGTCCTTCAGACACTCCAGCCTACCACCAATCAGAGATGGCTTTGAGGTTCAGAGCAGGGTTCAGTGGCAGGGTGTGAAAAACCACAACGAGACAGAAACACTACAGTAACTTTGAATTTCAGTTCGCTTTGGGAAATCTATTAATCTTGGCCTGAACTGCTTGCTTGCCATACAATGTAAAGATACTGCTGTGACCTTTGTGCAGATGGCAATTGCTTACAAAAATGTTTTCAACAGGTGCCATGTATAAATGGTCTTGGGTGACTCTGCTCAGTTTTTAGGACTTTGTCAAAATTTGGCTATCTAACTATCATTTCTGGAGTGCATAATTCATCTTGAGGGACTAGCAATAAACCCCCCATTAAAATATTTTCATTACCCATGAAATATTCTTTATACTTACTTAAAGAAAGCAATAAGGAGATTGACCATGATGATGTATTGTACAAAGAGGTAGACAGCTTGAAGGAATGGTGTAAGGAAGGAACCTGGAGGGCAATCTGGATTTAATTCACAAGCTATGGATTAAAAAAAAAAAAACCTGTGTATGTAAAACCAGCATAGGAATGATAAGCTAATGAATAATACATTCCTCTTTCTTAGGCTAAGAGCTTCAACCAGTATAAAAAAACAAGTGTAAAGCTTCACTGATTTTAATGCTAATGAATCATTAACAGAAATAAATGAAGCTTTCCTAGCACTTTAACATTATTTCTTCTTTTTTGAGCTACTCACTGAAGTGAAGACAAGCTTTCACATTTACAGAATTAGATCTGAAAGACACCTGAGACAATATGAGGTTTTTTTAAAAAAGTAAATAAGGGGTTAGATCCAATCAGCTTTCCTGGTGACTGAAAAGAAAGGGGAGGGGCCTCCTTTCACCATCAAAAATGCTGTGCTGGTATCATGGGGCATGTGGGACCAGGGCTGTAGTAGGAATAGGACTTTGCTGGGACTGAGTGAAAAAGCTGGCTCGATCCAACTCAAGCTATGAAGTGTATTCTAATCTATATTAAATATGTTAAAATATTTTTTTTAAAAACTTTGGGGAGACTATGACTTGATTAGAAAATCCTATATTCTGTTCTGTGGCTCAGAACTTCCTGTTGCTTATGAAAGACCGCAGCAAAATGGCAGTGTGCGAGCTTTCAATGCAGACCATCCAAGCTTTAGGTCCTGGCATATCCAATTAAAGGGCCTCATGTTCAGGTGCTGCGAAATCTTCTTGGAAAACTCTAGTGCACCCTTTCCAGCCTGGATTCAGACCAGAAACAGCACTAGTAGCGTTAGTGGATGATCTCCATCTGAATATAGACAAAGGCCATGCCTCCTTATTGCTCCTCCTGGATCTATCTGCAGTCTTTGACACAGTAGACCATGCCATCTTGTTGAGGCGTTTAGAAACAGAAGTGGGTGACAAAGGATGTGCCCTGGACTGGTTTAAATCATTTCTCATAGAACGGATTCAAAGGGTTGCCACTGGAAATCAGCTATCTCCAGAATGGGAACTATCTTGTAGGATTCTGCAGGGTGAAATCTTATCTCCCATGTTATTCAAACTCTATGTAAAACCTTTAGGAGAACTCATTCACAGCTATGGAGTGGGATGTTATCAATATACAGATGACATCCAACTTTCTATCTCGCTATCCAGATCCCAACAGGATGCAGTAGAAATCTTAGACTGCTGCCTGATAGCCGTGATGAAATAGCTGAAAAATAACAAATTGAAATTGAACCCAGACAAGGCTGAAGTGATGCTTGTTGGGAAGGCAGAGATCTTGAAAGACATTCTACTCTCTTTTGATGGAGTTAATCTGACCCTTGCAGACTCGGTTAAGAGCCTAGGGGTTATACTGGATCTAATGTCACTACTAGAAAAACAAGTTAAGGCAGCCGCAAAAAATGCTTTCTAAAACCTCACTCTAGCCTGGAAGATGGCTTCTACCTCAACCTGGCCAACTGGATCCATGCTATGGTAACATCAAAATTTGACTATTGTAATGCACTATACACTGGTCTCCCATCTAAGTTAACTAGGAGGCTCCAATTGGTGCAAAATGCTGCAGCTCAACTGTTAGCAGGAGCAAGCAGAAGCATGAACATCATTCCCATCCTACAGTCACTCTGTTGGCTACCTATCCATTACCGTGCTCAGTTCAAGGTATTGGTTATTGCATACAAAGCTCTTCACAGCATTGGCTCGGCATTCCTACAGGACCGCCTCCCTCCCTATGCTTCTCCATGGCAGCTTCGCTCATCTGAACAGGGTCTCTTGCAGGTGCTACCTAGCACATCGACAAAATCAATAGCAGCCCGTGGTGACCCCTACCCTGTAGAATGGCCTATCTGAGGAGGTCAGGAGAGCCCCCACTCTCCTGGCTTTCCACAAACGATGCAAACTGAATTATTCAGATAAAGGGTAACATTGTAGGAAGGGGGTCTCAGATACTTTGCTAATGTGTTAGGGACCAGAGACTTCACCACTACATAGCCTTATACTATCTGTTTCTTTAAATATGTACTCCTATACACTACCTGTGCTTCATGTTGTCTAATGTTAGTCATAGAACTGATTATGTTCTGTTTTAGCATTTCTTCAACTCTGTATTGGATCCTTGCGAATGCTATGTCTTTGTAAACTTTTATTTATTTATCCTATGGCATTGTTTATGGAAATGTCCTTGACTCTGTATGGAAATATCCTTGATACTGATTGTACTAATCTCATACTATGTAATCCACCTTGAGTCTCAGTGAGAAATACGGACTATAAATGACATACATAAACAAACAAACAAATATTTTTCTCTGCCTAAGACCCAGCAAGCTGCTGTTAAACATAGTAGGTCTAGATGGGCCAACATAATGTAGCATTATAAGATATCTGTCTTCAAATGTTGTAATTAATCAGACTGAAATCCACACCACATTTTCGACATCTTTTAAGACTTCTCTAAACTTTTTATTAACCCTAGATATCAAACTGTGATACTACAATACAAGTCGACCTACCATCAATTTCTCCTGCATATACTTCACCAAACATCATCCAATAAGGCTGAAATACAATATCTCGTGCCAAAGTCCATGATGGCTGCTCATGCGGCGAAAGTATTGCTTTTCGAGACACACCAAAACTCAACAATACTATGGCCATCATAATTACAATATAAAACATGTTTGCTGTCTGAATGAAAAAGAAAATTAAGCACAACCATCAGAATGGTGTGATTTCCTGTACCATGGGAAGTACTAATTATTTGGAATTTAATAAACCTGACTTGAACAACTCAAAGAGAAGCAAATGAAAGTGTTGTATGGGAATTTATTCATGTTTCCACTCAAGTCAATTCAACTCATTAAGTGAAAAGGACAAGAACCAAATGAATCTTTGGCATAGTACAAGCAAACAAATATAAAGGGAATGCTACAGGATTTGTGCTGCTTCTCTACGCAAAACAATTTTTAAAGCAGTATCAGTCTTGCAGGTCAGAGTCAAAACTTCATTCCAAAGGCAGCAAATAACTAAAGAATACTCCAGATACAGAAGGAGGGCTGCTTTCTCAGTTTCCTTTATGGTAAAGGCCATTTATGTGACTTTCCAAAGATAAAGACAAATTCATGGAGGATAGGTCTATCAATGGACAATACCTAATGGTACACCCACATTCTGAGTTAGTAGAGTCCTCTAACTGCCAGATGCTGGGGACAAAGAACAAGGAATTTAAGCCTCCAGAAACAACTGGCTGAATATGGTTGGAACTGGAAACAGAATGCTTGGCTAGATATGCCTAGATAGGATAGGTTCTCATCTGGCAACAAATAGCAATACAGTTGCCACCTTTTTGTATGGCATTGCTCTTTGTCCATGTCAAGACAAATCCAGCATATGAAAATTCAGTAGCCAAATGTAACCTGTTGAATTTCTTTCCTTTGTATAGTAAAGGAGCTCTACCAGTAAAAAAAAAATGGCAACTTCATTTAAAAAATGGTGTCTTCTAGCCAAATACTTACCATTTTCCCAATCATTGTTAGATATGGTCCTGCATGCTGATTCACAGCAAAGAAATCAAGGAGTCGGACAAACCAGAATATTATGTCCAAACAGTAGATCAACCTTCCTGCCGTTTGAAATGGAGGATCAGCCCAGCGCAAGCCAAAACCAGTCATAAACAAAATGATAGCGATAGAATCTGTAAAGTTCCAGTATTCATTAATCCACACTTTCACCTTTTGGCTGAACTTTCCTGGTTCGGAAATAAATACCTAAAGGCAAGGGAAGAATCACTTGCATTTCAAAGTAACTAGTATGAATAGCATTATATATTTTCATAGAAATTATCCTGATGGAAGACGCCTACATCTTTATGGTTCACAAACACATTTAATGTAGAGGGCCATATTCCATTTCCCCTCAAATTCAAGACAATGTACCACCCATGGCTTTGCAGGAACATTGGATTTCTAATTCACTATAGGTTTTAATACCTTGCATAGCCCATCCCTTACAGATGTTAATTTGCTCCTTTAATCTCACTTAATCCTGCGTTAGATGTTAACTAGCAGGGACCCATGAGTAACTTGGGAGACGGGGAATACTGGGGGTGACAGAGCATCTCTCAGCTTTTCTGCCACTGCCCCACTCGTGGCACTGCCTGTTTTCCCTGCTAGCTCACCTCTCTGGGGGGTAGCAGTGACTTTTGGCTTCCCCATCACTACTCTGCTCACCCATGCACTCACTTGCTCCCTCCCCCTGCTCTGCCTGCCTGCCCTCCCCACCGCCACTCACTCATCTACCCACTCACCCCTCTCTCTGGAAGAAGCTACGCTGCTTTCAAATTTCTCAACAGTTCCTACTTTCTGGAAACATCTGCCAAGACCTAATGTTGTAGTGTTGTGTGATCTTGGCTTTTATTCATATAACTTGAGGTTTGGGCATTCACTTTTTTTCATTTTGATTTTTCTGCAAATCTGGGTTTTCCCCCAAGCTTGTAGAATGATCTCTTTTCTATGTGTACTCTGAAGTCCATGATGAAAATTAAATATTATGACTCTTTTTTGCTGTTGTTGGTTTAGAGTGCTCCACAGAGTAGACTCTGTGAGCAGGTTTTTCTTTTGATTGGATTTTTTTTAATGTTGGCTTCTCTTTTTAAAACCTTTGGATGGATCACCTGACAAAGTAAATTTGGACTTGTGAGACACCATATCAAAAAGGATGGGAACCATTGATCTAGACTTCTGAGAATTTTAGGAAATTGTATAAGTTTTGAAGAGGCCTGCTCCATACTTAACACAATCATTTCTAAAAACTGACTTTTAGAAACAGTTGCTTTGACTTTTCTTTGTAACAATTTTTAATATTTCAATGCATTAATATCTTTTTTTAAAGTATCTGTAGTTTTGACTTTGGCATTCCAGCATTAAAGCCAAGGAAATTGCTCATATTTATACTTTATCCTAACATTGACATAACAATGATAACTTTAAAAAGAGAACTTTTTTAGGTTGATCCAAAACAGAAGGCAATTTCACATGCAAGAAGTTTATGATTTCTGCTGATTTACCACTTGAACTACAACCAATCTACTCCTATACTGAGCCTGAACCCTCAGGATCAGTTCCCAGACAGCATAGATGGAGATGAGACAGATGGAGAGAGACAGGAAAGCTTATTCCATAAACAGAACAGAGCTTCTATTTCTTTGGATCCTACCCAGGGCTTTTTTTCTGGGAAAAGAGGTGGTGGAACTCTCTATTATCACATGCTGATGAATATATTGATGAATGCCTTCTGTGACTTGGAAACAGCTATCCATTCCTAGCATAAAACTGGAATAAACATAACTGATATGTTAACTAATACAAATAATCATAACTGATATATTTAACTAACACAGAACCAATCTGCATTCAAAAGCTGTGGGAACCATAACAATGTCAACTTCAGTCAACAAAAGAATGAAAGCAACACACTCACACGCACACACGCACAGCGCCACCCACCCCCATGAAAAGAAAGCAGAATGAACTCAATGCAACTCTCTCACACACACAGCCCCCCACAGCCACCACACCCCCCATGAAAAGAAAGCAGAATGAATTCAAAGCAGCACACACACACACACAGAAACCCCTGAATGAAATGAAAGTAGAATGAACTCAAAGCACCTTAGCCTCCTCGAGAAAACCGGCCCCAGCAGCTCTGCTTGCTCTGTCTCTCTGTCTCTCTCTCTCTCATTCACAGAGGAATGGGGGAAAAGCAGAATGAACTTAAATCAGCTAAGCTTCCTCTGCAGAGCCCCTGCCGGGCCTCAACTCTCTCTCTCTCTCTCTCTCTCTCTCTCTCTAGTCTCTCTCTCACACACACACAGAGGAATGGGAAAAAAGCAGAATGAACTCAAAGCAGCTAAGCCTTCTCTGGAGAGCCAGCCCCTGCAGCTCTGCTTGCACTCTCTCTCACTCACAAATAGAAAAAAAAGCAAAATGAACTCAAAGCAGCTAAACCTCCTCTGCAGAGCCTCCAGGGCCGAAGGAGGAAGGAATCACGTGGGCAGATTCTAGGGCTGCCAGAACAGTGTTCCTGAGTGTTCCCCCTCAAAAAAAGCCCTGAATTCCCACACAAATTCACAATAACAGTGCTTTTAGAAGAGTATTAGTATAAAACTCATTGATAATTACAGTATTACTTTTGTTGTTTTAAAATGCTTCTTTCTTTAGAAATATTTTATTATGATTTGATAATATTTGATAGGCAAACAGATCAGATCCTTTTTTGACATATTCTAATTCTACATTTTTTCAAAAGAAATTTAAGAGAGCAATCATAAGAAGATCTACTCAGAATCCTACTCAAATCTAGTTGGTGGGGCTTACTTGCAGGAAAACATTCTTAACACTCAACTGTAAGTCATCTCTCACACCCAGTCAAGAGGCAATTGGTGGCAAGACAAGTGGGGTTTGGGGGAGATTTCAGACCTGCCAGGGGAGCAGGGAAATGATTTGGGAACAGAAAATCAGGAGCTGGGGATATGTTTATTTGGCTCATTTTCCATGACATGCAAACAATGCAGGAAAGCAATACCAAGGTTTTGGCCTCTGCTAAAGTTTGAAGTGGATCATTCACTGATTTCTCAAAGACTCTACACTCAGCACATCCCTACAGTTCCTACCAAAGAGCTTTGTGCTTTTAGTTTAGATAACTCGTATAGAGAGTATAGGGTACAATGGCTAGGCATGCTAGAGCTTTGATTAAATGGAAAGAAAAGGTTTTGTAACTGTCTATAAACCTTGCATAAGCCCCAGAAGGCATGGAAAAAAACAAACCAGCTTTTGTAAGTGCAGTAATAAATTAGTTGAACTTTGGTACCAAGAAAAGAAAACAAATCCTTCTCTTTTGCCAAGGGCATGCCAATCCTGAAAACAAGAGTTTTGGAAATTGAGAAGTGGAAAATGACAGATTATTTCTTGAACAAGAAAGTGCCCTAGAGGGCTGTTTCTGCTTTGTTAAAACAAACGCATGAAGTACAATCTTTGGAAAGTCATAAGATTCTTATATAATATGCAACAGAGCTTAACTACACCCTGCTAAGATCAAACTGATAGGCAACATAAGAAAGAATGGTTTTAAAATCATGGCCTCCAAACCTAGACAATAATTTGTATAAATAACTTTATGTATATGAGTCCCACTGAATGGTGCTACTATTATGTGTAACAATATTTAGAGGAACAAAGTCCTAAGGGCATACCAATTAACTGATAAAATCTAAAGAAAAACCATCTCCAGAGTGGTACATAACATACCTCTGAGGAGTTAATTAAGTATGCATATGACACAATATCTTGTAAAAATTGTATTCATTAAAACAGTAGCTCAGTTAAGCAATGTCTTCATAAAGTATACTGTTAAATTACATGAGTCAAAAGAAAAGCCAAGGTACAAAAGCAGCTTGAAAGAAAGTTGTATTGCTGGTACTGACTGCACTTAGCTCAAGTGTATTAGATTATAAAGTCAAATACAGATGCCATATGTTGCTCATTTGAATGTGGAAGAGCAGAACAGCAAGGTGGCTATCCCATGAAGACCTTGCTAAACTCTCTTTCAGAAATGATAAAGTCTCATGAATCAGCAGCCAAAGCAATGGTTGTTTCCACTATAACCACAAACAAAAATGCTAGAGTTTTAATTTGATGCTAGTTTTTAAGTTGAAATGGTACCTTAAAAGTAAGTGATCTTTTCAATTGCTTCAAAAACCAAAGCAAAACCCAACACTCCCTTTCAGTTTAATCTAAGATGGAAGCCTAACTTCAGCCAATGTCTAAAATTTGCGCTCCTAATCTTTTTAAATGAATTAGGGCATAATTTTATTCAGGTAATTTTCTTTCTCCCCGCAAATATATAACAATATCTGTAATTCCTGCAACAGAAGTGGACAGAGCAAAATCAGAAGGAAATAAAGAGCCTACCTCTCTGACCTTCTCAATGGAGGTAGTTAAAATGTAGATGATGACAAGCCACTCCTGCACACTGGGTGTTGAGTCCATTTTCACCAAGACAGTGTAAGTGAACAGCATGAGGAATGCTAAATAGGCAATCTACAGAACACACAATGCACATCCTGAGTAAACAGATAGCTATGACGAGAAAAAAACCTTCACCTGCGGAATGCATACAAAGCAGAAACAGGCAAGAAAATAGCTCCTATGGCTTCCATGACTGTAATCAGTATATTTATTACAATCAGAGACCAAAGTAATAACATACAACCTACAATTAAGGTAAGTCATATTATGTACAGAGCTGTCCAATAAAATTCCAGAGTTTGGATTCTTAAATATTTAAAACCTTAAGACCTGAGTTCCCTAAAACCAAATTGTTAAATACTTAAATCCCTGAAGTTATAAAATATTTAAATATTTCCCCTTATAAAATACTTCCTGATCTGTATGGCCTGCACAGCGAATTTTGCCACCTTTAGAGTAATTTCTTCATCCATGACTGTCAAGTAGAGATGGGCACGAACTGGAAAAAAAACAATCCGTGCAGTTCATGGTTCATCACATTTCACAAACCATGAACTTTCACGAATCTGCCCCGGTTTGTGAACCAGTTCGTTTGGTTCATGAAAACATCACATCCAGATCAGCAAATAGTCACTTCCAGGTCAGCAGAAGGTCACTTCTGGGCCAGCAGAAGGATACTTCCAGGTCAGCAGAAGGTCTGACCCCTGTTGCCTAGGAAACTGATTGATTGGCACCAGGCTGTCTGCAGTGACAAACCAAAAAACGAACCAAACAAACCAGCCTAGAGTTTGTGGCAGTTCATCAGAAATGGACTCTGACGAAACACCGGTTCGCTAACCATGAACCGGCTTGGTTCATGCCAAATTTTGGTTCATATTTCAGTTCGTGCCCATCTCTACTGTCAAGAACAGACAAATATGCTTTGGCAACAGATGTGGGTCTTAGTCATTCTGGGGCCCCAGGTGAAAGTCCAGGATGGGGCCACAAGATCACTGCCACTCCCCTACCAGGGCCAAGCAAGGGATCCATACCATTTTGTTCCTATCAGTAGTACAACTGGTTTCTTTTTTAAAAAAATGAAGGCAGATTAATTTTTGTTGGAGTATCATTCTCTGCCAAGAGTGTTTTCATTTTAGTGGCAAAGAAGTTTGTTCTCTGTATTGTGATTTGAGAAAATAAGACCATAATATAGTTACTGACCGTATGAAACCAGAACTTGACAATTGGGGCGCTGTAGAATTCATAGACTTTTCTTGTTCCAGGAAGGCTTCCCTGTTCGTTATTGGTTGGATAAGACTGCCTTTCATCTAGCTTCTCATTTCCTCTCTCTAAATCATAATAATTCTTTATAAAGAAAAAAATAATGGTTAACAAAAATCATCCAGCTCTATAAGCAACTTTCTGTCATCCAATTTACATGGATATGCTACCCATGTAAATGCACAAGCTATCTAGATCCCTATTTCAGTGTAATACACTAATCAAAAAAGTAATAATATTATTTTAATCCAGTTGGCAAGATTGTTTATAGTGAACCATACCATGGGTTTAGCAATCAAATTTAAACTGTAAATATAAATGGTCCTTCTGAGGTTATGTTTCTGAACTGGAACTCAATATAGACAGCAAGTTTACAGTGGGAAATGTTGAAGTTTGCTCACTTCTTAAATGTGTGCTAAAGTGCTACAACATAGACCACCATAGCTGGTTTGGTAATAATTCATGGTTCCTCCAGCCATAGTTTAATTTAATTTAATTTAATTTATTATATTTATATTCCGCCCTCCCTGCTTTTGCAGGCTCACAGCGGATAACAAATACAAACATGTTTAAAAACATTTAAAAACATTAAATAATACATTTAAAAACATTTAAAAACATTAAATATAACAATTCATGCTGCCCAGTGGTTCATACATGCCTCTGTGTTTGCATAGGGGTGATGGTTTAACCCCCCCTTCACGGGGGGGGCGGGCACTGCCTGGCGTTAGCCATATGCCTGGCGGAATAGCTCTGTCTTACAGGCCCGGCGAAATGCAAGCAAATCTTGCCGGGCCCTTGTCTCGCAAGACAGAGCATTCCACCAGGTCGGGGCCAGGACTGAAAAGGCCCTGGCCCTGGTCGACGCCAGGCGGGCCTCCCTAGGGCCAGGGACACTTAAAAGATGTTTTCCGCCAGAGCGGAGAGTCCTCCGGGGCTCATATGGTGAGAGATGGTCCCTCAGATACGTCGGTCCCAGTCCGCGTAGGGCTTTGTAGGTTAACACCAAAACCTTGAACCTGATTCGGTACTCCACTGGCAGCCAATGCAGTTGGCGTAGCACCGGTGTAATATGCTCCCACACCGGTGCTCCAGCAATGACCCGCGCTGCTGCATTCTGTACCAGCTGTAACCGCCGGATCAGGCCCATGGGAAGCCCAGCGTAGAGCACGTTACAGTAATCCAACCTAGAGGTGACCATTGCTTGGACCACTGTAATCATGTCACGGGGAGACAAATAAGGGGCAAGCTGCCTGGCCTGCCGAAGATAATAAAAGGAAAGGAAGACTTGTTTTGTTTTGTTGCTGACTTGTTTTGTTGCTATGGAATGAAGACGTTAAATAATTTTATCCCCGTTTTCTGGTTCTTTGTTTACAGAAGCAGATAGTTAGATGAGAGGTTAAAGCAAGCCTCTATTGCACATAATTTAAGTCTCCTCACACATTCTGTAAAAGTGTTCTGTAGGTCAGTGTTAATAGTTCCTCTGTGCACACCATCTTTATTATTGAGTAACAACATACAATTGAAAACAACAGGTCTCCAGAAGATAAACCAAAAACAGTAACAACCAGCAGCAAACTTACTCAAGGAGTCAAGTCTATGTGATGTTCACTTTTGCATGTAAATCAGGAACAAAGTGCACACTCAGGTTCACTAGGCAGAGGCAGGTGTGTTCAAAATAACCTCAATTTATTAGCATGATGATATAGGGATGAGAGCAACTGGTTTCAGGGCAAGGGAGATTCATGAAGTCTACAATTCTAACCAACAAACTGAACTAACAAGCAGGGACTCCCCCTCATGAGGCTAAACTCACAAACACTAATTTCAGAGGAGTAAACAGTCTGTTCCATTGTAATGTATACAGTAATACACCACAGGCTACACAAGAATCTCAGTATGGTCTTTGGTTGCATGTGGTTGCATGAAGAGCCCCATGGCGCAGAGTGGTAAGCTGCAGTACTGCGGTCCAAGCTCTGCTCACAACCTGCGTTCGATCCTGGTGGAAGCTGGGTTCAGGTAGCCGGCTCAAGGTTGACTCAGCCTTCCATCCTTCCGAGGTCGGTAAAATGAGTACCCAGTTTCCTGGGGGTAAAGTGTAGATGACTGGGGAAGGCAATGGCAAACCACCCCGTAAAAAGTCTGCCAAGAAAACGTTGTGGTGCGACGTCCCCCCATGGGTCAGTAATAACTTGATGCTTGCACAGGGGACTACCTTTACCTTTACCTATAAATACTGCACAGGCTACACAAGAATCTCAGTATGGTCTTTGGTTGCATGTGGTTGCATGAAGCAGTTAGACATAAAATTTCCCAGGGTGAGCTAAAAACTCTGGAGAAAAAACTTCCACTCCCCCTTTTGTAATACAGTAAGTCAAGCAACACATATTCTCCTTCTAGTTCTAAGACTGCTGCCATAAATTCACTAACCCTAGCCCCTTTAGGGCAGATTGGCCCTTAGAGCTTATAGGGATAGTACCTGGTGGGCCGCTGCCCTGGAGGGCCACTGGAAGCCAGAAACAAGCTGAGCTTGGCTTCGGCCTGGGCTGTGACAATCTGGACAAGGAGATAGTTGCTCACTGGGCAACCTGACACCTGTTGTCAGCATGGCCACACCCTGGGTTGGTATCGAGCAGCCCTAGCGGTCTTGCCAGCAGCAGGGCGACTTTGCTCTGCTCACTCCAGAGCTTTGACCATTCCAATCTTCCCCTGTCTTCTTCAAGCACAAATGGCACTGAAGGCTGACAGATCTCCAACACCATATAACAGTAGCAGAATCTGGTCTTGGTTTTTTCTAGTATCTACCACATTTTAAAACAAAACGAATTAATTTAAATCCCTGGGCCTACTTGCAAAATGAAATCTCTGGCACCATACTAACCAAAGAGAGGTCTTCTTTTCCAGTAGAGATGCTAGGATCACTATAGTACCATGTGAACTGATGAAAGTCTTGTGACTGAGGCACATGAGACATTTCAGCCTTGCTTTTAAATTCCAGCGTCAAAATAGTGGGAGGTAAAAGAATACTCAGAATCACCTTTTAAAGAAAAAAAAAACATGAATACTGATTCATCCAGTACTCCTATTTATTCTCCATCTCGTCCTAATAATGAGAAATTGTCTCAGCGAACAACACACTTACCTCACACTTACCAGACTTTTCCTCTGTTCCACACCCTCCCCAAGCTCTTCTAATCTGCAACTATGTTTGCCATATTGTCTGATGGGCTGGGATGGCATCACGACATGGCAAAGTGGGGCAGCTGCCAGGGCCCATGCCTTCTGATGCAGCCCACTGCTGCAGACTCCCTACTCACACACCACCTCTGATGCCAACACTAACACCCTTCCACCTGCTTATGAGTGCTTTGTCACCTCTGCTCACAGCTCCATATGCCCACCACTGCTGGAGAAGGGCATGTGAGTGGTGCACAAAGCATCAGCAGGCTGGCCATGGCAGTGGTGCTTCTACTAGCTGCACCCAGCACCACAGGGGTGAAGGATCATGCAGGTAGTGTGGGCAGCTGTGACTGCAAGTGGTGGGAAAACTTGCAACTTGGCAAAGGAAGGACACACAAGCAGGTGGGAGGGCAAGGAGAGCCTTGTGGTGGGCATAGTGGGGCTTCTGAACACACTCTGCCCAGGGCCTCCCAAAACCTGGCCCTGGTCCTGATGGTGGGCTTGGTTTACCCAGAGGCTGAACATGTCACCCGGGGCATGGTTAGCCCACTCATTTGGCCAGATTCCCAGCTCTCATTGTTTAAAAAAGTTTTGGGCCCATCCCTCCCTGGGCACCATGCCCAAATCTCCAAGAATTTTCCAAGCTGTAACTGACAACTCTGTTCCCAGCATAGCCTCTTTGAGTGGTCAGGGGAAGGCCCTGCTTCCTTTTTTTATCAGCAGAAAAACTGGAGAGATCAATTCCATTGTATATATACCATACCCTCCCCTCCTTATACAAACACCACTACCTTTCTGATGCAGAGGGCAAGATCACATTTAGAACTGGTTCTGCCTCTCTTGCATTCACTTTGCAATTTTGGATGGATAGGAATATTCAAAGAGCATTTAATACTCCTTGTACCTTTTCCTTCTTTAGAAATGCAGGATTATGGGGCGGGGGTGGGGAGGGAATAGAACCAGCATAAGCAAGAAAACATCCAGAAAACATCTAAATTGGAAGCAACTCCTGGAAACAATTACTTAGGGGTGGGGAATAACTGAAAACTCATGATTATATTGTGAGAACAAGACAGCAAAAACCAATAGCCACTGTTGATTTGAATGTCATTATGATGCAGTCAGGCATAAGAAATATTTTAATCTGTGTTTGTTCTGGCACAAAGACCATGAGGATGATGCTGTGGGATAACAGAGCAGAAACATTTCTATGGTTTACAGAAAGGCAAGGTACACTACCTTTCCCACAATATTCTTAGAAAGCAATAATTTCCAAGAGATGACAAGTCAAGAAATAGCTAGGAGTACCTTGTAAAAGATATTCACAAGGTACTATTTGCTTCTAGTGCCTAACCGACTTCATTCCTCCCCACATAATCCTTGCCCATTTGTTCATTATGATGAAAAACTACATGCATTTTATGTCCTTTCTTCTCTTGACTGGAGATATGGCCAAATAGCAGCAAGGGACTACCAACAATAATAATATTTGATTTATATACCACCCTTCCAGACAACTTAATGTCCACTCAGAGCAGTTTATAAAGTGTGTTATTATTATCCTCACGACAATCACCCTGTGAGGTGGGTGGGGTTGAGAGAGTTCCAAGAAGCTTTGACTGACCCAAGGTCACCCAGCTGGCTTCAAGCGGAGGAATGGGGAATCAAACCCAGGTCTCCAGATTAGAGTCCTGCAGCTGTTAACCACTACATCAATTCTGACATACTAATGCAAGAGCCTGAAAAAAGCATGCCTGTATATAGTAGGTAGGCACCTTCTCATTCAGAAATATGAACCAAAATACAAATCAAAGTTCGTCACAAACTGGGCTGGTAAGTGGTTTGCAAACTGGCGGTTCGTGGGAGCTCATTTCTCATAAAATGTGATTAATTTTAGCCCGGTTCATTTGGTTCGTATTTCAGTTCGTCAGCACAGACAGCCTGGCACCCATCAATCAGTTTTCTAGGCAATGGGAGGCTGAGCTCTCTGCAGACCTTCTGCTGACTCAGAAGTGAAGTTTTCACAAACCAAATGAACCTGTTCACAAACTGGGGCAAGTTCATGAAAGTTTGTGGTTTGTGAAACACAATGAACCACAAACTGCATGGTTTGGAATTTTCCCAGTTTGTGCCCATCTCTATACAGGAATCCAACCCTTAGAGTCACATTCTGCCTTGAGCTCAGTGCTGCTGATCCCCACCTACTGGCGCAGCAGATTAGGAGCTGGTCACACAAGCCATTGGCTTCAAAATGAGCATTTCCAGCTGACCTTTGCCATATATACAACCCACAGTATCAACTGGGCAATCAACTAATAGCGCTGGCAGTAATTCTTGTCAGTATAGCGGTTGTGGTGAATGCTAGTGTTCACAGGAAATACTGCTGGTGTTATCTTTGACCACCAGGTCCAGCCAATTTGTTCATGCAAGACCAGATCCAATGATGAATAGAATACTTTGCATGTGGGAAAAAACATGTGACCTGGACCCTAAGACCACAACAGATCTAGTACACACTACCCTATCTGTTCAATCTAACTTCTGGTTCTAGGGTAGGAGTTTCCCATGCAATGACTGACCTACTTTTGCAATGGAGTTTTACTTCAAAAATTATGAAATTGGAGTAAGAGAAACTCTTGATGTGCAGCATCGCTTTGAGATCATCATACAAACCAGTTCCTTATTGGCATAAACCCTTATAGAGCTGCTTTCTACCTGTCTGACATGGCACTATGGAGAGATGTGTTACCTTAAGCCAGGAGTTCTTCCTCATCTTCAGGCGTCCCATCCACATGTCAGTCAAGAGCATCTGTGTGCATGTGTGGGACACAAAAGGCAGTAAACCTGCCGACACAGCCAGCTTCAGGCATGTCGAGTTACTCCAGTTCTTCAGCTGATATGTCAGCAGCTTCATGGCCATCTGCTCGTTCTGTCTGAATGCATTGTCCAACACATCTAAAGCAAGCTGCCCAAACTCACTATGAAAACAAAAGAAAGTAGGGAAAAGCCATTGCAAATTTTAGAGTACTGACACAGCAAAAATAACTATGGCAGGTAACATGCCTTGTTATATGGCATATGGTCCAATCCTAAACAAGTCTACCTGGAAGCAGATTTCATTTACTCCAATGGGAGTTATTTTGAAGTAACAGGAGTACTTCCACACAGGACATCATGATTCCCTCACTGTCACTGAAAATAGGCAAATTCTTCTAAAACAATTCTATACTTTTTTTTCTAGCTTCCTTTTGTGTGGTTTATTTATGGTTGCTCACAATGCCCATGGCAGAGTTCACGTTGATTTTGCTAGTCTCGCTGCACTTGTCCAGAGCCTCATATACTGCATAATCATCCCCAGACTTCATCAGATCCTACTACATTCAGATTAATTGATTTACCTAGTTCAGTATGTAAAAGAAATATGCTAATAACAGAATTGGGCTTGCAGGAACTCATGGGAGGAGTAAAGAGCTAAAAAAAGGAAGGTGGGTTATTGAGGGAGATAATTGCCAGCTGGAAGTAAAACAGTTTTAATTTCTGCCTTAAGGTTGGGTGTCTTTTATCGAGAAGGTTTCCAGATGGGTTTTAAGCTAGAGAAATGTTAGGAACTATACGAACCAAAATTCATTCCATCTTGGCTTTTTTCTCTACAGTTCAAGCACTCAGCTTCTGTCTGCCCTTGAATGTTTGAGCAGTACCATGTCATAGTAGTGTTTTCCTTTTGTACTGTGTATAACAAAGTCCATTGCCATATTAAAAAGCAGAGAAGTTAAGAAAATAGCTTTGAGGATCCTGGCAGTGGGAAAAAATGATTGTCTATGCATCTTGCTGCTTAATTATTAAAACTTTTTAAAATAACAGTTTTTTTAAAAAAGAAAATTACGAAGGATATTCAGTTGACATGTAAAGAGGCTATGGCTTTCTTTATAGCAGCCACAGCCCACTACAGCACCTTTACAAATAAAGGCATGTGTGTGTTTTATAGAGAGTAGATTATTTTACTTTTTAGATTAGATTTTAATTGAATTATGTCCCCTTTTAAGCAGTGGCATAGCATGCCTTAGTGCTGCCCAGGGTAGGAGGTGGTGCCTTCACCCCCATGCGCACACACTTTGCACGTGCATGCGCTCCAGGCCCTCTGCTATGACATCACTTCTGTGATATAATTGCGCAAGGGCATGCCCCTCCCGCCCAAGAGCGCTCCGTGGTTTGGGCGGCTTGCCTCACCACCCCTTACCTCTTCACCGCAGCTGTGGGCAGCTGCAGCAAAGAGGTAAGGGGTGGGGAGGCAGGCATGGCTTAGACCACGGGAGTGCTCTGGGGGGCAAGAGCTGGGAGGCAGGCCACCTGCCGCACCGCTGGGCGCCCGGCTCACTGGGCGCCGAACTGGCAGCAGCGGCACAGGCAGCTGCAGCAAAGGAGTGGGGCGTGCCCCCGCCCACCCAAGAGCACTCCCGTGGTTCAGGATGCTCACTTCACCACCCCTTATTTCTTTGCCACAGCTTCCCACACCGCTGCTGGCCACTGAGCTGATAGCAGTGGTGCGGGCGGCTGCAGTGACGAAATAAGGAGCAGGGGATATGAGCAGCCTGAACTGCGGGAGTGGGGAGGGTCAGGAGATGAGCGGGGAGGCAGGCTGCCTGCCGCACTGCCAGGGCACCCAGCTCACTGGGCACCATGTTGGTGGCAGCAGTGAAGGGGCGGGGAGGTGAGCGGGGGTGCTCCTGGGAGGGCCGTGGATATGGCACCCCCTCAAAATTTTGCACCCAGGGCAGCCGCCCCCCTGGCCCTCCCCACACTATGCCTCTACTTTTAAGAAGTGTCTCATTTAAATTGAAATTGGTGATATTTTGAATTGTGTTATTTTTAGGATTTTATTGTCTAATTGGTTACCATTTTAATTTATTCTCATGATGCATTTAAACACTCTTGACTGCAACAAAGAAAGTATATAAATAAAATATTGATTTTTCAATATTAGATAAATTTATTCTCATTAAGTTGGAACCATGAAATGCCACTAGCTTCATTTCAGATCAGCCCAACCACTTACTAATTTCCTTGCTGAATCAAAGGATAGCCTTCAGGTCTCATATCATATAACAATTACACAATCTTAGTTGGAGAGGAAAATATCTAATCATTCTAAACCTTGTAGACCTTTATTAACTCAATTGAAGGGGGGACCCCTACTTTGAATACTTCTTCAGCTCTTCGGATGTATCATCCTCCATGTTACTTTGCTTGGCTTCATGGGCCATGGCTCTGTAGAGTTTGCAAGCCACCACTGCCTTGACCATTGCTTCTTTTCCATGTTGCCAAAAGAACATGGCCATCTTCTGCCTTTTCATTAGTACTGCCCAAACCAAGAGATCATTATATGGGTAAATAAAGCCAGCCGAGTCCTGGTCATCTGAGAAAGTAAATTCATCTTTCAGCTTCTTCCTAGATTTATGAAGAGCAGCTGATTTTTCCTGCAAGTTACAAATATCTGGATAAGGTATTCAAAGAACAAATTCTAACCCAATTGAATTCATGTTTAGCTGAAGTCTGGCCATAAATCATAATAATATACATTGAATGATATGTACTGAGTTACACTGTTACAAAGGAAGATATTAAACAATGGAACAATTTATACAAAATTCCACAATAGAATGTAGCTATTGGCCTCATGTTGCAGTCCTCTGTGAAATTTAATAACTTTTTTTTGCTTTTTTGTTTCCAGAAAACAAGTCTAAGAGATGAGGAATGGAACTTAAAATCAGAAAGACTGTCTACTTGGACAGGACATTCCCTAAACAGATACTGAAATGCCTCTCATTGAAGTGGGAAGCAGTGGTTCAGTATCTCAAACTTCTCAAGCATTGTCTAATTCAAGCTCAACTCAAGCCTGAAAAAGAAATGTTTTATGTGAGCCATCAGGTCTGCCTCTCACACATGCATAAATTGTCTGAGTGAGCAAAGGGGATTAGTCAGTCTACTGCTTCTCTAAGAAATTGCATGCATAAGCAAAGAAACACAGTACTTTATATTTGTACGGCTGTGCTGTTCTGATAAACTGGGAATGCAAAGTATTTTCAGCAGATCCGCTTCTGCTCCCCATATGATGAAGGGAGAGGTTCGATGTCAAGCTTGAGACAACCCTCTGTTTCCAAAATGCACCATGAAACAAAGAGAAAAAGAAAGATCAGAGAGCTGGAGTACACCTTTACTATGTACTGGTTATGACCATTCTCACCAAAAAAAGGATCACATTCAGAGAATCATGAGTCATTGTTACATGAAAGAAATAATTTTTCCCTAACATAACATTCAACTTCATTTTGTTCTTTGTTATTCTTTATGTCATGGGATAACAACACATAATTAGGTGGTGATGTTTTTTTAACAGATAGAGTATATTTATTTATTTAAAACATTTGTTAGCCTAAGGGATAAGCTAGATGTGCAGGTTTTTAAAGAGTTGGGTCTGGGTTCCCCGAACCCAACTCTGGTTCACTGAAGCCACATAGCACCTTTGGAGAATGGCTGTTTAAAAGTAAAGGAGAGCCCAAACAGCCCCAGAATGCCTTCACAGTGGGAGGAGAGGCTCCTCCCTCAAGCTCTTACCCATGTCCAAATAGCAGGGGAGGGAGGATTTTTCCCTTTTTCTTGCTTTGCATGGAATATTCTATGCATGTGGAGCAGTAAAAAAGGAGAGGGACTCCCTGCCATGCTGTTGTGATATCAGGAAACGGCTTGAGTGAGGAGAGAGGAGCCACGCCTCCCTCTCTGGAGGCATACTGAGGCCATTTCGGCTCTCATTCATTTTTTAACAGCCATTTACTTTTTAACTGCTGTATGGCTGTGGACATCTGAGGTGGGTCTGGGGACCCCGCATCCAACTCTTTAAAAACCTGCAGATCTAGAGAGACCCTAAGAACTTCGATTCTGTTTTTGTCTTCACAGCTTCTCTTTGCCTTCTTCCATGCTGTGAAGAAAGTAGCAGTGATTCTGTATTTGCTTGCTTTTTTTGGAACATTGTATGGGATACAATGGCTTTGAAAAGGGCATTTTGTCAAGCTATTTTTCTTCAAGACAAAATTATTTGTTTGGGAATCCAGAACCGCCAACATTCTCTACCATTAGTCATGAAGATTTTTCAGAAGAACTGTGCATTCATTTCAAAATGAATGAAAAAAAATAACTGGAAAGTACCATTTGTTTTCATTTATTTTGACACAACAGCAAATAAAAATAAAAATTAATGAACCAACTCCACATGTTCTCATTTCCATTGGTTTCAGTAGGCATTAGGAAACATTTCCAGCAGTAATTTTTTTGCTGTTCATTTAATTTGGATGAAATTCTCAGAGACTGTACTCTATTCCAAAACTTCCAAGAAGTTGTAGAAGGGATCCCAGTTTTACAGGCAATTAGAGGGTAATGAATTTTTTTAAAACTGACAACTTTAGCATAAAGAAGGCTATTTATGCAACTGTTGCAAACCCTTGTCTAACTCAGGCTTGGGCTGACCTTCCTCTACCCTGAGGTAAAATTTCTCCTCACTAAGCATATAAAGCTGAATACTGGGCTGGGCTGAACGTGGTTGAGATATACCTTCAACTTTCTTTCCTGTCCCACCCTTTTGGAACCTATAAGTGGTGCGATTACCCAGCCAAGTCTAAGTAGAGGAAAGATCAGGGGTTTGCCCTTCCCTTAGGAAGAAACTGGCACATGAGGGTTATGGAAATTCAAATGGAAACAGAAGGTTTATTTACAAGTAGGTTGAATAAGTAGGCATGCAGGCAGGTGTTTAAACTGAAGTAACTTAGTGGGTTTTGTACTGAATACTTCACTGGTGTGAGGCACAAAACACTTGGTATAGTTCTTAAGTTGCTGGCTTGGATGAGAGATGTTGGTGTTATCAGAATTAAAGATGTTAAAGCGAGATCTTTCTGAGGTTGCCACTCCTTCACAAGTTAGGTGCTCCACTTTTAACACACACACACAGCACAACTTCCCCTCTTCCCCTTAGGGTACTCCACTGAGTCAACACTAGAGATGGGCATGATCCACATTACAATCGAAAAAAACCCACGATGATGGCGATCGCATGATTGTGACCCGGTGGATCGTGATCGTCCACGGCCAATGATCCAGCGATTGGGAGAGGCCTGGATCATTGCGTTCGGGCTCGGATCAGGGATCCAGACACTCAGGTGCCAGCAATCTATTCCCCTGGCAATGGAGCCAGGGGAAAGCCTGAGCTCTGTTTGCCCTCCTTCTGTCGCCCTGGAAACCCGAATGGAAGCCCAGCTTTTCTTGATCAGTAGGGCTTCCTTCCAACCATGGAGCAGCAAAGCAATCACAAGTTGGGAGAAGACACCCAGGGGAGGGAGGGGGAAGGGGGTGTTCTGTAGCCATGGACACTCCAATCTCATCCCTGAAAACCCTGATAGGCAGCTCTGACGGCCAAACACAGACCTCCTGTGTTGCTGAATGGGACCTGAGGGGAGGCGGCTCATCGTCACCTCCCCATGCCCGCCAGGCCTGGCGGCTGCCGCCACCACCCACCTTCCCACATAGCAGCGCGGCCCGCTTTGGCCTCCATGCTCCACGGATCGGGAACGGGAGATGCTCGGTGTGGATCGTTAATTAGGGATCGTCGGCACCGATCCACGATCAGCTGGATTGTTAATTTTTTTTGGATCGTGCCCATCTCTAGTCAACACCCTTTTTAGATACTGGGCAGACGTTATAGTTATGCCCCAGCTACAACCCTGTTCCTGTAGCTGAAGGGAAGACTCCTTTCTACCCACTTCCTTGGCCCATTACAATTCCCTGATCTCTTGAGTCTACCCAGAAATTAGTGCTGTCTTTCCCACTTTAGTCCAAGGACCAGAAGTGCTTCATGAACATATTGATTTTTCCTTAAAGGGTGCATCTTCCCCTTCCTTCCTCACACACTCTCTGGCTGACCCTCTCTAGTCAGAAGCCAGACTCCAACTCTCCTCACTCTTCAGTTTTCTCCAACTGTCAGCCCCTCAACGTTCTATCACCAACTGCCATTTCAGGCTAGCCACAAAGGTAATGGGAGGGGGGACATGTCAACCATCCTCCTCTCTTTACTTTCTGGTAGTCCCAGCATTTGAAGCTGAGTCTGTCACAGCAACTATCAGGAAATTCAGAACATTTTAACAGGAAACATTTGATCAGTCTTCAAAGTAAACAAAAAGTAACCAATGAAACATCAAAGTAAGCAGAAAAAAATATTTATTTAAAAAACAATTTTAGAATATCTGATCTGATCAGAGGAAAGAGAGAGAGTCAGACTCAGGAGACATCAAGATATATGTAACTGATATACAAAAATATTTGATTAATATATCAAAATTGGCATTCTTTATATATACATACGTGTGTGTGTGTGTGTGTGTGTGTGTGTGTATGCCACTTTAAATTGCCTGGGATCCTTTTTCATTTAAGCCTAAAATTTGGCAGGGAAGAAGAGGATTACAACAGCTAAAAGTATCCAAATTGGATGGAAAACAAAGTATTCATAGCTCATAATGTTTTTCCCACTGAAACCAATGGAAAACTAAGAAAAATAGAAATTAATACAAATACAAATTAAATGAAAATGAAATTTTAGAAACAAAATCAGATCAAAACACTCTATCATCCAGTAGTAATTTAACACAGTATTGCTGGTCATCCACAAATTGACAGTGGTAGGGACACATTCAGCAGTAAAGTAGAAAACATTTCATTGCTAACTTTGGCTGAGAAGTGAAACCTTGATAAACGGGTTCCTGTTTAAAATTGAAGGGTCAGTACACAAGCTCCTTTTGTAGTCACTTTATCTATCACAAGGAAAATGCTCACGGCTATGCAGATGACAAGTCTGCCAGTCTCACAGGTCACACGTGCAACAGAGTAAAGAAAAACAGAATTAATTGGCAGAAAACAAGCTGTATAGACAGTCCATTATTCTATAAATTCTAAAAATAAAATTGGAATTTAATAATGATCCCCACAATCCTATTTAAATGCCATCATTTGAAAAGGAGGACGTAATTTCTTATTCCAATATATTTCAATCTACTGTTATTATATAATATAGAATTACAAAAAAGAGCTGTCTGATATTAAAATGCTAGTAAACTTATTACAGCATAAGGTTTTATGGCTAGAGCACACTTCATCAGATGTAGTCCACATTGTATTAGATGAAATGGCCTCTTGCTCACAAAAGCTTTCTTTAATATACCTGTTAGTCTTTAAGGTATAATACAACTCTTTACTGGTTTTGATATAACCAATGGACTACAAATAACAACAATCTGTTAATGTTGGGGCATAGTATTTTAAACAACTTCCTGTGGTTCTCACTGGCAGAAATGACTGTATTTACCTTATGTTTCCGATAAAGGCTATTGTACAGAACTCTGAAATGCTTTTTTGTGTAGCTGCTTTGATAAGCTCCAGCAATCAAATATTCTATTACCAGTCCAATATCTATCAGTGATATTTTATAGTCCACAGGAAGAGTACTCTGAAACAAAAATATTTGAAATGTTACTTAAAATGTTTATAGTAAACATTTTACAGTAATAACCCTACAGGGTAACTAAGTATTATTTACCAACCCTGTAGCAGATGGGGGGGGGTATTTGAAGTGAGGAGCAGTGGCTTATCAAAGGCCTCCTAACAAGTTCCTTGTTGAAGTGAGATTTAAACCAGGGACTTTCCAACTCACTTTTAGTTCCTGCATTACACCAGTTACCATAACTAGCATTTCACATTGTGAACCTAGCGACCATCCTATTTCCCAGCCCACACTGCTATTACATCAGTAGTGAAAAGGCAGATACTATGCTGGATCCTAATGATAATATTATCAAAACAGAATGTTCCTGACTCCTCCTTCCAACTGCAGCCCAATGACTGGGAGGGGCTGTGGCTCAGTGGAAGAGCCTCTGCTTTGCATGCAGAAGGTCTCAGAATCCCTGTGGGAAAGGGACAGGCAGTAGGTGATGTGAAAGATCTCTGCCTGAGACCCTGGAGAATGACTGCCAGTTTGAATAGACAATGCAGACATTGATAGACCGATGATCCAATTCAGTATAAGGCAGCTTCATGTGTATTCATATGCAATCTCTCCTTGAAACGTTGATCCTGGCAGGGGACCCCAAAAAAACCATGAGAAACCAAGCAGAAGATTGCAACAGGTAAGGAATCAGTGACAATCACCCTCCCACATACACCCACCCCTTCCGCTAGCAGAAAATTTCCTCAGGATCTAACCCGCCATTTGTTTTCCTTTTTAAGACTAAAATGGGGGGGGGGGCACACTGAAGAAAAAAATGTGCAGGTAACTGTATCCTTGTGGAAAGGGGTGGTACCCAGCTTCTTTGAAAGAGCTAACCATGAGACTAATCCTGAAGAAAACCAGGTATATATTGTTTAAACTTCTAAATAGTGCTCATTGGGGAGAGCCAAAGGCTGCCCACCCACTCTGGTTTAAATCAGAAAAGAGTGGTTGTACATCTGGGAGGCACCCAAGTTCTCATTGCGTGTGTGAGGCAAAGGCATTGTGTTGTTCCCCAACAAACACAAGGTCTTTGTAGTGTGTAGCTTGAGCCTTACTTTACCTTGCAAAATTTAAGAATATTTATGTTTTAACAGTTACCCACCTTACAGAAAGTAGAGGAAGGATATAATTTTTAAATTAATTAATTAATAAATTAGTAAATACTGCTGGCTAATACAGGCGTTTATGTGTTACTGGATATGTTTTCAAAGTAACATTTGTTTTCTTTTTGTCCTGTTGTGAGCCACTTTGAAAAAAATATTATTTGTGAAACCAGAATAACTTTTAATAAATGATAGAATTCCTGCACAGGTATGAAACTGGCTACCACTCCTTTTCACAAGGATACATAGACAGTAGCATAATGAAACAGCAGTAACTAGCCAATAATATAGGGGGGGGGGGAATCTTCCCCAAAGTGTCACAAGACAGTCTTCCTCAGGTATCATTTTTATCCTAGTTAAATGGGCCTAGACTGCAACATCCTCAATGGCGGTAGTACTAACCTAGAAGCGGACATGGAAGAGATACATCTCAGAAGAGATACCACCTAGTGCTTGAAAGCAAGATTTGAATGCAGTAGGGACAGAGGGAGCTTTGACTCTCAGAAGCTCATACCCTGGAAATCTAGTTGATCTTTAAGGTGTTACTGGACCAAAATCTTGCTCTTCTACTTCAGATCAACACAGCTACCCCACCTGTGACCATCTACTGTTTATGTTTCTGTTGCAGCTGCTGCTAATCTTGTGGGGCTGTTTGAGACAACAGGGTTCACATAACCCTGGTGGGGATGGTACAAACATTGATAAAGCAGATGAACAGAGTCCTTAATGTACACCCCTTATTCTACATTCTTTAGGATTCAGGTTACCTGTTTCACATCACAGACAAGATGATGCAGAAGTAGATTTGTTGGCCCTTGTTTCTGAAATGTGAACCGGAAAGCAAGAAGACAGAGAATTAAATCAATATGTTCATAAATGAAAGGAGGAAGAAATTATCTGCCCATTCATATACTTTATCCAAATCATCCGTGACAGGCATGCTTGAAAGAGAATTCTTGGATAATCTAGGAGTACAGCTGCATTATGGGTATTGACCAAGATTCATGTCCAGAATCCAACTACTTTTATGTGTCCCAAAAGGCTCTAGTTATGTGTGTCTTCCACAGCATCCCAAACACACAGCTACATAGAAAAAGAATTTTATATCAGAAGTTCCTTTTAGACATGGCAATGCATTTGTAGCATTCAAGTAACTAATAACAAGTGCTGCTATTTGCTCAGAGTCAATAATTTCCCCCCAAGCAAATGATGATTGATGTTCTCAATTGAATGAACACTACAGATGCAAAGTCATGGGTCTAGTGGAATTAGTAGTCATTATTAGTTGGCCTGATCAATAAAAGCTAAAATAAGTTGTTTTCTATCTAGCCAAAAGAAATACGTTACATTAAGGATGCAAGAATTGCTTGTATCCTAAGTGACTGAACAACATGTTCTTAAGTCACAAGAAGACTTCTGAAAGTTGGGCATGCTGCTCAAAGAAAAAAATGCTAAAAGTACATGGTGCATGTCCAAATTCTGAAAAATGCCTAATATCACTCTTGGGCTTTCACTGGTTAAGGGAATACCTTCAAACATCCATGTGAAAATACAAAAAAATGGGTACAATCCTACTTCTACCCTGGAAGTATAACTGTACTTGAACACAGTAAGTGCTTATTAAGTTTAAAGTGTTGGAAAGTCTAGTCACTCACAGTATTGTACAGTTCTTCCAATCTGGATATAGTAAGGAAACGGTGCATATTCACTCCATGTTCTATCAGCAGCTTCACAAATTCTACCCGGTCCATTACCAAAGCATCCAGCATTGCCTGCTCAAGAGAGCCAACCTTCAAACGATGGTGTTGGGATCAAACCATGATAAAAAACAAACACGTTTTAGTTATTATTTTTGCTTTTACTGAACAATGCTTGTCTCTCAAGGGTGGTAACTAATTACCAAGCTGCTCCTTACCCAACAAGTAAAGATACAGAAAGCAGAACTATAAACACCGATACACCAAGAATGGGAAACAAATGTACTTACCTTCCAGTGCTGACCATAAACCAATATATGCTTCTTTGCAATGTCTAGCCTATTCCAGGCTAGTGCCAGATTGAGTTGATCTGGAGCAGACATATTTGTTCCTACAAACAAGAAAATCTTCTGTAAGATTTTTACGCACATTCTTTCCACACCAGCTTCGTAAGAAATGCAATATGCCTTTGGAGAAAAGGCAGAAGGAATTATACGCAAGTACCTTTTAAGAGTGCAGTTAGGATTGCCAAATCAATGTCCTGATGCTCTTCTGATTCTGCATCAAATATAGTTATCTGTAAGAACAGTAAAATCTGGTCACTGAGGGAAAAGAGGGAACCCCTTTTCAAGAATGCCACGGAACCATTCAGAGCTACTATGAAAAGAACCCTGGCCAAAATTACTGGAGACCAAACAGATGATACACTGAGGAAAACATTTCCCACTTACTTCCGATATATTTTTAAGTATAAGTAGTGGAAGATTGGATTGAATCCTTTAAAATAAACATACCCTATTTATTTAAAACGTTTCTTCCGCCTTCTCAATAAACATATTTCTGAGGTCGCAAATACCCCTTACCAATTCTGATGATCCATAGAAGAATTTTTGAATTTCTTTCCTGTATGTACCAGTCCAATCATATGCAGCATCAGCATACCATCCCTGTACATGCTTGCAGGCATCTGCTGCTGTCCCAGCATTGTAAACCAATAGAATGGTGGTGGTGGTGGAAAGTGCCGTCAAATCGTAGCTGACTTACGGCAACTCCTGCTTGGGTTTCCAAGACAAGAAATGAACAGAGGCAGTTTGCCATTCCTTGTCTCTGCATAGCAACTCTGATCCTCCTTGGTGGTCTCCCATCCATTACTAACCAAGGCTGGCCCTACTTAGCTTCCGAGATATGATGGGAATGGGTAGCCTGGGCTACTAAGCAATAAAACTCAGACATGGCTGTCTGTACAAAGGGTAAGTGTCTTCAGCAGCAATTATGAATCGGTAAATGTAATATCCAGTCCACTTCATGTTTTATTATAGTTCCATGACACAGAATCTGGAGGAGCTCCAAACCAGATTGTATTTGAAGGTCACATTAAGCTGGCTGTGAAAGTTGCTATGAAGGACTCTGCTAGGCATTGTATACACTTCTTTGTATATGGAGAATAAAGTTAGACTATGTTTACTCAAGACCACACTCAGCATATTACTGATTGCAGCATCTTAAACACATTTTTAACTAAAATAAATCTGATCAGTTTTAAGATTAGAGAGGACCAGAAGTGCAAAGGAGCTGCTGTACTTGAAGAAGAGTCTCGACTTCTGTCTTAAGGATGAGATGGTCTCAAAACAAGCCCTCAGATAAGGTTCCCAGTACAACCTCAGAAACAGGTTGTGATCTATGTCCCAGGGTAGGATCTCAGCTTGAACCAAGTGACAGAAAAATCATTTTCCTGCCACCACAATGAAACTGAAGAGTAGTTATTGTCAGGGCTTGCCGCGGCTGCCGCTGGGCGTGGCACTGGGCAGTCTGCTCCTGACGTCACAGGGGGGCCAGGGACTCTGCAGGACCCTGCTCTATGGAAGGAGGGGCGGTATACCTCACCCAGACTCCCTCTCAGTCCACTCGCTGGCCTGCTCAACCTGGCCTGCTTACCCTCTGCGTCCTCCATCTCCTCCTTCCAGAACTCTCCTCCAAGCCTCCACCCTTGCATCCTACTGCTCTCATTCCACATCATCACTCCTCGCTCACACCCACCACCTCAGAGCTCTTCCCAGCCACCCTTTATAGGGCTTCCTATCTCCACCCCACCCTCCTTCCAGGCTTGTTCCCTCTCCTGACCGGGCCCAGCTGTGCGTTCCCCCAGGTGTTTCCCTCCAACCACTAATCCCTTCTGGGCTCCTTTGCCTAGCTGGCAGGGTGGGGTTGAGTGTGAGCCATCCCCAGCTGAGGGCTCCTTGGCCTTGCTCACGAGGGGCTGTCCCAGCCAGCCTCTGAGCTACTGAGCTTGCCTGGCCTTGCTCATGAGGAGCTGCCTTAGCCAGCTTCCGTGCTGCCTGCTTGGCAATGCTGGGCGGGGCTACCCATCTCCTCCCGCAGAATGCCTGTGGCAGCCCCCCCTGTAGAGGCTTGGCTTCTAGCAACTCCTGAGCCAGGCTGCTGTCTTCTAGCCCTGGCGTGGCCATGGGCTGTCTCAAGCTGCTGCAGCAGGGGTAGCTGGCTGGGCTGCCGGGATCAGCCACAGCTGCACCATGTTGGCTGGCTACTGGGCTTCTCTGGCTGAGCTGATTAGGGAAGGTGGGCCCAGCTGCGGCCCCTTGGCTGGCTGCCCAGCTCTTCCCACCGAGTGCCCTCAGCAGCTCTACCCGGAGGGGCTGGCTTCTGAGCACCTCCTGAGTCAGGTTGCCATCTTCAAGCTGGGGTGGATGCTGGGGCGTGGCTCTGAGTTGCTGTGGCTGCTTCTCCCCCTTTGCAGGTAAGGGCCCTGCTTGGGCTGCTGCTGGGTCCCAATTCTTCCTGCCTCTGCCCTCTCCCTTTGGTGTAGGCAGGTTCTGGCCCTGGCTGCAGGCTGAGATGGCAGGACTGCTGTCTCCTGGCTGCCTCCCCCTGCTTCCTCTTGTTGAGGCCGGGGGCTGTGCCTCAGACCCCGGACACACCTCCCCCCTTAGCCTGGATGCCACCTCCGGGGGGTCTGGCTCGAAGAGTCTCGACATAAAGTCTGCGTCCATGTGGTTGGCCCCCCGACGGTAGGTGATGGCAAATCGGTATGGCAACAGGGACAAGTACCACCTCAGGACGCGGGGGTTGTGCTCCTTCATGCGGTGCATCCACTGGAGCGGTGCATGATCCGTCACCAGCGTAAAGGGGTTATTGGCCAGATAATATCTCAAAGCCCCCACGGCCCATTTGATGGCGAGGGCTTCTCTCTCGAGGGTGGCATACTTCTGCTCTGCTGGCTGGAGCTTGCGGCTTAAGAACAAGATGGGCACCCTCTCCCCGTCTCGCTCCTGCATCAAGACCGCCCCGAGGCCCGAGGCCGACGCATCAGTTGCCAGGATGAAGGGCCTCTCAAAGTCGGGGTTCCAGAGCTTTGTGGTGTCTGACAGGGCAGTGCGTAAATCTTGGAAGGCAGCCGTCCGCTCTGGCGTCCAGCTGAGGCGACTAGAGCTGCCCTTCCTCAGGCAGTCTGTCAGGGAGGCTGTGCGGGATGCAAAATGGGGAATGAAGCGCCCGTAGTAGCCGAGGAGCCCCAGGAACCGCCTGAGCTGACGCTTGGTCTGAGGCTGGGGGACATCCCCGATGGAGGCCACCTTCTCAGGGGGAGGGCGGACCTGCCCACCCCCTATGACAAACCCCAGGTACTTGAGTTCTTGGAACCCCAAGTGGCTCTTCTTGGGGTTGGCCTTCAGCCCCGCCTTCTGGAGCGCGGTGAGGACTCTCTCCAGATGTTGCAGGTGGGTGGGCCAGTCGGGACTGAAGATGACGATGTCATCAATGTAAGCCATTGCGAAGTCCCGACAGTCCCCCAGGACTTGGTCCACCAGTCGCTGAAAGGTAGCCGCTGCCCCATGGAGGCCGAAGGGCATGCGGCGGAACTGGAAGAGGCCCCGGGGGGTGGCAAAGGCTGTCTTTTCCTTGTCCTCGGGGCGAACTGGCACCTGCCAGTACCCTTTCGTTAGGTCGAGGGCGGATAGGTACCGTGCGGGCCCCAACTGCCCCACCAGAACGTCCGCCCGGGGCATGGGGTATGCGTCGAACTTGGCCACCTTGTTCAGCTCGCGGTAGTCGACGCAGAACCGAGTCGACCCGTCTGGCTTCGGCACCAACATGATGGGGCTGCGCCATTCACTTCGGGACGGTTCAATCACCCCCAGGCGCAGCATTTCCTCCGTCTCCCGATCCACTGCCTCCCACTGCTTCCGGGGGATGGGTCGCCAGGTTGCCCGTGCAGATTGCCCCGGCTGGGTGGGGATGGCATGGTGCACCAGGTTCGTGACCCCAGGGCGTCTTGAAAAGACCCCGGGCACTTGGTTCCACAGGGCCTGTAGCTGGGCCTTCTGTGCAGAGTTGAGTTGTGGATCCACCTTCGGCTCCTCAAACTCCGGGGCGTCAGCGGTCCATGGCAGCTCGCTGTCTGGGAGGTCTAAGGGGTCTTCAGCCAAGGCGCACCCGTCCTCTGGCCGCTCATGCCACCGCTTGAGCAGGTTCACGTGCAGGGTTCTCCGTCGGCGTTGGCCTGGCCCGCACTGCAGCTCATAGGTGGTGGGGCCCAGCACCCTCCGAATTTGGTAAGGGCCCCTCCACGGGTCCCCCTCCTCCCGTGGGAACACCGAGTGGTGTACCAGGACCTTCTCTCCGACCTGGAAGGTCCTCATCCTTGCGCCCCGGTCGTAAGCCGCCTTCTGCTTTGTCTGGGTTTGGGTCAGCTGGCGGTTGGCCTCGGCCTGGGACTGCTGCACCCGCTCACGGAGCTGGCTCATGTACTCCGGTATGGGGGGAGCAGGGCTGCTGGTGCGGGGACCCCACCGTTCCGCCAGCCGAGAGAGCATGCCCCGCGGCTTGCGCCCATACAGCAGTTCGAAGGGGCTAAAGCCGGTGGACGCCTGCGGGGTCTCCCTAAGGGCGAACATGAGGGGGTCGATGTATAGGTCCCACTGTCGAGGCTTGTCCCGTGTCATCTTCCTCAAGGCTTCCTTGACGGTCTGGTTCAGACGCTCTGCCAAACCGTCAGTCTGAGGGTGGTATGCCGAGGTGAATACCTGCTGGATCCCCAAATTCTGGCAGAGTTGACGCATGGCTTTGGCCCGGAACGGCCCCCCCCCGGTCTGTCAAGATTTCATCAGGCAGTCCCACCATGGCAAAAAGCTTGGACAGGGCTCGTATCATCCCCGGGGTCTGCATCGTCTTAAGCGGGATGACCTCAGGGAATCGTGTAGCATAGTCCACGATCACCAGGGCAAAGCGGTGGCCCCGGGGCGTGCGTGGCAGTGGGCCGATAAAGTCCATCGCGATGCGTTGGAAGGGCGTCTCCATGACGGGCAGCGGGGAGAGGGGGGCCTTCGGTGGGCGCCGGGCTGCCACCCGCTGACAGGTGGGGCACGAGCGGCAGTGGGCCTTCACGTCCGCGTTCACGGAGGGCCAGAAGAACCGCTCGAGGATCTTCTTCAGGGTCTTGTGGTGCCTCAGATGCCCGGCCCAAGCGTGCTCATGGGCCGTGCGGAGGACTTCTGTCCAGTAAGCTGCTGGCACCAGTAGCTGGCGGATCTCTCCCTGGCCGTTTGGGGCACGGGCTAGGCGGACCCACACCCCTCCTTGCTTCTCAATGCGGGGAAGCCGTTGGGACCTCCGCTCATCCTGCACTCGGTCCTCCTCACGAGCTGCTGTCTCCCGCAAGCGCTGTAAGGACTCATCTGCCCCTTGGGCCTCGCAGAAGGGGCGGTCGGCCGGAGGTCCCGCTGTGTCCTTGGCCCGCGGGCCTGCCCCTGGTCTGGTAGAGGGACCCTTGTCTGGGTTGGGAGCCTCCTCCACTTGCAGCGCTGGGGCCACCTGTGGGTTTGCCAGTCCCTCGGCTGCCTCCTTAAGTAGCCTGGAGAACCCTGGGGCATCTCTCCCCAGCAGCATAGGGAGCGGTAAGTGGGCTACCTTGGCAACTTCCAGGCGGCGGAGCGCTACCAGGTATTCCACTGTGATCCAGACCATAGGGTACGGCTGGGTGCGGCCCATCACGTCTGTCACTGGGACCCAGCGGTGCACTGGGGTGTCAGCTGGGATGAGTTGGGAACGAATTGCTGATACTGCGCTCCCTGAGTCCAATAGGGCTTGTAGGGTCTGCCGTCCTATTCTCACGGTGGCGCACAGACCCTGCACCGCCTTGCCGGCTGGTGGGTTAATTTCCCACGCAAATGCGCATACCACTGGTGGGGTGGCTGCAGGGGTGCAGGCTTGTATCTGGTTCTCCACCGCCTGCACTAGCTCCACTTGAGCTGCTTGGAAGGTTGCCTCCAGCTTCCTCCACATCTCGTCCAGGTGTGCCTCTAGCCATGGTCTGAGCTGTACCGTGGCGTTGGGGTGCATCCCCTCGCCTGGCGCCTGCGTTGGAACGACCTTCCCCGTACGGGCCACCAACTTGTCAGGGCTTGCCGCGGCTGCCGCTGGGCGTGGCACTGGGCAGTCTGCTCCTGACGTCACAGGGGGGCCAGGGACTCTGCAGGACCCTGCTCTGTGGAAGGAGGGGCGGTATACCTCACCCAGACTCCCTCTCAGTCCACTCGCTGGCCTGCTCAACCTGGCCTGCTTACCCTCTGTGTCCTCCATCTCCTCCTTCCAGAACTCTCCTCCAAGCCTCCACCCTTGCATCCTACTGCTCTCATTCCACATCATCACTCCTCGCTCACACCCACCACCTCAGAGCTCTTCTCAGCCACCCTTTAAAGGGCTTCCTATCTCCACCCCGCCCTCCTTCCAGGCTTGTTCCCTCTCCTGACCGGGCCCAGCTGTGCGTTCCCCCAGGTGTTTCCCTCCAACCACTAATCCCTTCTGGGCTCCTTTGCCTAGCTGGCAGGGTGGGGTTGAGTGTGAGCCATCCCCAGCTGAGGGCTCCTTGGCCTTGCTCACGAGGGGCTGCCTTAGCCAGCTTCCGTGCTGCCTGCTTGGCAATGCTGGGCGGGGCTACCCATCTCCTCCCGCAGAATGCCTGTGGCAGCCCCCCCTGTAGAGGCTTGGCTTCTAGCAACTCCTGAGCCAGGCTGCTGTCTTCTAGCCCTGGCGTGGCCATGGGCTGTCTCAAGCTGCTGCAGCAGGGGTAGCTGGCTGGGCTGCCAGGATCAGCCACAGCTGCACCATGTTGGCTGGCTACTGGGCTTCTCTGGCTGAGCTGATTAGGGAAGGTGGGCCCAGCTGCGGCCCCTTGGCTGGCTGCCCAGCTCTTCCCACCGAGTGCCCTCAGCAGCTCTACCCGGAGGGGCTGGCTTCTGAGCACCTCCTGAGTCAGGTTGCCATCTTCAAGCTGGGGTGGATGCTGGGGCGTGGCTCTGAGTTGCTGTGGCTGCTTCTCCCCCTTTGCAGGTAAGGGCCCTGCTTGGGCTGCTGCTGGGTCCCAATTCTTCCTGCCTCTGCCCTCTCCCTTTGGTGTAGGCAGGTTCTGGCCCTGGCTGCAGGCTGAGGTGGCAGGACTGCTGTCTCCTGGCTGCCTCCCCCTGCTTCCTCTTGTTGAGGCCGGGGGCTGTGCCTCAGACCCCGGACAGTTATACACCGAAGGAATCAGCAACAAGTCCCAGAAGCTTCCCCGCTATGAATAAAGATCCTCTTGCCTGCCTTTTACACCTCTTCTCTAGATTCTCAACATTTTCTACAATAATCTATAAGCAACCTGTTTACAGCTCATGTACCTAGACAGTTTTATCATCCCTTTCCAGAAAGGGGAAATCAAAACAAAAACCTAGTATACTGCAAGTGTCTTTGAACATTGACAGTGCAATCCTAAGAAGAGTTACACCCGTCTAAGATCATTGATTTCAGTGGGTCTGACTCTAGACTGGAGTAACTCTGCTTAGGATTGCACTATACGTTGTGCAGGAAATGGTGAATTCATGAGTACACTTGCACTCCCACTTTCTACTATCCATTTTCATCCATTTTCATGTGAAATGTCCTTAAGTGATCTTCAAGCATGCAGGCAGCCATCACACTGCTATCAAAAGGACTAAGCAAAGGTAATTACTGATAAACTTTACTGGATAATCATTATAATAAAGATAATCGCAATGAAACAACATCAGTACCTACGTAAATATATGCAATAGAAAAATTCAGTGGCACAACAGGGAATAAGTTTAATTAAAGGTATCCTATGAGTTCATGATACTTACAGAATCCTTATGTTCCATGCATTCCATTAAAATTTTAAATAGGTGACAGGACTGCTTTTGTCCCAAACTGAAGGTGTTCTGAATCATTAATAGTATTTCTTCCTTAAGCTGAGGGGTCAGGTCCCTGAGAGAGAAACGTGTACAAAGATCAATGCTTTAACCTAATCATTTTTAAACAAATGAACAGCAAACAGTGCAATGTTTCCCCCCTCCCTGCTTATTCCACCTATAAGTCAAAGTTTGTCCACGAAAGGATGAAGCACATTGTCTTGCAACTGTTAAACATGCTTAGCATTTAACTTAAATAGTTTACATATACAGGTTGTAGGAATACAGTCCAAATATTTGACTGACACTAAACAACAGATTGGCTAACAGTCTAATATAAGGCAAAGCCCAGAGGAACAAAGCCAAAAATCTTTTCTCCTTTCCCTGACTCGCAGCTGTTGACATATGCATCATGAGTGGAAGTGCAAAATCAGAGAGCAACATGGCAGGACAGGGAGAGTTACAGGAAATTTGTGAGTAGGGCAGACTTTATGAGTCAATGGCCATTTCCTGTCCCTTCTAAACTCATCCATGAAGGGGTTTTCTGAGAATAAAAGGATACTCTTAGAGATAAGATGTACACAGTGGAATTAGCCAACTTGGTTTTGACCATAAGCTAACTCCTATCACATAAGTCTCCCAGATTTCCCAAGCACATGTTCCCAGCATGCAGCTAATCAGTAGAAACTGTGAAACCGTTTTGTAAGCCACATTGGGGAAGTAGCATAAGAAACAATAGCATAAAGAGGTTTGTAAAGAAAACAAGGAACAAAATGAGAGCTTGGACTACTTTTTTCCCAGGTGATATCTAAAGTCTTATTATAACACTAAACACATAACACAAAGAAAAACAATTGCTATTTCACAGCTACAGCACCATTTAATCGGTGTTACTTTTTTTTAATACCCCAAGGAATATTTTTGCAAATGCTGGAACATGAGAATACTCACGTCATATCGGCCGTGTGCTTGTGTGTGAAAGCAAGGAGGTCAGCAGCTCTACCAGTTCCCTCACATACTACTACAGGGACAGCAGGTTTGTCCCTTACATATTCCCATACTGTCAGGATCTCATTTGGACCACCTTCCACCAGTAGCACAACTAAGGGCACTCCTTGTCCCATTCCTATTTCAAAACATACAGAGATAGTCACCAGCAGTACAGGGCATATTTCCTTAAATAGAGAACATAGTCCACGGCTGCTCCCATCAAGGGAGGGGGGGGGGAACGCAAGAAAAAATTCTGTGCTAACAATTTTTTTCTGGTAAGAAAGACTAAATATTCCAAGCTTCCTAATAAAAATCAAATATTGCAAGGATATTTCAGCTGAAGTGTTAACTAGAATGCCCTGACCTGGATAGCCCAGGTGAGCCTGATCAAGCCAGATCTCAGAAGCTAAGCAGGGTCTGCCTTGGTTAGTAATATGATGGGAGACCTTCAACAAAGGCCAGGGTTGCAAAGTCAGGCAATGGCAAACCACCTCTGTTAGTCTCTTGCCATGAAAACTCTTCCAGGAGTTGCCATGAGTCAGCTATTACTTGATAGTACTTTCCACCACAGTAACTAGAATACTACTAAAATTATTGCTGATGAAAATAGTAATATAAAATGGATAGCTAAAACAGGAATCAAATAACAGTGAAATTGGCCCTGTGCAGAAGACATACTTCATAGAAGGTCATGTGGAGAAGGAGAGTCAGACCTGCTTGCCTTTCCTATGATTTCCATGTGTTCATCATAACTTCTGAACAACGACAAGATGCATATGGACTGAACTTTGTAGATGGACAGAGTCTATCTACAGAAGCATACCGATTTTATAGCTGTAGGCTCTGTTCAGAGGTTACATGAATGCACAGGGCCAGCAAGTACAATTCTGATCTTCCCGTCACACATTAATTCTGAATAAGATACGTTTTCAGATAAGGGTATTGCAAAAGATGAGTGCCATGAAGATCCCTCCCTATGGTTTCTTATTAAAAGAGGCAAGCAAAAGTGAGGTTCATAGCTTTTAGCTATGGACCAGTTTGCCTCAGTCCACATAATCTGAATATGGCATGAGGCTGGATGAGTGGGCTGAACTGGCCCAGCCAATCGAAAGGGACATCAAGGGAAATATTCCAGCTGTCCTTCTGTGCAGCTAGCATTCACTGTGAAAATCAAATGCTGGACGGTTGGGTGGTGCTGTGAAGGATCGCCCCAGGTGCTGAGCAGCATCTCCGGAACCTGGTGAGTGCCTTGCAACCCATCAGGAAAGGCGGATGAAGCTGGGCGCCTCTCAGCACAGGAAGCTGTGCAGGCTGTGAAAAACAAGGCAGGTTTGGAGCCAGGGTGGACTTGCCAGGCGGGCACCCAAGAGGAATATATTGTGCAACCCACCCTCAAAATAGTCAACTTTAAGTGTTGATGAAGATCCGCTATTTAAAGAAAAGGTTAATGAAGAAACTAGACTAGTTGAACCCACATAATCTAGTCTGTCTTTACTGCCTCATGTCATATTTGGAGTGCTGGGGCAAGTAGTTTTAAACTGAGAACAGTCTTTTTAAAAAAGATTGGTCTTCATTGTAATGCAAAATAAACACACACATTTAAGCTAAAGTTTTCGTCTCTTTCAACCACAGAATATCTTAACCAGTCTTGGCGACAAATAATGTTTCATTACTAGTTATGGAAAGAGCTGCCACCAGCTCATGCAGATAAGAAAGAAGCACTATGAAAGGGTCAATATTAAAGAAGTTCTTCCTCTGCACTCTTCAGGGGCCCTTTGTGGAGATTTCCATTTCACCAAAATTTCCATTTCACTAAAATTGGCCCAGTTCCCTCTAAAGTGAACACAGGAAGTCTTAGAGCCAATGTCATGGTGGATTAGATCCATACATATGAGACAGGACAGGGATCACTTACAGACTGAAATGATTGAGAGATTTGCAATGCAGACTGGTAAGGTATGCACCATTCACTGATTTGCATTATGAAAAATATCTGTCACACTGAGGTCCCTGAGAGTGTTATTCCCTCCAGTGTTTTATTGATATTAATGTTTAGAAACAACAAACATCATTTCTCAGAGAAATATCTGTGAGATTTCTTACTGGATGAATTGAAAATGAGGATTACTTACTAGTATGGATCTTCTGAAGTGAAAGGTATTTCTCCAGATTCCTCCTGAGTTTCATCTCATTACCATACTTGCCCACTGTCCCATCATCAGCTAGTATGAAATGAGAATGCATACTGTTGAGAGTGCTCAGCTTGCTGAGAGGGTTGCTCAGAGTCTGATACAGGCAGACTACCTAAGGAGAATCAAAGTAAAAAGCAATCCTTCCAGAACAAACAAATCCCAAAGCAGCTTATATGTTTGGTGGAGAGGACAATAGAGATCCCTGCTATCCATACTTGTTGCTTATCCACTTTAAGTTGTATAGCTATAATGTTCTCTGTCGTTTGCACTCCATAGAACTTGTATATAATGGGAAACTTTGCTGAAACTGAGATTTTGTTGACTGGCAGGAATGGGAGCCTTTCAGTATAGTTTGCAATGCATAGTACCCGTGTTCACGTACAGAGAAAGAACTTGCTGCCTTCATGAAAACTTGTCCTATGCAAACTAACTGTTGGATTGGGGTGAAGGTGTTTTCAAAATAAAAACAAAACAAAGAGAATTCATCAACTCACATCGTTCCCGATGAGGTCCCTATGGTTCTCAATGACACCCCAGGGAGGGATTCCAACAGCCCAGATCTTTCTTAAATACTGAGAAGCGTGAACTTTCAGTGCATCACCCACATGCTTGGATACTCCTAAACAAATAGTATAACACAATTGGTATTTTGCCATGGCAACTTATTGCAAAAGGGAAAATACACATTACAAAATCCTCATGTTCTCCACATAGCAAATTAATAGACATAGTCTAGAGAGCTTCTGTAGCATAGTGGTTGGGTTGTGAATCAGCACTCTGCTTGTTCAACTCCCACTAAGAGCTCAGCAGGTGGCCTTGGGTAAGCCACTGTTCTCAGCCCCAGCTCCCCAGCTGTACTGGGAGGATAATAACAACACTGACTTTGTTCACCACGCTGAGTGGGCATTAATCCATCCATCCATCCATCCATATAAGCACATTATTATTGTTGTTGTTGTTGTTGTTATAAAATCCATGCTCAGAACAATTTGCAGGCATGCACATGTCCAATTTGGATTAGGACCATAAAACATGGAAATAAGAACTTAATCTTTCTACTGCAGAATTTTTCCAACCAGAAATGGCTCCAGGAAGTTATTTGCCCCACTGGAGAAACTTTAATGGGAAGTCTAAACCTGCCACCTACTCAGTGGCGAGCTTTTCCTCTGTCTAGTGCCATTCATTAATAAAAAGCTGAGATAAATTCTCTTGGAAGGAAAATATAGAAGCAGCACTATAGACACAGTCCCCTCACCACACTTCCGTTTTGATATAAAATTTGGATTCTCCTTCTGCTTTTCATGATTAGAGCAAACCCAGGTTTCACAAAACCGCTGGCTCTGCTTGTATATGGACTGTGGGGGCAGTGGGAGAGTGTTTCCAGGGATACTTTACAGGAGGCAATGTCATTGCACTATTCTCTAATTAGTATATTTGGGTACACACACATCTAGATGGTGTGTGCGCACACTGAATATTCAGAGTTTATTTTATTTATTTTATTTATATTTCAATTTATATACCGCCCATCCCAGGGGCTCTGGGCGGTGAACAGTTTAAAATCGATAAAAACAAAAAACAACAATACTAAAATCAATATACAAAACAATAATGAAATAAATTAACCAAGTGCAATGGTGGGGAGAACCCTCCCCCACCCCAAAGGTGCGATCAAGAAACAGAATAGTCAATATATTTGTAAACATACATGGCACAATATATGTGTAAATGGCCATTATATGTGTAAATATACAATAACTAAAGTACACAGTCAACATCTTGTAACGTGCTCCTCATTGTACAAGATGAAAAAATATAATACATTTTTAAAAAACACTATACCAGTATTGATGCCTTCTGTTAGTATCCATGCCCCTGTAGTCTCAGCAGCTTTGACCAAGCCTTTGCTGAAAAGCTGCTTAAGCTTAGATGGAAGTTTGAAGTTTTGGATACCACCATGAACAGAAATTACCAGTTTTGGCAATTCCATCTGCCATTCTTTCACCATCAGTTGCAGCAGCTGATCCAACTTGGTATCATAAGAAGTTCTGATATACTGGGGGGGGGGGGGAAATATAGTTGTGTTTTTTTAGAACATATATAATGTACTAGCCCGTTCACTCCACCACTGTGATAGTTTTTCCCTCCAAAACCAATGAGGTTATTTGCTGGGGCTGGGAAGCCTCTGGTAGCATGTATCTGGGTGTGACTTGGAATTCCTTTTGCCCCACGCTATATAGATATAGATATATAGAGATATATAGAGATATCTCTATCTATCTATCTATCTATCTATCTATCTATCTATCTATCTATCTATCTATCTATCTATCTATCTATCTATCTATCTATCTATCTATCTATCTATCTATCTATCTATCTATCTATCTATCTATCTATCTATCTATCTATAGATATAGATATAGATATAGATATAGATATAGATATAGATATAGATATAGATATAGATATAGATATAGATATAGATATAGATATAGATATAGATATAGATATAGATAGGGCTGAGATATAAGCCAGCTATATATATATAGCTGGCTTATATCTCAGCCCAAAATAAAGTAGGGGGAAAGCAGAAGTCCATGTCGTCTTTAAAATAAAATGGTACTAGAGGCTAAAATAAAGTTCATAAAGATAAAAGTAGGTTTATTCAGTAGGTAGAGTTGATATATAAGTAGGCAGGGAAAGGAAAGCTGAGGTAAATTTTGTTTGTTGAACAGAATACTTCACAAGCATTAGGCACAATAGTCTTCTTAAAGCTTAACTTCAGTTGTTACAGATCTTAGAATTGAGAAGTTGGTAGTTTCAGATTTAAGTTACTTAAACAAAATTCCTTCATAGATTTCTCTTCACAGCTTAGGTGTTCTGTCTTCAACACGGCACTTTTTTCCCTTTTACTCCAGACCCAGGGTACTCCACAGAGCCAAAAAACCCTTTCCAGACACTGGGCAGGAATTATTCTTCTATTAAAAACATAACCCTGTTCTCTTGGTTGAAGGGGAGTCTTCTTTTACTACCGACTTTCTCAGCCAACCCCACGATCCTAGTTCTATCTTGTCTCAGTAAAATTAGTGCTGGCTTTCCCATTTTAGTTCATCAACTAAAAGTTTTTCATCAACCTTAAGCTATCCCTGTTAGGCAAACTTTTCTTTTCCTCACACGGAGGATTCTCAGAGCCAAGATACAAGTGACACCTGACACAGGTTGGACATTTGTCAGCTTCCCTCAAGTTTTGATGGGAAATGTAGGCATCCTGGTCTTGCAGCTTGACTCTCCATTTCATTGAAGTTTACAGAGTGGCAGTCTATGGGAGGGAGAACATGCAGTCGAGAGGGGAGTGCAGGCGTTGCGCTCTGACCGGGTGCCCCCCTTCTCCTCCACTGTGTGTGTGTGCGGGGGTGGGGGGGTGTTCTGTAAACTTCAATTAAATGGAGAGCTAAGCTGTAAGACCAGGATGCCTACATTTCCCATCAAAACTTGAGCGAAGCTGACAAGTGTCCAACCTGTGTCAGGCGTCACTTGTAGCTTGGCTCTCAGTCTGACCCTCCCTGGTCAGATTCCAAGCTTCAACTCTCTCCTGACAATCCTGTCAGCACCATTTTTTTTACCTTCTTCCTGGCCAATCACAGAGAGGGAGGAGTAGCATGTCAATCACCCTCCCTTCCAGCAGTTGCTTTTTAACCCTTTACCTTCCATTATCTGAATGCAGCATTTTGTAATCCTTGTATTTAAAACCTATTCCATCACAACAAACATTGAAAGAAGATAGCATATCAGTACTTTCTCAGAGAAATAACCTAGTATCTTAGTTCTAATCTCTTCAATTTGCCGCAAGTTCTGATAATTCTTGTAACAACTTCATATATGTCTACACAGAAGTAAGTACTCCCAAATCTGCATGCATAAGATTACAGCCTTTGACATTTGCCCTCAAAAATTCCCAGTGGCATAAAACTACCAGTTTCAAAGTCCATATTTAAAATAAGCACTTAACTATATATGACAGAGGTAAATCCATCAATGCCAAACTGAGAGAATATTAATTTCAAGGAATACTCCATCTGTAGTGCTTGATTAATCTCTTGATGTTGCTATCGCTGAATTGGTCAAGTTATGCAGCAACTGTTAAAATCTCATTTAAAATGTCTACAAACCTTGGCATGGTAGGTATGATCGCCATCTTGGAAATTGATAGTACCAAATGTATCCGTTGGACTTGTCTTTGTGTGCTTTTGGACAGACCATTCCTCTGTCTCCTTCACAGACTGACAGGCAAGCCAACTACAATCTATCTCAGGATGGTCACCAATCAGCCGTCCACAGCAACATCTCAAATAAAACAGATGATTACTTAGTCATAATAAGTATCCATTTAATAAATGCTATTCATCTTGGAATACTGAGTAGGTCACATTAATGTTTACTGAATTATGCTGTTATACTTGCCTCAACTTTTTCAGAAATTCAAGTAATCCAATGGTTTTCCTAATGTCTTGAGATGCTTGCAAGTCTTTTAAAAATTATAACCAGCTTGTATTAACATTCTATTTAATATACTTTATAAATCACCCATTTGCTTCATAAGAAACTTATCTTAATCTTTGTGGTATTTGCCAGAGTATTAATCACACAGAAACTTACAACAATGCCACTACCATCAACATGGCATGCTAGAATCTGGGACAATGAGAGGCAAATTCTTTTTTACAATGTTTGGTATTAATTCCTGGTGATTACAGAAAATTCTTTCCAAACCATGCCACTACTGTTCCAGTATAGGGACATACCTACAGCTATCAATTATGATGAAAGAAGATAGAACTGAGGAGGGGGAGGGGGACTGATTTATGAATGCTATGGCCAGTTACAGAGGGAACAGAAAGTAATTGACTAAACTATCAAACAAAGGAACAAAAGGAAATTTGTAGTGGAAGCAAGACCTCTGTTGAATGGATCATACTAAACATACAGTAGCATCTTTTGGCTCTGGGAAGAGGCATTGCTGGATTTCTATGAGGCATGTAAGTGCTTTGAGCAAAGCCAGTTGTATTTCCACATGGGGAAAGGGATCAAGAGCAGAACAATGGATCCCTTGTGGGCATTTTGTTCCAAGTATTGTATATTGTTAAACCTATTAAGCCTTATTCTCTACAACCTTTCCCCCCATTCCCCACCTTGTCACCTCTCCCTTAATTAAATAACCTTATGGTAAAACAATTGTATTACATAATTTTTTTAAAAGCATCAATAAATGTAAACTTGTTTTTAATCTACCATGTTCAGACTAAGTTTAAAAAATAGACAAACAGAGCAATCGTCGTAAGCAGTGTTACTCCTGTCTAAGCCCTGTCTAGACCAGAGTAATTCTTCTTAGGATTGTGCTGAAAAGGTGAGAACTTTTCCAGTATATACACAAGGTCAAGTCCTGACCTGGATAGTTCAGATGAGCCTGACAGATCTCAGAAGCTAAGCAGGGTTGGCCTTGGTTAGTAATTGGATGGGAGACTTCCAACAAAGACCAAGGTTGCAGAGGCAGGCCATGGCAAACCACCTCGGTTTGTCTCTTGTCATGAAAACCCCATCAGGGATAGCCATACGTCAACTATGACTTGAGGGCACTCTCTACCACCACACAAGGACAAAGGGTGGTAAAATGTAGAAATCTTTAAACTCTCACAACCATTCCTTTAGAAAGGTCAGATGTTACTCTTATTCTCAAACAGGGCCAAACTCTTCTTATACACTATAGTAAGTCCTGTCCTCCAGAGCTAGTTTTATTTTACTGTCCAAGATGATGTTGCAAAAAAGACAGGGTCGAGTGTTTGAAAAAGTTATCTTCACCTGGCATGGTCCAAACAATGGCACACCAGATCACTTTGGCCGCTTCCACACACTCCATTTTTTCTGGTTTTCCCTGTCCCAAAGCTGCATCTTCCTGATCCACTTCAAGAACTCACCTTCCACATGCATCATCCTCATGCATGTTTTGTGGGTGTTTGTCACGAAAAAAAGGCCCCAAAGCAGAAAACACATTCTTTATCTGCACCTTGTCACAAATGACGGTGCATTCCAGCCCAAATTTCCTTTTTGTTTTGTTTTGAGTGTATGTGGGATTACACTATACCGTTGTCCTGTTTTTCAGCTTCTTTAGAAACTGGGCATGTGTAGTACTCCTTCTCTACTGTTGACTTCCCGCTCAAAGTTTAAAATGCAAAAATGTTTAATAAACACAACAGTAGAGCAGCGTAATCATGTGATTCCATATCCTACTATATAAAAAGCAAACTGTGTTCCCCACCACTCACTCCTTATCCCTGCGGAGGCACAGTGCACAGGGATAAGAAGCGAGTTGTGGTGGCGAGGTCCTCCCAAAGTCCCACAGCAACGGAGGCGGGGCTCCCCATTGCCTCTGCAGGGCCTTGGAAAGGCCATGCACAAGCCAAGTGGCAGCCAAGGGGTCAGAGGAGGAGGAGGGAGCCCCCACTCTCTTCCCTGACTTCTTGACTGACGCCACAGGGAGATGTGGGGGGAGCGCTGCTAGGGCCCATTGTATTTTCCCAAATCACGGGCCTTATTGTTAGTTCAAAATAAAATCAGAAATGGCATTCTGTTCTCAATGTTGGTCCTAAACTGATACTCTGATTGCTGAGTGATCCAATGTAGCAAGGACTGCAGTATGATTCCCTTTGTATACATAGATATCACAATAGCGTAAGGACCATTTAAAAAAATAAAAAAGGGGGGGAATTATACAATCGCGCATGCAAGCCAGACGCATTTGTGGGAGGGGTAATGGCAAGAGGAGGGGTTGGAGATTTGTGGGAGGGCACTTCAAAAGGGCAAAAAAGCCTCCACATGCATGAATACAGTAATAATTGTGTGGGGAAAGTGTCATCAAAAATGAAAACGGAATAAAACAGAAACAAAAAACGCTTAAAAATTGGGATCATCATGACCTGTTTGCACATGGGAAACGATGACATGTGTAACGAGTGAGATAACCTGCCAGAGTTCCAGAGATGGTAGGCCATCTCACTAAGGATGTGTGGAAGCAACTTTTTTTGGGCGGCACCCAATGCCCGTTCTCCACCCAAGGTACCAAGACATGTTTTATTAAAGCATTGGCAGCACTGCTGGGGCTCAGCTCACTTCTAGTAAGCTGACCAAGTAGAAACCATCTCTACTCCCTGTTCCCTTTTTGTCACTACACACCAAATGCTTCAGAGTTTGGGCAACCAGGGCAAAATAATTGCCTATCCTTAAGCTTGAGGGTTGGCCTGGCCTGGCTAGAAGAGCAGTGGCTTCTGCATGCTGTTAGGAAGGTGGATGGATGTGAATGTATGGATTTTCTTAGGTTTTTTATTTAAAAAGTGCATGCTATAGCATCATTTTTTAATATACTGCTATTGAAACCTGTGAGAGAAAAGAAACAATAATAATATTTAAGAATGTGGCCATCACCACTTGGATAGTAAACCTGCAAGTAGATTACTGAAATATATACAGTGGATTTACTAATAAGTAATGCTTATATAAATATTGCAAACTTAATATTTTAGAAAATACAACCTGAAACTTACCGAATTAAGTTCTGGCAGACTTGGCATCCCGCAGGACATCTAAGTGTGGGGGAAAGTATCACATAAATATAGCAATGTTTTCTACAATGATTTTGTTAATAAAATATATACTGCTTAGCAACAATATCTGAAAAGGTGGTACTGGCTATAGATACATTACCGATCTGTTTGGAGCATTTGTGTACCTATCCAAAGTTCTTCATACAGTAGTGGGTTCCTTACCCACTGAAAAGATTATTTGCAGTGTTTGGGCAAAGGAACAGAAAAGTATGGCCAGTAGTCTTACAAACAACTGATGTCCCAGCTATATACATGTATAGTTCTAGTCCACAGATGACCACACATGCATCCCCAGCTACTAAATTAATTTTGGATTTTTTCTTAATTCTGTGCAGCATCCTTCCATATACCAAAGTATCTTACTTTCATGCACAGATTGCCCTTGCTAAACAGGGGTGTCTGGCTCCAAGTCATTAAGCAGTCTGCTGCACAATCATCTATTGTTTAAATTACATCAGTCACTTGGAACAGATTTGTGTATTTTCATGCTTGAGTAATTCAGTATTACAGACTGGATCACACTTCTCTTTCAATGTCTCGTTCTTCAGGAGTACTATTCTATAAAAGTATTTTATAAAGGGTATTATAACAGAATGGTTCAGGAAGGCATTGTATAAAGGGAAAGGGACTGTGTTGAATATAGCACTCTGTATAGGACATACTATCTGTTTGATCCACATATTATCCTGTTAGCATTATATTATTTTCTACCAATGTAATTACAACTTTTCTGCATTGCATCTGCACTCTGTATCATGTCTAATATGCTGTGCTTATTCAGATTTCTGAAATCCTTATCCTAGTACATTACTTATTAGATGTCTATCATTCCTGATCATTTCAGATGGGTAGCCATACAATGTCTGCAGTAGAATCACAGGATTTGAATATAATGGCATTAGAGACCAACAAGATATTCAGGGTATAAGCTTTCAAGAGTCAAAGCTCTCTTCTTCATACTAGTAAAGAGTCCAGTAGCATCTTTAAGACTAACCAACTTTACTATAGCATAAGCTTTTCAAGAGCCACAGCTCTCTTTGTTGTTGCATCTGACGAGGAGAGCTGGGGATCTTGTTGCATCTGACAAGAGAGCTGGGGCTTTGCTACAATAAAGTTGGTTAGTCCTAAAGGTGCTACTGGACTCTTGACTATTCTTCATACTGTAATTTGCTTTAAGTCTCAGTGAGAAAGGTGGACTATAAATATATATAACTATAACTGCTTGCCTTGCTTTTAGCGTGTTCCAAATTAGAATATGACTGTAGTTTGTTTAAAAAAATTGTGTTTTCAGCAGTCACACAATTCCTGTCTTTACCCAAGTTCAATGTTGCTGTATACAAATAAATACTTTAAGTAATTATTAAAGTATGACTCAAAAGACCTTCACAGCATTACTATGTATTCCTCATAACAGTTCAGCCAAAATGAAAACAAGTACCTGTGTGGGTCTTTGGAAGTTGGTATGATTTTTGCACATTCTCTTTTACAGAAGACGCCTTCAATCCAAGATTTCTGGGACTGAAGAGAAATATTATATCTTTTAAAAGTGATAAGCAATAAATAACTACTTATGGATCTGTTAATGAAATTTGCACAAAGAAGCTCTCTCGTAATATTTATACCTTTAATGTAGAAATGACAGATAATATTGTGAGCAAGACCAACCGGTTACTGTTGTGCTGTAATAGCTGCAGTTTATTTTATTGTTGATGTTCAGAATTTTGTCCCATTAGTGAGACTGTAGTCCATTGCTGGACAAACAAAACCTCTATAGATTGAAAAGGGGAAAATGTACAGTGGGAAGGGAAAAGAAAGATGGAAGAGAAAATTAAGCAGGTGTTTTAAAGATGAAAGAATAAAACCTTGTGTTAAGAAATCACCCTCATGTTGTCTCCTGGCCTGCCTCAAGCAGCAAATGTTCCTTCTATCTTAGAATGCCTTAGAAGAGTCCATGCCCACTTGACCTCTGGAGTTTAGAATTCGAAGATAGGGTCAAAAAGCTTTCAAGCTTTCCAAGATCAGATGGACTGAATATAAGATAAAAAATGCTGATGTTGTGGCATTTGCCTCCGCTTGAGATGACACAAGACTATATACCTCATTCCCATGATAGTCTAACCATGCAGATAATAATAATAAAAAATGAACATACAATGTGGATTAACTGCCTTGCACAACAATCCCCAAACTAAAAAATAAAAAATGGGTGCTAATGGAAAAAAATGCAGTTTAAAATGGCACTCCATGTTCAGTGGCCCTAAGCAGCTGGGGTGAGCGGGGGCTGAGTCTGGGGAAAAGGTAGGGATTGTAGAGGAGGGGTGCAGGGAGGTAATGCAAGGCCTGCAAAGGGACAGAAGGAGATGCAAGAGGGGAAAGGAAAGCCAGGAGGGGAACAGAAAGGAAGGCAGGGGCTAGAAAAGGGGATGGAGCCACAGCAAATGGGGGGAAGCAGGAGACAGTACATGGGAAAGGTGCCAAAAAAGAGAAAGTGGAGGTTGCCTTCCCCATGTCATTACAGGTCCCCTATGTTTTTAATACTTATAACTCTAACTTTTGCACAATATGCATTTGCAAGATCTACACAACAGCACCGGATGTTATGATGAAGGCAATGACATTTCTTGTTAAAAATATTATCATAAATATCATATTAACAATATGTGCTTCTGTCCCATTTAGCAACAGTAATCACACAGATAAGCCAATATATCAAAAAAAAGAATCTTGTTTAATGAATGCATGTTTAAGATTGCCCTCTGGCTACTATTATAGTGAAACCATTTTTTTTTTTAGCCAGGTAGCAAAACGTGTGTTTTTAAACTACTCATTATGGTAACAATAAGCCAATAGTTTGAGTTATCAGATGGCTAACTACAAACAGTGTAAGAGGCTCTTACTAAGAGCTGTAGGCTCAGAAATGCCTATTCCCTGTTTCAAGAGGAAGGTCTCCAAAAGCCCGTGTGACTAGCACCGGTGTGCTTTTTGGTCCATAGGATGAGCTTGCATGCAGAAAACCTTACACTAATCAGGATGTCAACTATTAACATATATTTAAATGCGCACATTTTTTTTTCCAACACTTGTACTTTGTCCTCTGGTATCTGAGAGGGGGTGGGGGGAAACTGATTTTTTTAAAAAAATGCTGTGTTTTAGATTTGTAGTCTTTGTAGCCTGCACTCTCCTGGCTTTCGGCAAATGATTCAAAACTGAGTTATTCGAAAAGGCTTTTTACTCAGATAGGAGGGCTATACTGTAGAGAGCGGGTCTCAAAAAGATGCTTCCATATCGAGTTAGGGACCATAGACTTCACCACTATGTTGCCTTATGTACTATCTATTGTGCTCCTATGTACTACCTGTGCTTTAAATGTGATCCTACTGGGTAGTTCTATGTTGTCTAATGTCAGTTCTAGAATTGCTTCTGCATTTCAACATTTCTTCAACTCTGTATTGGATTTTTGCTAATGTTTTGTCTTTGTAAGCTTGCATTTATTTACCCTGTGGTATTATTTATTGAAATGTCCTTGATCCTGACTGTACTAATCTCACACTATGTAATCCACCTTGAGTCTCAGTGAAAAAGGCAGAATATAAATGACATAAATAATAAAAATTTTGGAATAGCTGACTGGTATAAGGCAGGCAGGGGCATCACATATATGGAACTAAATTCTAATGCTGTCTTTTGCACCACCTTATAATACATCTTGAATTTAATAATAATAACAACAGTGCACATATATACTATTCTTCTAGACAGATTAATGCCTATTCAGAGCGGTGAACAAAGTCAGTGTTATCATTATCTCCACAATACAGCTGGAAAGCAGGTGCTGAGAAGAGTGGCTTACCCAAGCCCATCTGCTGAGCTCATGGCAGTAGTGGGAGTCAGAGTGCTGATTCACAGCCCAATCACTTAACTATGCTACAAGCAGAGAACTGAAGTAAAATAATCTTCCCATTATACCCTCCAGATCTGATATGCAATTGGTATTGCTTGATTTTCTCTCAATATATGGAGTTTCCACCTTAAATTACACATAGCTCTCCAAATGACACAGAGTAGATCATATTCCAGAAGCCAAACACAGTTCAATAATTTAACACTGGCAACCAATGGATAACATGTATTTATCTAGCTCTGTGATTAATTTTGCAAAACATGAAGTATGTTTTTATATTGTTTATATATATATATATATATATATATATATATATATATATATATATATATATATATATATATATATATAATATTTTATATTGTTTGGAAACTTACTAGACATCTGGAAAAAAATATATAGGTTGCAAGGTAAATATGTCAGTCTTCCTACGCTATTACAACACAGCTTATTTACCCTGGGATGAAGATAAAGTTTAAAATCAGGCAAGACTAGGTTTTCTTGTTTTCAGACCAACATATTTTAATTCCGGAGGATGGTGGCCAATAAGCAATTTTATATATTAAATATTTAAATTAAGCAAGCCTCCCATGAGGCATAATCAGGCAGATTTGGGGTGATGTTTTTTATTTTATTTAGTTCTCACTTAAGACTATTTTATTTAGTTCTCACTTAGGACTATAGGATGCCAAATGAATATTCTGGCTCTAGCCCAAAGTGGCTTGGTCTGGCCCAACAATTACACTAAATAAAGAACTTTTTCATTCTCTGAAGTCACACCTAAATAAAAAAGAAAATCAAACATTATGTTGGAGACACGACTGGGCTGTTTTCCAAGACTTACAGTGCAATCCTAAGCAGTTTCTCCAATCTAAGCCCATTGAAATCAATGGGCTTAGACTGGAGGAAGTCTTCTTAGGATTGCACTGTTAGTGAACTCTGCTCAGGGTTGGCATTATTCCTACAGGGAGGTTAGAAAATCCTGGCTTATCTGCATATATGAGTGGTAAAGGGCCAAGTGGTAAGATTTTGGAAAAGTTATAAATGTTTATAAAATATCTGCACACTGGCATCATGTCTTTGATACTTAAGAACCGATTGGAGCATCTGTGATCGTGCTCCTCTTGTAAGCTCTGAGATTTACCATCTAAATAACATGTTCAAAATATTGCAGAATTTCTTTTTCTATCATGTTCACCCTACCAACCCATACTGTTATGTCAACCTCTTGGAGGGTCCATGTAAAGTCCTTTCATTTTTTGCATGGCTTTTATTTTTGGATTTTGCCACAAACTAATATAACACTCTAGGTTGTTTGGGGTTTTTTGTCTGTAGGAGAAATAGATCTTAGGTTCACGTCTCCCAGGTCCAAGTCCACTAAACTGACTGGATTTGTTGGCAACCTTTTTATATTGCACTACAATTTCAATTTAGAACAAAGCAAATAACTTTCAGGGATGGTCAACATAACCACATCCCATTCTTTTCATCATAATTTTCTTTTACACGATTGATTTAACTGATTTCTAAGCTGGACTGACATTTTTAAAAAGTTGTTACTGTCAAATACCTTTCAAGTAGTGAATCAGAGATTGAACGGAGTCGAAAGGTCTGCACCTCTGGATTCACCTCACTTTTACCTCATAAAAATGACTGCACACATAGAAGTAGCATTATTTTTGCTCTGGTAGGCAGAAAATGGATCACAGATTTCCCTAGAAATTCATATCAGCTTGTGACTAACCTGAGGTTGTTTGAAAGAGAGTGAAACACCCTGAAAATCCTGGTATATAAAGCAAATGATTGTTGCTTCGAGAATATTCTTTTGCTCTCCAAAATGACTTGCTTGGTTGTGCAAATAATTCCTCAAAGTGAATAATCAGTTAAGGGGCAAATAAGGCACAGGTATCTCAGCAGTACAAATTCATTTAAAAGCATTATGGACTGGTAATAACCCAAATGAGATAAAAGGCATCTTACCAGACAAAACATTTGACTTTAAGGTGAGAAATCAAGACCCACCCCCAGACTCACTGGTGGAGTCAATTGATCCAACTCACAGATCTATGTGAGGAGTATTGTTATGGATAATAAAAGCACTAACTATATTCTAGAACTTGTGTTCTAGAAGTTATGAAAAACAATACAATCCTACAAGTACTACTTCCCAGTGGAAACTCAAACCCCAAAATTACAACGAATACATGTAAAACTATCTACTGCAGGAACAAAATTGAAGTCATCCTTACTATAGCAGTGGTCAATAGGCATCAGGAATGTATAGTCTCTTATTTCTTCAGAATTTTAAGGGACCAACAGTGTTTGCAGCCTTACAACCTTACTTGCACATAGAGTTATCCAACTGTTTTTGGACAGGGATTTTGTGCATTATGTGGGTTCATATTTTTTTAAAAAACAAACAGAACAGTGAGGTTTCCCATTTTTGGGAACACAATAGTGGCAGCAACTAAATATTTGCTTATAATATCAGTGCTAAAATCAAATGAATCCTACCAGAAAAATAGCTATCAACACTTAGGAAATTAACAATGCTGAAAAGAGCAGAGTAAGGAAGTCTGTTTTAAGAAACTGCTCCTTCCCTACCGACATAGAATAAACCACCTCATTTTGCAACTGTAGAACACTGCAGGCTTTGACCATTAAATAGACCAAGCCATGCATGGGCCTTTCTTCTCCCTTTACAGACAGGGACAAACAATACAATCTAGTAATAACCACCTTTTGAATGACTGAAGCCACAGAATCAGAAATAAAGCAACGTTTCTCCCACCTCCATCAACCAACCACATACTCTGCCAGGCTTATGCTATAGCTTCTATGCATCCTTTCTGCTTTGGGACCTTAGTACAATGGCTGATCTACAAAAGTGATAAATATTGCAAAGAGCTAAATGAGAAGCAGCAATGAAGAAAAGGAATTATTCTACAAGACTTTTTTTTAATGCTCTAATTTTGGGGTGATCAGTGATAGTCAGATACAGAGATATGCTAGGAGCTCCAGCACAAACTCAGTGAGCCATACACCTCTTTGTACAACTTTTTACCTTCATTTGAACTTTCATCTTGTGAATTTCGCTTTCTTCTCAGTTAAAGCTCTGCTTGAAAGCCAACAGTTTTGTACTCTTCCTTCTTTGTTAAGGCTCTGAAACTCCTGCAAGAACCCCAGCATAGGCAAGAGGAAAGAAAAGCTATTCAAACAAATCCCAAGGAGCACTTCACTTGATCCTTGGACCACACACACGGACAGGATGGATGGTTAATGTTCCACTTCCCTCTATCAGTAAATGGCAGCTTTTTTATGGCTGGAGTTGCTCCTCAAAGAACCCTGCCAGTTACATGCCAAGGCTGCCTTTTACACAATATGTCAGCAATTGGCAAGTGGGCAGATGAAGATAACTCAAACTCTTTAGAGTAGAAAAAACTGCAATACTCAGTGGATGTTTTCCCACCTCATGCAAGACACCCTATAATTTCTCACTATTCACAGGTTAAGTAATGAATAATGGAAAGGAGTAAAGTTTCCAACCTTTAGGATCCTTTATCTGGGAACCTGCCAGGCAGGGCAGGGCCCTCGAGACAAACAATCTCAGATTTCAGTTCAAAAGGCTGATGGGTGAGGGAAGAGAGTTGCAGATACTCTTAAAAATGTGACTGCAACATCAGAATGTAAGAAGAGTCCTGCTTCATCAGGCCAGGAGTCCACCTAGTTCAACATCCTGTTTCACACAGAGGCCAACTAGATGTCCTAGAGGGTCAACAAACAGGGCAGAAAGGCCTTCCCCTGATGTTGCCTCAAACCTGGACCTAGCAATCAGAGATTTACTTTCTAACTTGGAGGGTGCCTAGTCACCATGGCTACTAGCCACTGAATCTGTCTAAGCCCCTTTTAAAACCATCTGTTATCATTATGTCAACTGACGTGAATTCCACAATTTCGTTACTCACTGAATAAAGAAATATTTCCTTTTCTCCACTCTGAATCCATTACCCTACCAATTTCATTGGCTCTCCACAGAGCTCCCGCATGGTGGAAGGAAATGGTAGTTTACTGTGACCCAGAGTTCCTGAGTCAAGAGTCGGGTTACCCGGTTCTCTTATCCTCCCAGTGGGAGAGGGGACCTGGAGCTTATCTCTTTGCTGTTCGCATCGAGCTCCTTGTGCCGGTGTGATGGCATAACTTCTGGGAAGTGAAATCATCACACAGATGTGTGGGCATGAGTGAGTTTTGCGGCAGGCTGATTTGGGCTCCAAATGGGCCTGATTTAGCCCATTTGGGGACCCAAATTGGCCCACTGCAAAGCGTGGGAGTGCTTGTGGAGGGACATGATGACATCACTCCTGGGAAGTGATGTCATTGCACCTTCCTGGAAGTGTAGCAACAGAGTCCATTCACACACCCTTCCCCCCACCAGCCAGGTAAGTGGTGGCAGCAGCAGAGGGTGAAAGTGGGGGATCCCCCAGGCGGGGGGTGGAAGGGGATCCCTACTCCCGAGGGACCTGGCCCAGGCTGCAATCCCTACTACTATTCAGAAATAATTGACATGTAAAGAAATTTAAAGATCCTTAAAAGAAAGTGATTTCCTTGTAATCAATGTCTCTGTTGTCCAGCTCGAGAGATTTTCTGGAGCCAATCTGCTACTGCTTCTGTCTCAAACAGCAGCCAAAACTGTTGGACCTCCTAGGCCTATCATATGAAGAACTACGTCCTAGATGGGAAAGGCAAGGCAAAGCACCATAAGATGGGAAAGGCAGGACAAAGCACCATAAGGTATTTGGAGCAAGTGCTGCTGCTGTTGCTTATGGTAGGATCTGCAGACCCAACTATGTGTCTCTCACACAAATACACATAGGGTTGCAACCCCATTACCTTTAAACTGGGGAGTGGGGGTTGCCACTCCTCCTCAAGGGGGTCTTCCACTTTCAGTTTAAAATAAAAACAAGGGCTCATCAGGGCCCCCAAAATCACCCCCCCAACTGTGTGGTGTGGTGGTTAGAATGTTGGACTAGGATCTAGGAGAACTAGGTTCTCAACAGCAACAGTAGTTCTATGTTTTCTAATGTCAGTCCTAGAATTGCTTATGCTCTGTTGCAGCATTTCTTCTACTTTGTATTGGATTTTTGCTAATGTTATGCCTTTGCAAACTTGCATTTCTTTATCCTATGGCATTGTTTATTGAAATGTCCTTGATATTGACTGTGTAAATCTCACTCTATATAATCAGCCTTGAGTCTTAGTGAGAAAGGCGGACAATAAATGACATGAATACTAAATAAAATAAATTGTATTTCTGAACATGTTCTTGGTGATCATTAAGGACACATACTTGGAAGTGAAAGCTGAGCTTTCAGTTATCCATAGCAGAGACTTTGAGACCAGTAACTGTATTAGAGAGGGTTACCGTAAAACTCTAGCAAAACAGAAACTGAAATGGAAACCACATCACAGAATGCAATACTGTATCCAGTAAGGCAGTATAGAAGGGGCAAAGAGTAAATGTTTCATTTAGGAAGTGCTGGAAGTTGGCATTCCTTCTGATACTTAAAAAATAATGTAGGTGGCAGTAGTAGGTAAGCTTGGTATGTGGGTGCGAGGTATGCATATACCTTGTAGACTGCTGAGTTTCTTCCTGCTTCCCACTCCTGCCTTTGATCAGGCTGAAGAGGGTCATCCCAGTCCTTGATACCCAGGGAGAGAGTACATAAGAGATGCATCCCTTGGATGCTCACTGATGCTGTGGACAAGGGGTGTGCAGTTCGGGTTTTGGAAACCCCCCAAAAAACCAAATCACCCCAATTCGGGTTGATTCGGGAAAACCCGAATCGATTTGGGAAACCCAAATCGATTCGGGTTTTCCGAATCGCCATAACCCGAATCGATTCGGGTTGATTCGGGTTTTTCAATGGGAAAATGCCTCCGTCTTCCCGGATGCCTGGGGGAGGCATTTGCCCACCGAATCAAGCCAAAATTGGTGGGAACCTTCCTCTAACTCCTCTCTAACAACCCCCCAAGTTTCAGACCGATTGGACTTTGGGGGCCATGTTATGGCCCCCCAAACCAGGTCCCCCCATCCTCACCTAAGAAAGGGAAAAGTGAGCGTCTTTTTAGCTTGCTGCTGCTAATCTTCTTCATTATTTCCTATGGGGAAAAAATGAAGAGGCAGGCTTCCTTTGCCAGGGGTGGCATTTTGCATGCAAAATGCCCCCCAACCCTCAGGGGCCCTTCTCCCACCTTCTCCCACTGTTTCTTGAACAGCTTTAGGTTACACAGCAGGGGGGCACACCAAAGGGCATGGCAGCAGTATCTTACACAAAAATATCACAACTCACGTAACATCAGAGAATCACAAAAACACAATTCCTGTCAAAAACACTTTATTTCTTGAACAGCTTTAGGTTACACAGCAGGGGGGCACACCAAAGGGCATGGCAGCAGTATCTTACACAAAAATAACACAACTCACTTCACATTAAAGAATCACCCCAAAAAATTGCTGCCAAAAGCACTTTATTTCTTTAACTGCTTTAGGTTACACAGAAGGAAGGCACAACAGGGCATGAAAGCAGTGTACTACACAAAAATAACACAACTCACTTCACATCAGAGAATCACCCAAACACAATTGCTGTCAAAAACGGTGAATTGGGTTGTATTATTTTGTGTAGTACACTGCTATCATGCCCTGTTGTGCCCTCCTACTGTGTAACCTAAAGCTGTTCAAGAAATAAAGTGTTTTTGACAGGAATTGTGCTTTTGTGATTCTCTGATGTTAAGTGAGAGTTGTGTTATTTTTCTGTGTGGGGGACTGCTGGTGTAATGTGTCATAATGCTTTGCCTACTTGTACTTTGAAAGGGAGAAAATAATTTTTTAAAAACTGTATTTTGTGTTGTTCGTGTTTTATTCTTTGTTGTGCAGTTGGTTCCCATCATAGGGAACAATGGGGCTGGCTGGCCAGCCATCTCTGTAGGTGGTGGGGGAATTTGAGGGAGAGTGTCTGTGGTTCAGGTGCTCTTTCACAGGGACTAGCTGGCACTCAGAAGTGTGCCCACCATTGTGGCACCCCTGGGCTGTGCAGAATTGCCCAGGGAAAGAGAGTTTAGAAGTTCCCAGCATAGGGAACAAAGGAAGAGGGCTGGCCTTTGCCAGCCTGTTCCTGGGGTTATGGGTGTGGGGCTGCTGGGGGTGGATTTGGGTCTGTGAGGGCCTAATGTGGGGATTTGGGTCTGTGTGTGGCAGCTGGGGGGGAATTGGGTTTGTGTGGGGCTGTAAGGGGTGGACTTTGGGGGCTGAGAGCACCTACTTGGGGAGGCCATGAAATGCCCCCCCAAGTGGGAGAAGGCTGAGCCTTGGTGGGGGGTGGGAGGAAAGGTGGAAGAAGGGCCCCTGAGGGTAGGGGTGCATTTTGCATGCAAAATGCCACCCCTGGCAAGACAAGCCTCCCCCTAGCTGTAGTAGAGAAAAGAGCACCTACTTGGGGAGGCCATGAAATGCCCCCCCCAAGTGGGAGCAGGCTGAGCCTTGGTGTGGGGTGGGAGGAACGGTGGGAGAAGGGCCCCTGAGGGTTGGGGACATTTTGCATGCGAAATGCCACCCCTGGCAAAGGAAGCCTGCCTCTTCATTTTTTCCCCATAGGAAAAAATGAATGAAGATCAGCAGCAGCAACCTAAAGCTATGCCCTTTTTTTAGGCGAGGATAGGGGGACCTGGTTTGGGGGGCCATAACATGCCCCCCAAAGTCCAGTCGGTCTAAAACTTGGGGGGTTGTTAGAGGGGAGGTAGAGGAAGGACCCCACCAATTTTGGGTTGATTCGGTGGGAAAATGCCTCCCCCAGGCTTCAGAGAAGCCTGGGGAGGCTTTTTCCCATTGAAAAAGGTAACCTGAATCAACCCGAATCAACCCGAATCGGCATACCCAAATTGGCTGGGCGATTCGGGTTTCTGCTATACCCGAATCGGCTTCTCGATTCGGGTTTGCCAGATTCGGGAAACACGAACCAGGGTGCCTTTGCACACCCCTAATGTGGAACCTAAGGGATTGAACAGCTGAAAGAATGCCTTGCCTCGTGAACTGCTTCTCTTGGACCAGTGCTCAGAAGGTGAAGATCCTTCTTCAGGTCCCAACTCCGTCTGAGGCTGCATTGAAGGAGGGGAGTGTTATCACTCAGGTCTAGATCCTGCAGGCCTTTGGTGTGGTCTTCCAGATTGAATGACTCTAACATCTGCACGTGGTCAGATGTGATTTTATGCCACTTGAGGTTTGCTATAGTCAGCATTTACTGTGCCCTCTTTAGCAAGTCCATGGCTTTTGCTGGTATGGACACAGATTTCAGCCCGTCATCCACGTAAAAATCCTGTCCACTGCTTTGCATCCAGGCCCTACTTTTCTCCTCTGCATAGTTTGCCGCAGACCATAGTTGGCAATCACAAGGGACGTTCCATTTTCAAAGATGTGGACTATCATGCGATATTCAGTGATCTTCTGGCAATATTGCTCAGCACTGAACCATAAGAATCATAAATAATTGCAGTGGTCTTCTCTGACGAGGAAGGAGTAGAACATCTGCTGGATGTCTACCATGACAGCTACAGCTTCCTTCCTGAAGGAAGTAAGCATACCAAGTAGGCTGTTGGTCAAGTCTAGTCCCATGCGGAGTACCTTGTTCAGCAACAAACCTTGAAACTGCATGCTGGAATCAAACACCACTCTGATCTGACCGGGCTTTGGAGGATGGTATACTCTGAAGAATGGCATGTACCAACATTTCTAACCCACCCAAAGTGGAGACGCGAGTTCTGTGTGTTTATTCTGCATAAATCCACAAAGTGGACCTTCATCTTGGGCATCCTTGCCAAGGTCCTGCACAAGGTGTTGAGATATGGCCTGTTCATGATTGTTGGGTAATTGCTGCCTAGGCATGCAGAAGGGGAGCGGAGCAACCCAACTTCCAGACTTGTCCTGCCAAAGTTACTTTTCCATCAGCTACCAGAACTGTTTGTCCTCTATAGATGGAGCAAGCTTCTTGTCGTCTTTGGTCATTTGGAACACTTACCTCCAAAGACAAACTCTTTCTTGGTTAGTGTGGTCCGGACATGTCTTCTGGAGCTGGAGGGACATGACCTTTTGGATGGTATGCATATTTATGGTATGATAAACTTTAAATTAATGTGAATTTTAAAAATCATTACATTAGATGTGCCATTTTGAGAGTATGAAATAAATATAAATTTAGGCTATGCCCCAAAATGGCACTATAGATTTCACTACAAGAAGTTTTTTTAGATGAGAAATGATATTCAAACATAAAGATATCGAGATATATTAGATTTTGTACAAGGTGAGAGATTGCAATATACAAGGATACCCATCATTTTTTTTAATGCACCATTAACAGAATGATTTAAAGTTGATAAAAGTATTATGAATTCGAATCAAACTATGATGGTATTTGAAACAGAATTATGTATGATTTATTAATGTTATTGCTAAAAAGTATAAACTAGTTGAAATTACAAACAGAAGAACAGGTGAAAATATGCATGATAAAGCGGGAAAGAACTTTGGATTTAATATACAGATAAGAGAATGTGGTTTAAGAGCCTTAAATTTACATTAAATTCCAGTCTGACAGAAATCTCTCATAAAATGATGTATGGGGTATATGTCACCAGAGAAATGAGCAAAAATGTATAAGGTGTAATATTGTTGTAGAAAGGAACTTTCCCAGTTCCTTCTTCTGGGAGCAGCACAAGGCAGTAGCCGTCTACAGTACAAGTGGGGAACTAGCAAAAAAAAATTCTTCCAAGATGTCATTTCACACACATCAGTGTACACCTTCAATCACTGCTCCTTTTGTGGGCTGTTTGTTAACTGAGCAAATAAATTTTTCACTCCATGACTGGATCAATGATCTAGCAGAATTCCTAACAACATAAAAATTACATAGTTCACACACGTAGGTCCATCATTTGAGGAGTGCAAAATTAAGGATTTCAGAGTGTGAATGAAGTGTCACAGATAGAAATAAACTGAATAGATCCAGGGTTAATCTTGTACATAAGCTGACAAGATATTTTATCTTTGCCATCACATACGGGCAATTAACAGATTTCTTCCAGAGTGGCTCAGTCAGCTGCAGCTTCTTCTTGAAGACAAAAGGATATCCTCTTATACTCCCATACTAGTTCAAAGGTGAATCTGGTGCCTGATTTGTTGTTCAGACAACGAACTTTAAAATAATAAGGAATGTATGCAGTTTTTCAGCCACCACAGAAAGAACAGGTTCATATTAACTTTATAATTAAGTTGCCCCAAAGTATTTACAATTAGAATGCAAGTCTGTGTCAAATTTATAATCTCTGTTCTTGAGAATTCTTTACCCTGTGAAACATCCATAACTACTAAAACCTCACAATAACTGATTTATGTTAATGGGATTACATGGAGGATCGGAGCTGTTCCCTTCACTTGTTTAATGTTCTTTTGTCAAAAGAGATTTCTGCAATATTTTCCAGATAAAATGCCAAACTAAATAGAAATTTCAGTTTGGGCTGTTAACACAAATAGTTCGATCCTAAGCAGAAATCAATGGGCTTAGACTGGAGTAACTCTATTTAGGATATGCACTGAAAGCCTCCCTCCAAGTTCCTTCTTTGGTTCCCAGTGCTCTATAAATGACATACTGGCAAAAGATTGTCTGTAAAGCACTTTTGCTAGAAGGATAAAGTACACATTCTAAACTGCAGCCAATAAAAACATATATTTTTTAAATATTACTGCTATAAATAACAAACTTAAACATTGGAACTAGCAGAAAAGTCCGTCCACTTACCTTCTTCATCTCCATGACTAAAATATAACATTTTGCAGCTTTCAGCTCTTGGATTTCAGACTGAAGTTTCCATCTGCCTTTCAATCAGATAATGTTTACTTAGTGCTAGCAAGTAATGGAAACAATGCTGAAAAGCAATGATTACAAATTTCCATGTGCTTACATTTATGAGCTTTAAAGGGAGGGGGAGAGAGATGGACTCTGAAAACTCTGGTGAAATATTTGTTCTGTAATTAAATTGAAGACACCTTGTAATCAGGATCATGTGACTTGATCTGGTTTCAAGTTTATATACCACATTAGGGAAATGATTAACATTCATAATGTCTGTTGTTTGAAGTTTCAGTAGGTGCTTAGTTCACAATAAATGCCAGTGCAAACAATTTTAAATTTTCAAGCATATTGTGTATCTATATTGCCTCCCAGAATCTAGTGGTTGCTCCATAATCATCTAATGAAACATCTAATGCTGATTGTACTAAAATTAACTCCTAAAAATTGTAAATAGCGCTTTGTATGACAAGTGTCTGTTTTCAAATGCTTCAAAAAAGATGCAAAAAAAGTAGGTTCAGAAACGTTTATCTTAATTGTTTCTAGCCGAAAATGTTAACATTATTTTATTGTTTAAGCAGAACTTGTGTACTCCAACAGGCCAGAACTAGCTTGTCCAGTCTCTTCAATACTGAAGGAACCCAGACAAACTAGTTTTTCCACAACTAAATTATGGTGCATGCACTACTTTTTTTTCTGACATAAAGCTTCTGGAAATATAACCCCTTGTTCGTTCCTGAGCATTTGGACAGAAGCTATAATCATCATACTGTTCACGACGACAAAACAAATCGGCCTAAAGTTCACAGTTCGTCAGAAACGGGCTCTGACAAACCACCAGTTCGCGAACCACGAACCGCCCCCGTTCGTGATGAATTTTGGTTCGTATTTCGGTTCGTGCCCATCTCTAGTTCTGACATGAAGGTAAGTGATAATGCGAAGACATTCAGGGAATTCTGTCAAAGCAATTCAACATTTCTCAGCCCTAGCCTCATATGAAGCAGATAAACTCATGCAGGATAAAAACTAAACACACAAACATCATAAAAGTTTTTTCACAAAAAAATATTTACTTGCACAGTATCCAGATAACATAGGGAAAATAAAGTTATCAAAATAAAAGGTAATCAGTACAAACTCACTACTTTTGACAGGATCTAATGCAGATTTCAATATTCAATAAAAAGATTTATCTGATACATCAACAAAGTTATGGTGTGTTAACAAAGAAACATTTACAAATTGAACGAAGGTTAAGTAACAATGGAAAGGCCTAATGTTTACACATGCCCCAAAACTCTGATGTTTTAGAACCACTGTGAGAAGGGAATAACTACAGTGACAATATTCCAAGGGCCCAAGAAACCTGGCAAGCCTAAGGAACTGGCTTTTAAAATATGTCTGGGCTGGGCCGCAGTAGTGGGAGGGGAACAGAGAGTCCCATGCTGGCTTATATCTGTCCTGCTGATCATCACTGCTAGCAAGGTCAATCAGATGTTACAGAGTAATTACAGTAAGACAGAATCAAAGCATTAAGCTACACAGGACCGGAACACCTTCTGGAGTAGATCCTGAGAAGTGTACCCAATTATTTCACATCACACTGGATAATTTGCTTTCTTTATCCATCATAGTCCATAGAACAAAACAAGCAGGTATTGATCACGTCTACCAAAAAAAAAAAAAAAGACAGCAGTTGATGGTTCCCCTGAACAGTAACGAAAAATTTATACAGCGGCAATTCTAGCAGTCTAGTTGGCCAGTCTAGTTTTCAGTTTGCATAGAAGTGCTGATTTTTATTTTTGGTTACGCTGATCTAGCAACAAAAAATAACACAGACTTAAAACTTCATTCATCTACTTCAGTCATATATTGACACACCTTCTGTGTCATTCATTTTACAAGTGATAGACCCTTTTTGTCACTATGTATTTTCAAATGTTCCCCAGGTCCTCTAAAAGTTGTCCTCTCTTCTTTCTGTATGCCACTGGGGGAAACATAAAGCTTATTGATGAATTCTGTCAATGTTTCTTCTTTCTTCCTCAAAATATATTTTTCTTCATCAGGATTATTTGATTTGCTTATTTTCTCAAGTTATAACAGAACCTTAACAGCTTTTGCAAAATAGATTTGCCACTGGGTCATTTTTCAAGTTTCCATTTCTGAGAGTCCAGCACGGCTGAAGTGTCTTGTTTTTACTGTGTTCTCTTTTTCTAAATTGAGAATATCAGACAAATCAATGGCAGGTAATGGAGATCTCCAATACTGGAAAGAGTTGTAGTGCCAAACGTCATCTTCATGCTGGGAAAATGAATGTTATTAATGTATTATTACATCATTAATTTTTATATTTATTCAACAAAGTTTTATGCAAACCTTCTACACAAATAATGTCTCCATACTGCAAACCTCTGATATTAAAACAGCTGAACATTAAAACATTTAATTATATACCAAGTCAATAAAACATCTAAATACAGAACACGAAAATTACAGAGTTAAGTTATTCGGGGTTCTGTACACATGAAGATTAAATGCACTAATATACCTGTATAGGAGTGATTTTACTATGTATATATACTAGATTTTAGTATTTATATGTTGAACCATACTGTGGATGTTTTTAAATCTAACTTATGTATTTTAATTGATGAATGAGATTATATACTGCTATACCAAATGAAACAAAAACATCTTCACCCACGGTGGAAAACACCAATAGAGGGAGACAGATGAATCTCCCTGGGGAGGTTCTGGCATCACAATCAAGAAGGCCCTTTCTCAGGTTGCCACACATACAGCCTCAGATGGCAAGGGCACCGTAAGTAGGGCCTCTGAAAATGACTAGAGTAGATGGGTAGATGGGCAGCTTATATGTAAGTATGCTACCTCAAGCTGTATAGGGATTTATAGGTCAATACCATCACTCTGAAGTGAGCTCAGACACCTAGGGAAAAAATCCTTCACATTCTCAAATTCCAGCAGTTTAAAAAACATGTCCAGCAACTAAATGAAAATCAAGAGTAAGTGTCCAAACAAGGAACATATGTGTGGGAGAATCACATGTGCGAGAGAGAGAATCTCCAAGAAATAGATTCCTCTTAGCATCATATAAATTAGAGTTTAACTTGTGCTCCCTCTTGTGGATTTACTAGAGAACAAATATACCTTGTGAAATAATTATTTCAAGTTATAAGATGGGTAGCTTGTATTCTTTCTATCTGCAAGAACAGCAACGTTAACAATATTTTCCTTTTACCTGTATATGATTTTAATAGAAGCTGTTCTTGCATGAGTTTCCATTAATCATACACAAGCTACAAATATATTTTGTATTAATATTTCTATTCCAAAAGACTGACAATAGGAACAGTTATCTCCAATTTGGAACTTAGTTTTATTTTTTAAGATGCTACTTTTAAATATATATGTTACTTTTAGATGTATTTCAGATATATTATATCTCATATAGGTATTAGAGCCAGCATGGTGTAGTGGTTAGAATGTCGGACTAGAATCTGGGAAAACCAGGTTTGATTCCCCACTCTGTCACAGAAGTTTGCTTAGGTGACCTTGGGCCAGTCAAACACTATCAGCCTAACCCACCTCATAAGATTGTTGAGGCAAAAATAGAGGAGACGAGAGTTATAGAAGTCACCTGGGATCCCTACTGGGAAGAAAGGTGGGGTATAAATAAAAATGACAGTTGAAAAATTAATATATTAATACAGTTAGTAAGACAGTGCTTACCATATCCCAGGTGCAAGGATGTCAAGAAATTTCATTGCAGTGACTGATATTTTCAGCAATTATTTTACTGTAATGTCTCTCACTTTATCATTTCCCATAAAAATATTTTTATTGTATGACATGAAAATGCACATGCATGAAGTTGTTGTCACTGCTTATTTACACCATTCAATAGGTCCTTTCTTAACCTGGCTCCAATATTCAATAAATGGAGCTCTTAAAAGCAGTAATGAAATTACGGGAATTCGGCCAACCCTCCTGCAGCCTAGCTGCTTAGGGAGGTGGCCGTCGGTTGCCCTCCTGGATGGAGGAAGGGCAGACCAGCCTTTCCCGGGCATCCGGGGCTTAGCTGGGTGGGCGGAGCTAGAAGCCTCTTTCTGGAGGCTCCGCTCACCCAGCCGCAGTCTTGCTGAACGCTCGGAAGGAGAGGACGTGTTTTTTCTCCTCCCGAGCGTTGAGTGAGGCAGAGGCTGCTTTGGCGGCGGCGGCGGCGGCGGCGGCTCCTGCGGCGGCGGGCCTTGCTGAGACGGCAAGGGCAGCGGCGGGCTGTTCGGCGGCGGCGGCGGCGGCAGCAGCGACTCTTGCCGCGGCGGGCCTCGAGAAGGCTGCGAGGACAGCGGCAGGCCGTTCGGCGGCGGCGGCGGCGGGGGCTTCGGCGGCGGCAGCTTGCCTCTCGGCAGTGGCTGCAGCCCGGGCCTTTTGCGCCTTTCTATTTGGGCGAGGTTTCGCCGCTGATTAGGGCGGCCCGGCTCGGTGGGCCTCGGGCCGCGGACGCGGCGTCCTTTTGGGCGCCAGGGCGGTGGCCTCCACCCCGTCAGGGCAGCTGCATTGGGGCCGCGGTATTGGGGGCCATTTTGCATTGGGCCCAGTGGTCCGAACCCCCCCCCCCGCGCTAAAGGAACTGGGTGCCTGGTGGGCGGCTGAGATCCAAGGGGCCTGGCCATATAGTGGTCGGGACTTTAGGCCCTGAGCCTCGCTGTTTTGCCCCCCCCTTTTTCCCACCCATTCAACGTTCCTAGGTTTTGGCTGGGGGCTGGGAGCCCTGGTCTTTTTTGTCTTTCAGGCGGGGGGAATTTTTGCCTCCCCCCCCCCTTGGTCGAGTGGCGGCCATTTTGTGTTGTGATCGGCGGCCATTTTGCGGATCCCTGGCTGGGGTGGTGGCCTATCTGTTCTGGGAACTGTTTTGGTGCGCTTACTGGGGTTTGGCATTTGTGCTGGTATTATGCCCCCTAAAAAGGGTGGTGGCCCTCCTAAGGGCAAGCAACCTGCCAAACGGGCACCTGCTAAGCGAGCTGCTCCGGCAGCTAGCTCTTCTGAGGATGAGGGGGAGCTGATTAATCAGCAGAACATTTTAGAGCGTTTGGCAGCTCTGGAACGGAGTAAAGGTGTACCTTCGGCGGCTGCGCCTGGTAAGGGTAGGGCTCGGCCCATCAGAGGGGCGTCTAGAGATGCCACGAATAGGGAGATTCTCAGGCGTCTTTCTGTTTTGGAAGGTGTTGCAGGTCCTGCAGCAGGTAGTTCCAGTGGTGCTCAGCCAGCAGCGGAGGTGGAACCGGAGTTGGACGTCGAGCAAGAGGTGGTCTTGGACCCTGAGCCAGTGGCAGTGGCAGTGGATCCTGTGGAGCCTGTGGGTAAGCAACCTACACCTCAATATGGACTGTCATGGCCATGGGGGCCCTTTGGGCAGCCTCCTACACAGGGTTCTTCAGGTGCGCCCTTTGGGGCGGTGCAGCAGCTTCAGTCTGCTTGGCCTGTTCCTGGCCAGCATCCATGGCAACCTCAGGCCGTGGGGTCGGCTGGGGCTCACCAGGCAGCACCAGCTCAGCCCTCGTGGGTAGGATTTGATGCCCCATGGGGACAGGGGCAGGCTGGGATGTGGCCTGGCGGTGCTGGTGGGCTTTGGGGTTATTACCCCTACTCAACTCTGGCCTACGGACAGGTGCCTTTCAGTGCCCTCCCCTTTGGAGACACGGCACTTCCCCTTGGCGATCATTTAACTCAGGCCACCCGCGATAAGATTCTAAAAGGGGAATATGTTGATCTCTTTACCCTTCTTTTTCGTGAATTGGAAAAAAAGGATAAAGATGAGTTGGATGACAGGGATAAAGAGCGTCTTAAGCGACGCCGTGTTGATCGGACCTGGGCTAACTGGCTGCCAGGTTTTTTGATATATGCAGGGGTGTTGGTTAGGGCTCAGCCTCATAGGGCTGCATCATTGCTGCAGTACCTTGACATCATTTATAAGGGCTATACTGGCTTCTCTGGTGCTGCTTGGATGCAGTACGATGAGGAGTTCAGGATGAGGGCTGCCCTTACTCCTAATCTTCCTTGGGATCGGATTCACCAACAGCTTTGGCTGCAGGTGATGTCGCCAGCGAAGCCCAGTGTGGGGGACCGCTCTGATAGCGGCCATCTGGTGCAGCGTTCCACTACGGCCTCTGCAACCGCCACTACCCGCGCTACGGCGGGGCAGCAGGTTCAACCCCGGCTGCTTTGCTGGGAGTTTGCGTTTAAGGGACAGTGCGGCCGTAAACCTTGTAGGTTCCGGCACGAGTGCCCTTCCTGTGCTGGGTATCACTCGTACAATTCCTGCCCCAAACTTAGACAGGGAGGTGGGGGTAGGAAGCCCGGAGGCGGGGGTGCTCCCAGTCAGCAGCCTTCTGGTAAAGGGTCCCAGCCCGGTAAGGCTGAAGGTCCTTGAGCGGCTGCTACGCAATTACCCCAGGAGGCAGGATGCCCTCTTTCTGTTTAGAGGTTTCAGTTTGGGTTTTAGGATCCCAGTTCGGGGTCCACGTTCCTCGTTTATGTCGAATAATTTGCGTTCTGTCCAGGGTATGGAGGAGGTAGTTAGATGTAAGATAGCCAAGGAGTGTTCTGAGGGCCGGGTTTTGGGTCCTTTTGACTCACCCCCGGTTCCCAATCTCCGGGTGTCCCCATTGGGTGTAGTGCCCAAAAAGGCTGCAGGTGAGTTCCGCCTGATACATCACCTTTCGTTTCCCAAAGGTGAGTCGGTAAACGATGCCATCCCGGAGCATTTGTGCTCGGTAAGGTATACATCGTTTGACCAGGCTGTTAGGGTGGTGCGTCGCTGTGGGAGGGGAGCAGAATTGGCGAAATGCGATATTAAGTCGGCATTTCGTTTGCTCCCTGTCCATCCCGATGACTTTGAACTCTTGGGGTTTTCTTTTGAAGGGAAGTTTTACATGGACCGGGCTCTTCCCATGGGCTGCTCTGTTTCTTGTGCGGCATTCGAACGTCTCAGCTCATTTTTAGAATGGGAATTGCAGCGTAGGGCGCGTACCCGTGACTCCGTTCATTATTTGGATGATTTTTTGTTCGTTGGGATGGCGGGGTCAGGACAGTGTGCTCACCTGTTGAATACCTTTACCCATTTGGCTGATGAGCTGGGCGTTCCTTTGGCGCATGAGAAAACAGAGGGGCCTTCTCAAGTGTTGATGTTTCTGGGTATAGAGCTGGATACAGTCGAGCAGTGCTTTCGACTTCCCTTTGAGAAGGTCGCTGACCTTAGGGGCAGGCTCCTGGATTTCAAATCCAAACGGAAGGTGTCACTCTTGGAGTTGCAGCAGCTGGTAGGTCACCTGAATTTTGCCTGTAAGGCTATTGCCCCTGGTAGGGCCTTTCTGAGGAGGTTTTGTGATGCCATGTCATCACTTCGGGCTCCCCATCATCACCTTAAGGTTACTAGGGGGATGCGTGAGGATTTGGACGTTTGGTCTGACTTCCTCAGGGATTTCAATGGGGTTACCTTTTGGAGGGATGACCTGCTGCTCGAGGCCGAGCTGCAGGTAACATCTGATGCATCTGGCTCTTTGGGCTTCGGTGTTTATTTCCGAAGGCATTGGTGCGCAGATCAATGGCCACCTGACTGGCATGCCTGTGGCTTGGACAAGGACCTGACCTTTTTGGAGTTTTTTCCCATTCTGGTGGCTGTCCACCTGTGGGGACAGGAATTGGCTAACCATGTTGTCCACTTCTGGTGTGACAACCTGGCGGTGGTTCACGTAGTCAACTCCTTGACTTCGAAATCTTGCCGGGTCATGAGGCTGGTTAGAGCCTTTACGTTGTTGTGTCTCCGGTGGAACATTTTGTTTAAGGCCAAGCACGTTCCTGGGGTGAGTAATGGTGTGGCAGACGCTTTGTCTCGCCAACAGATGGAGCGGTTTTGGCAGCTTGCCCCGGAGGCCGACAAGGTGCCTGCTCAGATGCCCCCGGAGTTATGGCAGCTTGGGAGACCGAGGTATCCAGGGCCGTAAGGCTGGCATTGGCTCCCAGTACTCAGCGTGCCTACGACAGAGCGGTAGGCCAATTTGGTGGGTTTAGGAAGGATGTGGGTTTGCATCAGCTGTGGCCTATTCCTGTGGAGCATTTGCTGCAATTTTGCGTGCACCAGAAGAGCCGAGGGTTAGCGGTTAAGTCTATTCGCGGCCAGTTGGCGGCTTTGGCGTTTATAAGCAAGGCACGGGGGTTTTCTGAGGCCACGGGAGACTTCCGTGTGCGCAAAATGCTGGAGGGCTGGTCACGTGAAGCTGTGGTGCGGGCTGACCCTAGGGAGCCTATCTCTCCTGCACTCCTGAAGGGGCTTATCAAGGCCTGGGGGGACATTTGCACCTCCGGCTTTGAGGCTAAGCTCTTTCATGCAGCTGCTTTGGTAGCATTTTTTGGTGCAATGAGAGTTAGTGAGCTGGTGGTGCAGTCGAAGACGGATACATCTGGCCGGGCCTTGATGGCCCAGGATGTACAGTTTAGGGGGGATGGTGTTGCCCTCACTATTCGTAGGTCTAAGACTGATCAGAAACAAAAAGGGGCTGTGGTTAGCCTTGGAAGCTGTGCGGACCCGGGTTTGTGTCCAGTAAGGGCTCTGCGAAGGTTCTTGAGGGTGCGGGGTACCAGCTGCGGGGTTTTGTTTCAACATGAGGATGGTTTACCACTGACGCGCTACCAGTTTTGGGCAGTGACTCAAAAGGCACTGGCCAAATTGGGGTTAGCTGGTGTCAAATTCGGCACCCATTCTTTCAGGATTGGGGCTGCCTCTACGGCAGCGGCCATGGGGTATTCTGCACGGGCCATTCAGGGTGTTGGCAGGTGGAGGTCATCTGCCTACCAATCGTATGTTCGCCCTCTTAACCGGTTTTAAGGGTTTTACTAATGATGTTTTCTTAGGTGCTGTGTCCTGCTTGGAGAAACGTCGGATTTTGATCTGCGGGCACAGTATGGTGTTTTGGGCCGCTCATCAAGCTAGGAGGACACGAGTCGGGTCCCAGCTTGGTTTGTCTGAATGGGCTACGGTGGAGTGGCTGGGTCGTCGCGGCCTTCGGTGGCCCGGTTTGTTGCCACTCTTATTTAGGGAACGGCGGGGCCCTGCACCCCATATATTAGTCATTCATTTAGGTGGGAATGACCTGGGGTTTATTCATGGCAGGGCTCTCTCCCTGCAAGCGAAGTGGGATTTGCAGGAGATACTCCGACATTGGCCGGGAGTGCTGGTCATGTGGTCCGCCATGTTGCCTCGACGGGTTTGGCGTGAGGCGTTAAATCGCCCAGCCATTGAGCGGGCTCGCATGAAGGCCAATAGGGCCATCCAGAAAGCTCTGGCTGAGGGTTTGGGGGTGTATTTGCCACACCCCAGGATCAGGGCCGAATTTGCCGACCTCTATCGGGGTGACGGGGTACACCTGTCGGAAGCAGGCAATGAGATATTCCTCAGCGACTTGCAGCTAGGGCTTAGGTTGGCGCTAGGCCATTAGTGGGGCGCTCGGGCCTAAGCAGAGGCTTGGCTCTTGCGTTGGCGGGATGGAGTTTGGTTAGAAATAGCGGGCCGGTGAGCACCCTTGGCGTTTCCCTATTGGTAGGGAGGAAGGGTCTGCTAGGAGCGGCTGGTACTGCTTGTGACGGCTGCCAGCGCGCGTGGGCAGACTGCTTGGGGGAACCCCACGTGCAAGTCCTTACCTCACTGCTGTACGGCTGAGGATTAGGAGCTTGAAAGGGGGGAACCCATTTGCCTGGCTGGCCGGGTCTCCCAGCCATCCGCATGGAGGGCTCGCACCCGGGGCTTCGGGGCTCGCCCAGACAGGTCAAGGCGGAGGTCTAGGTAGGACCCCGTGGCTTGACCTGTACCGCTTTACCCTAGCTGCAGTTATGGTTATTGTTGTCGTTGAGGTTATTTAATAAAAGTGGCCCTTAGATCCAACACCTGTGTCTGTCTTCATTCCGACTGGGGGGGCAATTCGGCCAACCCTCCTGCAGCCTAGCTGCTTAGGGAGGTGGCCGTCGGTTGCCCTCCTGGATGGAGGAAGGGCAGACCAGCCTTTCCCGGGCATCCGGGGCTTAGCTGGGTGGGCGGAGCTAGAAGCCTCTTTCTGGAGGCTCCGCTCACCCAGCCGCAGTCTTGCTGAACGCTCGGCCCACCCTCCTCACCCTGTTCTTGGTGCAGGATTAGCCGGCTGCTGTTTGCAGAGCCAGGTAGGAATTTTTTCCTCTTATCCCCAATTGGACATGGGATAGGGGGTTTTTCGCCTACCTTGCACCTAGTCTTGAGTGATGGATATTGGCAGGTGGTGGTGCCTGCTAGTGGTTTCCTTGGCGGGATGGAGTTTGGTTAGAAATAGCGGGCCGGTGAGCACCCTTGGCGTTTCCCTATTGGTAGGGAGGAAGGGTCTGCTAGGAGCGGCTGGTACTGCTTGTGACGGCTGCCAGCGCGCGTGGGCAGACTGCTTGGGGGAACCCCACGTGCAAGTCCTTACCTCACTGCTGTACGGCTGAGGATTAGGAGCTTGAAAGGGGGGAACCCATTTGCCTGGCTGGCCGGGTCTCCCAGCCATCCGCATGGAGGGCTCGCACCCGGGGCTTCGGGGCTCGCCCAGACAGGTCAAGGCAGAGGTCTAGGTAGGACCCCGTGGCTTGACCTGTACCGCTTTACCCTAGCTGCAGTTATGGTTATTGTTGTCGTTGAGGTTATTTAATAAAAGTGGCCCTTAGATCCAACACCTGTGTCTGTCTTCATTCCGACTGGGGGGGCAATTGGAGATAAGATTAGAAGTTAGTTTTTTTGATATGGAGATGACTAGCAAGATTACTTTTCTTATAGACTATAATGTTTTTGTCACAGCTTTAACTAAATTACAAGAAATTGTGAACCACTTAGAACTAGATTAATGGTAGCAATAATTAGACAATAGGGGTCACTGAAGGCTGAAAAATGCAGTTGCCTTCTAAAGCCAATTTAGGAGCCTGTAGGAGTTGCAAACGCTTCAACTATTCAGACAGCTTTTAGTTGTTGTAGTACAGTGGCTGGACAAAATTTCCAAAAGGATCTCTCCAAAATGGGTTGGTTGTCAACAAAATAGAAAATGAGATTCAAAATAAGTATATGTAAATTGATGCACACTGATTTTTTAAAAATCATGAATAGATGGGGTGTGAACAATCAGGAAAGTGGTCTGGCCAATAATAGTGAATCATTCAGTGAGGGTCCTGTGTATAATTCTGATCACCCAGAATGATACTACAGAACTGGGAGATACAGGGAAGGGTTTGCAGTAACGTCACCAAGAAGTTAAGTGAAAACACTGTGTGTGAGACAACCATAAGAACTAAGTTAGAAGTTTTTATATGATGTTACGCAGGAAATGTGATTAAAGGGTTTTTTTTTCCTCCTGTATGATACTACACTCAGGACCACCCAAGCCAATTAACTGGCAATAGAAATTATTTCTTCAACCAACACGTTAACTTAAAGAATCTACAATCACAAAATGTGATGAGCAATAGCTTAGACTGCTTTAAGAGAAAATTAGATAAATTCATAAAGGACAGTAGCCAAATACCAGCTGTTAGAGAGCTTGCAACTAGGTTAGACTTCTGCCCTCATGCTGTTTGGCTGACCTCTGCTGGAAACAGAATACAACTTACAAGGCTGTTCTTGTTTTAATAAACTGGTAACATGTACAGTGTATGCTGCTGCTGGTGAATACTGCCCTCACATCATAGCTGACTTATGGCAACCCTTTATGGTAGAGTTTTCATGGCAAGAGACTAACAGAGGTGATTTGCCATTGTCTGGCCCTGTATGCCTGGTCTTCAATGGAGGTCTCCCCTCTGATTACTAACCAAGGCAAACCCTGCTTAGCTTTTGAGAACTGACAAGATCAGGCTCACCTGAGCTATCCAAGTCAGGATATGCACACTGCATAGTATATGACTTAACACAAGATGGTGCGACACTTCTTCAAATTTTATTGTAATTGCCATTCCCAATCCTCGATTGCACTGCTTTGTGCATGAAGCCAACAGATGCGCTTCAGGCTTTATAAAATTAACAAAAATACATCTACTATACAAAGAATCCGTGAAAAATATCAAATTAGTGATATTTAACCTCCTAACTGCATTTATGTCTGTGTATGTTAACTTAGCAGCAGCAAGCTACCACTTACTTACCTGTTAATTTAGACTGCTAATCAAGATGCCATTTCCGAAACACTTGCATGGTGGCAAGTCACATCATGATGTTTCTATCCTCATTAAAGAAGCCAGGTCAACATTTAAGGAATAGAATTTGTCTTCATAACCATTTAACATGCTTGTCTCTCACTGAACTTTCTTATTTGTGTTTTGGGGTTTTTTTGTGAGGAGGAAATGTATACTTATTTTTCTTTGTTCACATAACTGTAAGGGCTGCAGTTTTTAGGTTAAAAGGAGTTAAATACCCTTCTCCTTCCATGGCTGTCTCTGCTTAACATGACCCAATGGTTGCACTCTGCACACTGGCATTCCACGTTTGCACACCCGGGTCCAGAAGATGAAGGCAAGGTCTGACAAGGAAGAACTGAGCATGGGAAGTTCTCCTACCAATAACAACAGAATTCACCTGGCTCGCCTCTCATTGCGCTATTCACTTTGGTAATGGAAAGCTGATAGATACCCTGCTTAGAATCAAGTTGTAAAGCCGCTGCTAAGGGGGCCGAGAAGACACCGGTCCGTAGAGGCAGACGGCCCTTCTTGGCCCCGTTCCTGAAGGGGAGGAACGGGACGACGGTTTGTTTCCCCGGAGCCTCCCCTTGCCCGCGGCCCTCCCGCCTTCCATACCTCCTCAGCCATGGTTTTGTGGTTGCACAGATGCGCCAGGGCTTCTCCTAAGCCAGCCGCCTCGTCGCTCTCACGCAGCGGTCCGGGTTGCTCTTGCCGCCGCGTCAGCGTTCCCTCTCGGACGCCACCGCTCGCCGCCGGAGCTTGCTCTTCCTCAGGCCCGCCCCGCTCCAGGGCGGCGGGCCGCTTTGCAGCCGTTTCCTCGTCCTCTTCCGCCCGCTTCCGTTTCTTGCAGCCGCCGCCGCTCCAGGGCGTCCTGCTGCACCGCGGCTCTCTCAGCTCAGGCTCACTCCGCGCGCGCTTCGAAGGCGCGTGAGACACGAAGGTCTCCCAGGGCGCGCAGTACGCCACCGCCTCGCCTCGCCGTTTCGCCATCGCGGCCGGCCCGGCGCGACCCGGGAGCTCCCCGCGCCGCTGCGTCCGCGCCGTGTTCGAGAAGGAGGGCGGGGCCACGCGGGGCGCAAGCGGCCTAATGGCCTGGCGCTTCAGCACTTGCCGACGACCCCTGGCGGGTATGGGCCCCAACCTCGCTTGCCTGACGGTTGATCTGAAGTATATTGATACCTAAATTGATTGCATTCGTAGGATTAGATAATAAAGTAAGCCGGCAAGTTTACAACATCGGAAAGCGTGCCTAGACCAAACCCAGTCCCGTTTAGTTCGGTACCATCAGCTCATCTAGGACAAGGGGTAGCTATCTGAACACATTCGCCAATCTTATTTTTCTCCTCGGAAGAACTTGCAGATTTATTTGATTTCTTCTAGTTAGACACAGTAGACTACACTAAGCTAAGAGAAATCCTAGAGCTAGTGTTGTATAATTTCGTGTTGGACTAGGATCTGGGAGACCCAAGTTCAAATCCCCTCTGCACCGCTCTACCACTGCAACATTCTGCCCCCTCGTCCTACACGTGATAACCAGGCTTAAGTGACTTTTAAAATTACTTTTTCAAAGCTAATTTAGATTAAGAAATGTAGTGCTAATGTAGCTATAGGGAGGCTGCTGAAGATTGCAATTGGCAGATCAGTTGCTGTCCCAGTTTCCCATCCCATGCCCAGCCTTTTTTCAAACTCATTCTAAGTTGGGACTTTCTGGACTGTCGCAGCAGGTAGGGGACTAGGGAAGCTCTCTGTAGGCTGCCACCACTCTGGGACAAGTTTCCTTGGAATGGCCCAGAGCACCCAACCAACCACTTGTTTACTCTTTCCCAGTCGGTTTTACTTTGTGTGACCAAATGAGGCATGATGATCCTTTAACAAGGACAACTTTATTTAACAAGTTTAGTAATAACTGGTGTTCAAAACTGTGAAATAAAGAGAACAGTAAAAGTTGGTTTTAGGGTTGCCAGGTCCTTTGACTCCCCCTGTGGGAGATTGGGAGCCTGGCACCCACCTTGCTGTGCCCCAGGTCCTCATGTCAAGCACACGCTCCTGGCTTGTGATGATGTCACTTCTGGGAAGTGACATTATCGCGCGGGTCAAGGGGCGGCCCGGGAGTGCTCCTGCGCTCACTAAGGATCAGCCTGCTGCGGGGCACAGTTTGATCCGAAACGGGCCTGCTGCACGGCGTTTTTTGGTCTAAATTGGGCCACTGTGGATGTGAGAGCGCACCATGCTACCCGGGGCATGTTGCACTGCCCGGTGGGCACCCTGGGGAGTTGGCCAAGTAAGTGGACATGGGGGGGAGGATGGGAGCAGGGGACCCCCCTCACCCCGGGCAGGGGAATGGCACCCCTAGCTGGTGAACAAACAAAACAAAACACCCTAACACCTCCAACAAAGGGTTGCAGAGGCAGGCAATAGCAAATCACCTCTGTTAGTCTCTTAGCATGAAAATCCCACCAGGATCCCACAAGTTCACTATGACTTGAGGGCACCACCCACCCAACACGTCTAACTAGATTGATCCTAGCAACTGGATTCAAACTGTCTCACCCCTTCTAGATGAGGGATCCCTCCATCTGCAGCAGCCTCTCCTCAGCGCTGCTCCCTAGGAGTGAACACCATCCCACTGTGGCAAGGCCTTTTATCCCTTGTTCTTAGGCACTACCCCCTTATTTCTCTATTGATGCAATTTTCCCCTCTAAATCTCCTATTAACCAATCACAGGGTCCAAAGGGGGTCTGAGAAATGTAGGCCCCCTAGTCAATCTAGTACAGGCTTCCCTGGAGCCACTAGGCCTCACTACATAGGCCTAGGATCATGACATGGGCAAGCTAACCCAGTATTGTCTACTATGAATGGCAGTCATACAGAATATCTTTTCTATCCTTAACTGGAGATGACAGTTTGTAAAGCATATGCTCTACCATTGAGCTGTTGTCCCCTCCAAAATGGGCAGATGGAAAAGATGCAGTGAGCAGGGCTGAAAGTGTCAGTTCCTGAGGAGGAGTGCACAAGACAGTCAGAACTGGGAAGTCTTCGTCAGTGGTTCCTGGGAACGTTTAAAGATAAAACTGCTGATTGCCACTGGTGGTGAGGCACAGTTGCCAGAGGAGTTAAGAGTACTGAGAGGTACAATGGCTCTATATGACAGTTGAATGAACTGCAGTGCCTGTTACAGGTGTATTATTCTGAATAAAAATTTCAAGATGCTTTACATTGCCAAGTAAATAGAAAAAAGTATTTAATGGTTTGAGTATGCAGCTTTAACTTTTACACCAAGTACCATGATAAATTTTAAAAGACTGATATTTGTCTCGGCTTCAAGTGATCAAGACCAGTAATTTTCCCTTTATGTATAGACGTCAAGGAAGAACACTGACATAGATTAATACAAGATTAGTCCTGTTTATAATATACAGAACATGACTTCTGGAAATGAAAGTAAGGAGAGATTTTAGTTCTCATTCATGAATATTTTACCCTGCTGTTAAACTGCTGTAAGATTGAGAAGGAAAATATGTCTTTTATCCTTTAAAAATTATTACAAAGTAAATATGCCATCTAGTATTTTGAATGAAAAAAATCAAATGGGGAATGGGCAAACAGAAATCAAGGAAAAGAATTCTCTTTGGATTCAAATTGTAATGCAAGAGACTAATGTGAAATTAGAGCTTCAAATATGTAAGTTAAAATCAACCTTTGAAAATTTTAAAAGTAAATAGATCTTCTGAATTTAGCAATCTTGATATTCACAGTAAAATCTGGTATTTTAAATTAGTACATCCGTTCTCAAGTACAACCTAACAGTGCTTTCTACACAATAATAATAAGAAAGCTCAGAACTATTCTACCACCTCATAGGTGACACATGAAAGGCAACAAAAGAAGTTCTACTCTAAAACTGTGGACCTGACACAGCCAATGTTTCCTAGTGCTCTACAGCCTAGAGCTGCTATCTTAAGCTTAGATCTGGGTCCAACAGCACCTTAAAAAACAATTAGATTTCCAAGGTATACGCTTTCAAGGGTCAAATCTCCCTAATACCTTGGAAATCTAGATGGTCTTTAAGGTACTACTGGACCCAGATCTTCCTCTTCTACTGCAGACAAACATTGCTATCCACCTAAAAGTATCTTAAGCTTAGTTATCATGAAGAGAATCTGTTATGTTAACATTTACAACTGAGTAAACGTTTTTAGGAAGAATTGGGGCTTATCTCTGCTAGTGTAGCCCAAATATATACAGTTTACATTGTTCTAATGGCAACTAGGATTTAATTTACTTTAACTTTTTAATTTCTATCTAAAAAAAACAAAAGAAAAAGTTCACCATTTTTTGCATCAAAACAAAATTAAACAGTTTAACTTACTGAACAATGAACTGCATTTAAATTTAAGAGAACAGGATACAAAAAATACAAAAAATTAAAGGCGTAACTTAACCCAATTATACAAGAGCAATCGCAATCCCTGATACTGTACAACCATGTATTATTTGGTGTCATTAGCAATTGCCACCTATGCCTTAGACCAGTGGTTCCCAAAGTGGGTAAGTATTGCCCCCGGAGAGGCAGTGGGGTTACCTAGGGGTGCCTTAAGAGGCAAGGGAGTGGCACGTGGCACTCGAGGTGGGGCCCTCCAAGTGCATTGTTCGCTTATTTGTGGTGGACCAGGCTACAGCCTACAGCAAAACACCTTCCTCGCTGCATGGTGCTGAGATCTGGTGGAAACTGCTGGCATTTTTAAACATGCCACTGAAGCACTAGGCAGACCAGTATACCACCAAAGCTGGTATCACTGGATCAAGTTCATCAATTTTTGTTGAATGAATTAAAAGGTTTAAATTAGATTTTGAATAAATGTGCAATTAATTGTTACTGTTTTGATTTTTTTTCTTCCTTAATGGGTCATGCAATCCACTATTCTGAATAATGATTTTTGTAAGGTACGGAGCACTGAAGATAAGTTTATGGAACCAAGGGGGCAGTGGCCCATAACCAATGCCTTAGATGTTGGTGACTGTTTAATATAAGTTAGTATTACAGAAATATTTTGCATATTACGTTATGAATCTCATCCATCATCAGAAATTTGTATTATCAACACTAGTCAGCAAACTCTGCATGGAAGAAAACACTAAAGCATTGTGCCTGGTTAATTAAAAAACAAACACTGAATCTTGTACATATTTGGGAGGACCCAAGCTGTGAGAAATCAATAGCATTATGCATATCTGCAAAAAGAATCAGAACTTTTAAAGTTTTTTTTCTTTAAAAAAAGAGATCAAGTAGGGTGAAGACAAAATCTAGACACAAACAAGCGGGTCACAATGGCAATAACTGTAGAGAGTATCTGACTTCGATAAAGCATATAAACTATCTTTTTACATTCCATACTATAATTCAGGTGAATTCATTAGAGTTGCCAATATTACTCTAATGTAGGTGGGTGGCTGGGTAGCTCGGTCTCTGTGTGTGTATGTGGTTAAGTTGCTAAAAAAAACTCTGCTGGTTCAAAAACAGGCTATTTCAGCCCTATGTATATTTAAGGGGAATAAGTAACAGCCAGGAGAAGCATCTGCATCTTGCAGTTTGCTACTCCAGAGAATGAAGAATGATGTTATTCCAATCTTCCAGGGCAAGAGGAAGAATAGCTTTGGAGCCCAGTCAGCAGCAGCTGGTCATAATAAACACAGGACAAAGAAAAAGACCTGAACCCTTGGATCCTCTCTTTACAGAAGCCAGTAATCTTTCAGGATATGAATGTGTATTTCAGAGAGGCACAGGGGACTCTGCTGAACCCAGATCAAGGGGCTTTTTATAGGGAGGTCATGAGAACTATGGAAACACGGCCTCCTTGGGATCTCCGAGCTAGAGCAAGGGAAGATCCCTGGGTGTCTTATTCTCAGGGTCTGGATGAAACAGAGAATGGCAAATCCCAAACAGGTTACTAAAAAAAACCCTACATTTTACTTGCAGATCAGGGCTTGCTAAACACTGTAAAACTCATAAAGGAGAGAAACTCCATGAATGCTTGGAGTGCGGGAAATGCCTTACTTCAAATTATGTCTTGAGAGACATCCAATAGTCCACAATAGAAAGCCAGTTTGGTGTAGTGGTTAAGAGTGCGGGTCTCTAATCTGGAGAACTGGGTTTGATTCCTCACTCCTCCACTTGTAGCCAGCTGGGTGACTTGGGTCAGTCACAGGTTCTAGGAGCTCTCTCAGCCCCACCCACCTCACAGGGTGATTGTTGTTGTGGGGTATAACATACTTTGTAAACCGCTCTGAGTGGGTGTTAAGTCATCCTGAAGGGCGGTATACAAATCGAATGTTGTTGTTGTTGTTATTACACATAAGAAAGAAGCCACGCATATGCTTGGAGTGTGGGAAATGCTCTGCCTCCCAATCAAATCTTGTTAACCTCCAGAGCACACACACAAGGAAAAAAACCTTAAATCTGCATGGAGTGTGGGTCATGTTTTGTTTCCAAAGTGAAATTTATCATACATCTTGAGTCTACATATGAGAGACACCCTACAAATGCCTGTGGTGTGGGAAATGCTTTGTCAACCCCTCAATATTTGTGAAACAAGAAAATTGACACAGGCAGGGCCGGCGCCACCACTGAAGTAGTGAGGTGGATGCTGCAGGGCCGGAGGGGATGCCGGGGCCGGAGGCGCACGCCACGGAGCTGGTGTGCCTGGTGCGCAGCTGCTGCTGCAGCCGGCCAGCCCTGCGCCGCCGCTGTCACACGCCCCCGGCCGGGCACAGCAGCCACGGGCCAGGCACGGCAGGCAGCTGGGGCAGTGTGCGGAGCGCGGGCAGCCTCCTCATGCCGTCCCAGCCACCTGCCAGCCAATGGCCCCGGCTTTGCTGTGTGATGACGTCATCGTGCAGTCCGGGGGGGTGCGTGTGCACTGTGCGCGTGTGCACAGGAGGGTGGCCGCAAGCGCCAGAAACCCTGGCACCGGCAATGCACGCAGGAGAGAAACTGCACAGATGTTTGGAATGTTTTGCACATCGTTCAGACCTTAGGTGACATTGGAGGGTCCACACAGGAGAAACTCCACAGACACCTAGAACCAGAATCAGGCCTTGTTAAACATGAGAGAAACCCCAAAGGTAATAGAGCCTATGAATGCTTGGAACGTGGAATGAGTGCTTCCTTCAAACTGCACTGTGATAGTCATAGTCCACTCAGGGTAGAGACCCTATAAATACTTGGGACCGTGGGAAATGGCTGGGTTTCAAAACAAGCCTTGCCATTTATCAGTGACTCCATACATAAGAGAGCCCCTATGAATACCTGGACTGTTTGAAACATCTTACTTCAAACTCAGACTTTGTCATATATCAGACTCCACACTCCTACACAGATTTAGATTAACTTTAATCCACTGATTTCAGGCTTGGGAGTGTGGCCATGAACTTGAAGTGCTCAAAAAGCATTAGTATTAACATTCAAATTACTGTTAGCATTCTAATTTAGACGGGCATTAATTTCAATAGTTGCTGCCACATGTCAATATTTCTAATTATACACTAAACATTAAGTAGCATCCGAAACAGGCAATTTCATGAGATAATGCTGTGAAGACATACATGTGTCACTTTTACAAAGTAATTATATATTTGCAAGTTTCTGACAGACAGATGGCTGAGTTTGTATAACACTGCTTTCCACATTTGCAAAATTCCTCAGAAAAATGAAAACCATCAGAATGCATCCAAAAATATTATAGATTTCTTTTTTTTCTATCCAATGTGGAACGAAAACCCAGTTTGCCTCCCATGTCATATTAGATATTCTTTCAGAAAAATATTAAAATTGACAGTTGTTTATACATAACATAAAATTATGAATGTCAATTAGGGCATATTAAAATATTTATCCTTATCAGAAGGAAAAGAAAAAGCATCTGAATATTTGTACTCCATGCTCATTGCCTGAATACAACTATCAAGAAGCATACTGAAGATCGAAGGGCATATTAAGAAAAAAAGACAACAGCTACATTCCATGAGGAATGAGAAGGCACCACTGAAATAGGGTTGTGTCCAGTCATCACCAAGAGGCCATTTTGTGCTCACACACACACACACACACACACACAAATGCCAGAATTTTCCTATTTCATATACTGCTTTCTGGTTTCCTAACCACGAACATCACACATTCATAATAGTACTTCATCATGGACAGTTCATTCACAGTATATGTTGTCAGAATAGATTCATTCTCCATCTGAAAATTAAAAAATGCAACATTTTGTTCATTTGAGCAAAAATGTCTCCTCTATTTTACCACATCATTTTACTATATCTAGTATCACCAATAATCTTGTTTAAACTCTATCAACCTCTAATAAATGGGTAGATGCATATTTCAGAAGAAGCCACTTAGAGAAAAGTATCTTCAACTCAGCATGCGCCCTGATTTATCTTGATAACCAGAAATATCATCCCAAGCATTTGGCTAATCAGAAACAAACGTTACTGGGGTAGAATCATAAGAATACAGGGATAAAAGCTGTTAACAGTGTTTAACACTGAACAAGATAGTCTGAATTCAAATCACCAGTATTTTATGCTATTTTTATGGTGCAAACCTAAGCAGAATTACACCCTTTCTACACGGAATCTAATGGGCTTAGATTTATGATTGCACTGTTAGAGTACTAAGTATATTAATCCTTACCTCTATATGGAATCCATATTGTAATATAACATTTTTTATATCCTCATAACTCAACTCAATAGATAATTCGTTTGCTAAGTTTTCAAAATGGTAAAGAAGAGGACCTAAAGGGACAAATTCAAGAGATGGTCAGTAACAAATGTCAAGACATTTCTAAATCTGATATGCCTTATTAGTACTGTAAGTTAAGGACACATCCGCACTATATTGCAAAACCAGCTTTTAGTTGCTTTAAAACTTTTGCCACCAGCTCGATGACATTTTCACTTTTAAATCAGCTTTAGTCCAATATGGACTAAACTGCATAAACCCTTAAAATTCACTGTTTGGAAGCCACGTGATCTGAAAAATTGAGAACTAACTTCAGTGAGCCTAAAGGGGCTTTTCAATTATCCCATCCCCTGCCATGGTAAACTGCTTGTGAAACTGAAATGGGTTTCAAAAGCAATGATGCAGCATGACAGATAAGCTGTCCCAAGTCAAAGTAGCACAAACCCCTTGCATACCAAACAGCACTTTGGATCCTGGCCAGTATTTGTCTATTAATAATAGCTGCTTTCTGATTTTTCAAACCAGGGAGTTCACAATCTGATGAAACCACAACATAAAACTGTATCTTCATGCATAAAGATACATAAAAGCAGAAAAAATAAGTATATGTAACTAAATTATCAAAAATCACTTCCAGAAATATACATCAAAAGCAATAAAACATAAAACAATAAAATATACATCGAAAGCAATAAACTATATACAATAAAACAGCTTTTGCCTGGTTCTAAAGTTAACTAGATAGAGCAAAGTTTCCAGAGGTAGGAATTCAATAGCTTATTTACCACTGCAGGGAAGGCCCTGTCCAGCATAACCACACACAGCATCTCAGAAAGTGGGAGGGGTTCATGGGGGTGGGGGTTCCTTGATGATTCCTGGACCTAGACTGTTTAGGGCTTTAAAGGGCAACATCAGATTTTGTCCTGAGCCCAGATTCCTATGGAAAACTAGTAAAGATAATGTAAAACCAGGATGAATAAAAATTAATGATTTAAAAAGATAAATAAAAATCAGATTTTTAAAATTTAAACTTAAAAAAAATTAAATCAGATTATGTTTGATAAAAATGCTTTTTGAGGAAAAATCTAAGTATAGTTTTCAATTTCAGATACACTATAGCCCAATGGTTTTTCATCAGGAAATAAGGATTAATTTTTAATTATGTAGTATGAGACTGTATATTAATGCAATGTTTAAAATTTTTGTAAATGAATTCCATTAATTCATTACAGCCCCAATGTCATGCTCTCCCAGAGATTTCTGTAAGATTATTTTGAGCCTTTATTTGGAAAGCATAAGTTGTCTTACTAATTAGTGATTTAAATTGTGACTTAAATCAATTTGATTTAAATCAAAGCAACCCTGTGTAAAATGAGCTGTGTATGTTCCATGCAGCATCCAACAAAAGAACCCAAGTATCCCATGGAAAAGGTTAGCAATGAAGAATCTACCTGAGCTATTGCATTATCCCTAATAATCCAGCTAGAACTAGGTTGGGTTTTGAACCCACTCTCATTTTCCCCCATCAGAGATGGGTAGACTACAGCTGATTAAAGCTTTGAATGCATTCCTTGCAGAGAGCTTACTAGGACTTGTTTGATCAACACCTTTTAATAGCAATACGAAGAATTAGCTCATTTTTTCCAAGCTACTTGAACAGGTCTCAGAAAGTTAATACTGATGGGAATGACTGGGAAGTAGGACAGAAAAAAATATGTATCTGTAAGAACACCAAAAAGAATGACAGCCTCCATCATGACATGGCACTCCAGGTTGGTGATGAGGTCTTCCATCATCCCCATCCAGTTATGTATTGCATGTATTTTATCTCATACTTCCACCAAGGATCACAGTGTTGTGTACATAATTTTCCCTTCCTATTTCACAACCACCCTTTTTGGTGGTAGAGTTGAGAAAGAGTAACTAGCTGAAAGTCACCTAGGAAATACAGATTTGATCCTTGGTCTCTCAGATCCTAGTCCGGCACTATTACACCACATTGACATCTTTCTATTATAGAAAGCCAAAGTTACCCTGTGTTGACCAAGTGACTTGAAAATACTCACACACAATTACAAAGTTCATGTCAGCGATATAAACCATTTGTATATGCCATAAAAGTTTGAGTTCATGCAGATCAACTTTCAAATTCTCCCTCTCCCCCTGCTTTTAACTGAGAAAATGGAAACATCATATCCTCTTCTGCTAAAGAAGGTCAGCCTAAATTACAGCCTAAGTTACCTAAATTGATCCAAATTCCTCCTGGTTTGAGTATTTTCCATATTGTATCAATGTAATCTATGACATTATGTGCGGTGTCTATGAAGAAGCAAGTTGCTATGCAGTCCCATATGTCTGTATAGAGAAAGAAAAAAAGTTATCTCGCTGTCAATCATAAACTGTGGGAGAACTATAAAAAGAGACAGATAATGCTCATTGTAGGGGAAAGGCAGCAGCTCCTAGATCCTAAGAGGGGTACCGTTTCCCCAAAGGTGTCAACAAACAAAAGTCAAATCCTGACAAGTGAATCTTCACTTCCCAGAGTAGGGTACTATCAGCAGCCTCTGTTCTAACCCAAAGCTTGAGACCAAGGAAAGAAGCCCCAAGCCCTCTGGGTGTTGACAGAAACCAACCTTGCAATGTAGGCACATTACAGGTTGAGTTCAGAAAACAATTACTTGGGTATAGGGTTGCAAGGCTCCCTCAACCTCCTGATGATGCCACTTCCGGGAAGTGATGTCATCACACGGCCCCTGGGAGTGCGCCCATGCTCCTCAGGGGCCCGGGTTGGGAATGCTGCAGAGCGCGGAAGTGCTCCTGCCCTCCACAGCAGCCCAGATGGGGCTTGTTTGGGGCCTGTTTTGGCATGGATCGGGTCTGTTTTGAGCCACTGCAGAGTGTAGGAGTGCTCCTGCGCTCCACAGCGGCCTGAAACAGGCCCAATCCAGGCAAAAATGGGCCTGTTTTGCGCCGCTGCAGAGCACAGGAGTGCTCCAGCGCTCCGCAACAGCTCAAAATGGGCCCGATCCACACCAAAACAGGCCCGAAACGAGCCCAATCTGGGCCGAAATGGGTGCATTTTGGGCCGCTGTGAAGGGCAGGAGCGCTCCTGAGATCCACAGCGGCCCAAATCCAGGCCTGATCCGGGCCAAAACGGGCCCAATCCAGGCGGCTGCAGCACACGGGAGCATGCAGCATCACAGGGGAGCACGCATGAAAGGTGCATTCCCCACCACTAGCCAGGTAAGCAGTGGCGGTGGATCCCCCACCCCTGGCAGGGATCTGGCATCCCTACTTGGGTAGTTTATGGCAAATTGGCTGAAGTACTGGATTCAGAGTGGAGCTGTAACAATACAGTAACTCCACGCAAGTATAATTAATAAGTTTTAATAAAGGAAGTGCAAAATGCAAAAAATAAAAGTCATAGAAGTGTGCAGACAGGAGAAGCAAAATAATTTTTTAAGGCCAACAGCCAGCAGTACGGCCTCAGAAGTTAAACCAATCAAAAAAGGCCTAACCTGTGATGACGCAGCAGCCTGCCTTCATAGGTAGGAGAACTAAGCACTCCTATAATGCCATGCATTAATGAGATGGAATGCCAGTGTTATCCTCTCTAATGCTGTGTCATTGGGAGCTGTTGAGCACCTATGGCATCAACTTGTCCTCTTATCTGGCTAGGAACTAACAATATAATCCCTGCTCCACCCTCCCCAAAAACATTATCTTTCCCCAGAACTAATAAATCTATCTATATCTTAGTTAGGCTCCAGGTTTAATAAATCTATCTTCATCTTAGCTAAGCCAAAAGCCTGAACCAGTGTTTGAAAGAATCAAGAAATGAGCTGGCCTGTGAGTTTCTTGGCACTCATGGGCATAAAAATAGAGGTACTCAGAGGGGGGGGGGGTTGCCTGCTTTGGGCTCCCTCAGATTAGCTCTCTGATCGTCATACTAAAATAAACACAAATTATGTGGTCTTAAAACATGACCTTTTTAACCCTTAAAAGCGTGAGTCTGCCGTTAAAGCAGGCAGAAGCCTCTGCATTAGATGATCTACCCAGACCATTTCCTTAGATTTAATTTTAAAAAATATTAAAAGCAAAGACCGTATCAAAATCTAGTTATCAAAAAAAATCCAAAAAAAAAATCATAAGACCAAGTCTAAAAGATTTGTTTAATTGTATAAACAAATAAAACGTTTTTCGCCCCAAAAATACATAATCTGAAGTTTTGTTTCACATGGCCTCCTCACCGCCGGTGGTGTACAAGTACTCAGCAGATTCACAAACATAAACCTTAAAGTATCTCTCTTTTCTTTTTACTTACTACTCTCACAGTAGATTTCTTGAAAATCTCCTGCTGTCATAGAAAAGTTTGCCCCAGGAGGAAGACTATGAGGATCAACATCAGGAAAATAAACAGGTTGTATCTGATCAGCAGATCTCTTGTTATTGCTAAACTGATGAATCCAAGGGTATAGTTTGTAGGAATTAGTCTCACAGCATCTGTAATATATGATTAATCAAACAACAGTTTCACCTTATCGTATCAAAGTCCTGCAAACATTGCAATGTTTAATATTTTTGAGCTTGAGTCTCACAATATGCATATAGCAACCTGAGAGTCAGTTCCAGACGGGTTAGTCGTGGCAGCAAAATAAAACAGGAGCCCAGTGGTACCTTAAAGACTAACATTTATTACACCATAAGCTTTCATTAGTTGGGAGATCACTTCATCAGAAGCAACGGAGTGTAAATTCATTGGACCAACACGTTTATATTTACAATGGATAGAAGGTGGGATATGTTATAAAGAGAAACTGATTTAAAACAAGATCTAATTATAATATTAATGTGTTCACTTAGAGTCAACTAGAGTCAAGGAGGGCCAACTGTTGGGCCAACTCCCAACTGTTGACAGACAAGCAATAATTAACAAAGCCTGTAGCAAAGATGAAGAGACAATAGGAAATGATAGAAGGATATGCAAGATATTACACATCAGGAATCCTGGGTCCCTTTTAAGACCTGGGGAGTAATAGCATTTAATGAATAATAATTCAGCAATTTCACTTTGGATGCTTCCTTTGAAATTTCCTTGTTTGAGAACATACAACAAAGTTTACTAAGAAGCTATTAGGAAAAAAACTTTAACCTTAACTTAAAAATACACTCAAATCTTAATGGAAAGGCTAACATTTGTGGTATTCAATAAAGCTGCTCCTGGCATTTATTGTTTTATGTATACTGCAACAATGTAAGAATTCATATAATGTTTTTAAGTGTTCAAAGCTGATAAACATTTTCTTGTAGTAACTATTAAGGAATTTACAGTTTACAGCATATTATAAATGGGGAGTGAGAGAGCATGGCTTGCCTAGCACCACCTAAGTAGTTCATGGCATAGGAGAAATTTAAACCAAGGACTTCCTGATTCATAGCTCAAGTGTCTTGGCCTCTAGCATACTGCACCTTCTGCAACAGAAGGAAAAGCATCATACAGAATTTAACAACAGCAGCATTTACTAGTAGCTATTTGGTTACTTTAGGAAGACAGATCATACTACTTAGTCCTAACAAGGGCTTTTTTTCTGGGAAAAGAGGTGGTGGAACTCAGAGGGTTGCCCTCAGAGAAAATGGTCACATGGCTGGTGGCCCCGCCCCCTGATCTCCAGACAGAGGGGAGTTTAGATTGCCCTCCATGCCGCTGAGCGGCACGGAGGGCAATCTAAACTCCCCTCTGTCTGGAGATCAAGGGGCGGGGCCACCAGCCATGTGACCATTTTCAAGAGGTTCCGGAACTCCGTTCCCCTGCGTTCCCCCTGAAAAAAAGCCCTGGTCCTAACGTTATCATTTCTTTCTTTTTCACTTAGAATATCTCTGGTCACGCCAAGTCATGGCTAGGAAATCACACCTCATGCTAGCAACACAGGAGTCCTTTGAAGCACAAAATATAGTGGAAAAACTCTGAATTATTGTTTTGTTTATTAAAAATGTGTGCTTGCCAAAGTATTCAACAGATAATTATGGAACTTTCTATTCCCTTGGTCTTTATGCCTTTATTTTTTTAAAAAAGATTAGTAACTTGAAGGAAAGTAGTAAAGCAATAAACATATAACTTATGTACAAAATGCTAATAACTTTATAATACTTAACTTACAAGCATAAAACATGTACATTCATCTAAAAAATTGTCTTTAGGAGATGTTTCCCCAAAAACTTAATGTACAGGGACAGTTCAGCTCTTAACAGTTCTTCATGTAGAAAACCAATAAATACAGCAAGAAACTAAAAACATGGGACCATCACCAAAGCCAGAGGCCCTGTGAGTACTACCTGCTTTTCTCCCATAACACATAGAGGTGAAATATGTGATGCAACGTCATGTTGCGTGTTCCTCATCTTTTCTCCCCTGCAGCAGACATGGAAATGTGATGACACCACATCACACATTTGCGGGAGGTGGAGGAGGAATTAGATCAGAGTCACTGTCTCAGTGGCATGCCATGTTTTCAATTTAGTTCTCATATAAGTAACAGACACAGACTGCGATCTGTGTCCTGCCATTCATCAAACAGTTCTCTTTCCCTCTATTAAAAGAAGCTCCAAGCAAATACAGCCCTTTTTAAAATGTAACTAGGGAACTTTCCAAATCAGTTTGAGATGCAGTGCAAAGTGGGAGAGCAAACTGCTGTTGGTGGGAGAGAGAATAAGCTTGCTGGGCACACTGAAGCTCATGAGTACACTTAAAGGTACTTAGTGAAGTGGGATTGCCAACCTTAAATGACCAACAACAAAATCCCAACACAGTTACACCCTTTTAAGCCCACTGACTTCAATGGACTTAGAAGGGTGTGCAACTCTTTTAGGATTGTACTGTTACTACATCAACAAAGAACTCCTTAAGATGAAATAGCTCTTGGTTTGCTTTATAACATCATACCGGCACCAGAGATATAAGTGCTGCTATACTCTAGCCGGCTGTACATCCAAGTGAAGAGAAAAACTTTCTATTATTTTTGGACAGCAGCCAGCTTCAAGGTTTACAACACAGATTTTCATGGCTTGCAGGCAGGGAGCTCTAACATACCACACAACTCTTTCAAATACTAACAAGCATTATAATATTTGTGGGGGGAAATGGGGGTAGGCCATATTTGAAATTAAATGTTATCAAATGTATTTACTTCATTTATATACACTCTTTTGTCTCTAATGGGGACTCAAAGTGGCTTATAACATTACCCCATTCTCCATTTTATCCTCACAACAATCCCGAGAAGTAAGGCTGAAAGTGTATGATAGGCCTAAGGTCACCAGCCAGGTTCCATGGTAGAGGAAGGATTTGAACCTTGGCCTCCCAGATCCTAGCCTGACACTCTAGCCACTACACAGCATTGATTTGATTACATGTATGGTGATAAAAAGATTATATATATTAACTAAATGTAGGTAACCTGAGTTTTTCAATATAGGCTACTGATCCAGATGCACATACATGAATACAGAGCTATATGTATAACTACCAGTAACTAAAAGTAAGATTAAGTACCTGTTGAGTACAAAGTTAGAAGAAAAGAGCATAAAGAGGCTCCATTCATTTCCTTGGCAAGTATAACCGAGCATAGCTATCTCCCAGGCCAATCTACCTAGCCCAGCACCAGGTACAAGAACATTAACTTTGGAGAGGTCCCTGAAACACAACAAAAATAATTGTTAAGCATGTATTATGTATACTTGACTGAATAAATAGCACTGGCTCAGTACGTTCAATCTCTTACCTGGATCAGTGGAGATCTCTCCTAAACTTAGCCAGCCAGATATTTAAACAACTGGGACAGTAAACATACCCATCTTCAGGGTTTCGTAGTTATTGTTGTATATACTGTAAAAACAGTTCACTGAACTATAAACGCTACCTAAAATTGAGTTTGTGCTCTCTATATGATTCTATAAAGTGGAACCCAGTTGAAATTTCCTTAATAATCAAGAAATTGTTCAAAAAACAAAGGAAAGCCTAGAATGTTCACAAGCTAACATAATTGCCATTAGAAAACAGAAAAGGATAGAATATATCTCAAGATAATATTCAGTGTACAAAGAGGAACTAGAAGAGCAGTAACACTGGGGGCTATGATAGTTGCCATGTCCTTAAAAGATCATATGGCTTTCAACAGCCTCATAATAAGAGGAAAAACACACCTTCCAACCACTAGATATTACTCTAGTGCACCATCCAAAATTAAATTCCAGCTTTGCCCAAGTACTGACAACTATGTCTTTTCAACTTTTGCTTCTGGTCACTGTTTTACAAGGCATCTTTATTGCTAGAAACAGAATCAAATATTTTCCAAAGATAAAAACTGTCAATTAAGTACTCTTAACATTCATCATTGTACAAGAAGAATGTGACCTATATGTCCAAACATGAATAAACTTGAGACAGCTGTCAAATTTGTTATTATTCCAAATGTTTTAGAAAGTCACACAAATAGTCCTAGACTAAACTGATGCAGTCACTACCAAAGTTAATTTGATTAATACTTAAAATGTGTAACAGAGAGGAAAATGGCTAGGTGATAGTAGATGACTGTTTACTGTATTACATTTTTAACTCTCCCCTTCCTCCAAAGAGCTCAAAATGGTGTATGTGGTCCTTCCATCTTCAGAACAATCCTGAGAGGGGGCTTACATTAAAAGTAAATGATGGGCCAAAAGTTATCCAGTGTTTCCTAACTAGGAGGAATTTGAACCTATGTCTCTTGAGGCCTAGTTTAATGTTCAAATGGTTATGCCACACCCAAAAATGAACCAAGATCAAATTCGGCCGCACTTCTAACCAGTATTCCACCAATGTCATTAAAATAGTTCGGTATGATCCTCTTTGGTAACTTTCAGCTTATACGAAGGTGTTCTGATTATTAACAAGTTTTCCTCGGTGTTCTGAAACATAAGCTTTTGTATTCAGGTGCACTAGTTTCAATGCATTTGAATAGCATTCCCATCCAGAAATACCCTTTTCATTTCAACTGAGGGAAACTCATTCCTTTGCATTTCACACAAGAAACCTCTGTAAGGAGGACATTTGAACATGCACAGGTCTCTGATTAAGCCAAACCTAAGATATCAAAATCCAGCTTTATCAAACTAGCAAAGGCCAGAATTATGCTTTATTTCCAATTTATTAACCTCTCATTTAACTATCAGACAAAACTTTATGCCTGAAATATCAAGAACCCTGAAATTATGATTAATGCAAGTTTTTAATGCTCACAGAACTATTTGAAAATTGCTGTTCTGTAGTGTAGTTGAGAACATTTGCATGTTTCAATATACCATGCAACCTATTTAAAAGGAAGCGCAATAGTAATTCTGCCAATTCATTGCTTTCATTTAATTGAAACAGCTTTTAGCTAAAATCACACACACTATCCTGAAATGTAACAGAAATAATTTTTATTGTGATCTGATTAAGTTCTCATTACTTCTATTCTTTAAAAAATGAATCTGTAGATGGACTTTCTTCTCTCGGACCATGATTGGGATGAGGAGTTGTCACAAAGTGGCCAGATTCTGTGCAGCCCATTTATTGTTCTGCATTAAGATTGTGGATGTTATCTGCTCATTTTAATACAATTTACGTAATTCTTCATGTATCAAAGGTGCTATTGTATCTATTTTAGAACTGGTCTTAGACTGTAATAAATAATTCAGAATCAGAAATAAAAATCAAACAGTGAAATTAAAAAGACAGGGAAAAGCCCCCAAAGAAGTTGCTAAACTTTAGATTTCTGAGTGTAACTATGAGCACTGTAGAGGGGTCTGAGAAAGCAAAGTATCAGGTCTGACAAAATATTTTGGGTAGTTCAAACCACATTATGTTATTAAAAAGAAATGATTGAAGAAAAAAAAAAGCCCAAGAAATAAAGATAAAACAGCTTGACTCTTGTGACCCCGTTGCTCAGTTAATGATAGCACAAAGTTATTTCATGAACACTTTCCAAAAAACAATGTTTTAAAATGTACTTGTTTAGATTAGATACATGGCCAATAACACGAACTGTCTTTGAAGTACAAAGCTAGACTCTTATTATAATCAAAGAACAAAGAGTTCCATAGGTTTAGAATGAGAATACAAACTTAAACACAAAATTAGGGTTTTTAAACTGTGTACTTCAATTCTTTTCAACTGCCATTTTTAAAGTTATTTCTAGCACAATCAGAAAGCCAATATAGTAAACTTCACACCTGAGATTGTACTGGTTTACTTGCACTAAATAAGCAAAAATCACTGCACTTTCTACAATACAACTGTCTTAACTATAGCTCTACATAGTTCTTATTTCTGTAATCAACTTTCTGCAACAATAGCCAGGATTTGGGAAGAAGCAAAGTGATTTGAAATGTTTATAGCGGAGAAATTAAATGGAACAAGAAGTGTAATTTAGGCAAAACTAAGTTTTCAGAAAGTTACTGGCGCCTACCTCCTCCCCTTCCCAACAAATGGTTCCCCAAGCAACCCTAATGCAGGACAAGTTCCTGCAGTCAAAAGGAGTAATTTGAGAACTACAATGCATCTACATTCTTGGATCTACTTCAAGCTATGTTGACCTAGACAGATAAATTTTTGCCTTTTTAAAGAAAAGAAAAATAGCTTTCTACATAAGCAGAAAAGAAAAAGTGTTTATGGACAGTGGTCTACTGTTTCCAAAAACACAATCATTTCAATTAACTAAGAAAATCTATCAGAATTCTTCTATATTGTTTCTTTGTTGTACTATTTATTAATTTTATGATCTGTTATGTATACAACAAAATGCTTCCATTGACAAGGTGTAGGTCAAAATATGTTTAAAACTGTATTATGGTTTCCAGTGGCCCCTTGCGATTTTCTAAAAACAAACCTATTTCTACACTCCATCTAGTTAATTTTGCAATCCAGTTCCTCTTGTGTTGCTTTTAAAATTATTTGTACACATCAGTGTTACATGGCAGGAGAGTATTTCAGAAAACCCAAAATTTAACCTTCCAGATGTGCATGCAGTATAGCTATCTTGAAAAATTATTTTCCAGAATATTTTTCTGAACTTAGTCTTAACTGCAAATATTTCTATAAAACTTTAAAGCCACCAAATGTAAAGCAATATTTTTTCCACTAAACTGCGGGGAGGAGAATGATTAAAAAACCTTTATTTAAATGCATAAAAACTTACCGTAGGCTTTTCTATATTTGAAGACATTCTTGAATGCCTTGAATCTAACAAGGGAAGGGTATTCATGTTATATTTTGAATGAGTTTTTGAGACTTTATCTTCTTGAAAATTCTCTGAGTTGGCTAGATAATGCAGTAACAGTGACTGCAAACTAAGTTAAAAATGGGAAAACTGAAGAAAACTGGTTATTTCAGACAATGGCCACAACTGGAATTCTGTCAAGAGAGTCCAGTGACACATAAGAAGAAGCACTTTAAGGTCAAGACTGACATTTACAGTTTTTATATAAGGAAGCTCAGAAAACAAATCCTAGAAAATATAACCATCTATTCATAACCTCTGCAATCAGGCCTCATATTAATGGATAGGAAAATTACAAAATAAGCACTTGGTAAATTACAGCATTGCATGCATTCTTCTCAGATTACAGCTGAGGACATCTTTTGGCTTCCCTTCAAATGTGTAGCTTGATCTCTTGCAAGATTTGCCAGGAACCATTTTCTCTATATTTTCCAGTGGTGCACCTATTCTGCTTGTGGCATTCTCCTGTTATTGTGCCACAGGGAAGAGGGTTGGACAAGGCAGCTTTTTAGTCTATGTCTGGTTCTACGAGAACCCTAATAGTTAAGATATAGCCAAATAAGAGTTTCACATCTCAACTTACTCCTTGTAAAATAAAACTATAAAGCAATTAGTATATGTGAAGTATGTGCTGCTAATCCAAGGCATTATTTGATAAAACTTAAGTGGAGTGTTCTCCTTGCAACCATAATTTTGCACTGAACTGCTGGACCAATGAATTTAAATTTTGAACATGATCATATTAGAAAGATATACTGAAGTCAAAGACAACTCATTATATAATTAACAAGTGAGCATTTGCAGATCATTCCTAATGATATTTCACAGCTTTATTGGTCTAAAACTCCTTTAGAAACATATCCCTTCTGTAAAATAAACAGAAAACTATTTTACCTTCTTTCTTTGGGAAAGTTCTTTACAATTTCATTAATGATTGGTTGGTAGCAAGAATCTCTCTCAGACTTCCCAGTTTCACTCCAATCTCTTACAAATTGTTTCAAAGTAGACTTTAATTTATCCATATCAAAAGTTGATGCTGGCGAAATTTTTCCATTTTCCTGATAAAAATGCAATGAAACGTTAACTACTGTATCAATGTAGAAAATGAGCAAATGAAGTAACTGCAATCTGCAACACTACAAAATAGTAATAATATTGAGAAGTTAGTTGATAAACAATTTGCTCCTTACTTCTGGAACCAAAACTCAGTTCCAAAATTTAGTCATACTTGAAAACAGCTGGATGCCCTCTGATTAACTTTCAACAAACTGCTCTTCATGACAAAATATGAAGTAGGCCATTTATTAATCAAAAGAGGAAAGCAGCAAATTAAGCTCAGGCTGCTCATCAGGTCTCCAATGGCAAGAAACTCTTTTAAGAGACCCAAGCAAGCAGAGGTGCTCTTCTAAACTGGAATTTTTTTCCCTTCCAGGGCTGTTTTTATGCAAGTTGAATAATGCACTCTCAATATGTTATAGCAATCATTTGCAACTAGACTTTCTTGTTTCACTCAGGAAAATCCAGTTGCAAATGATTTCTACAGAGTGAGAGTGCATTATCCAACCATGTGTGAAAGCAGCCCAGGATGTCAATATGCTCATACGTATGCTCATACGTATCAATAGGCTCAATATTCCTCAAAAACACTGATAATCTGCAAATCTCTAGACTGCACTCTGGCTTAAATGTAAGAATATACTTATTAACATTCAACATGTGTACTATGTGGACTTTTCAAATGGGTTACTATATAAATAAAGGAATAGTGGGAATATCTTTTTTAGAGTAAATAATGAAAAAATAAAGTATAAATATTTACTTCCAAACAAAGTATCTTACATCATCACCGTATTCTTTGTTTTCAAACATGTGTGTACAATCATTCACAATTGTCTGCAAGATCCCTTGATTGTGGTCGATACATTTACGAATCTTTTCAAGGTGAACAAGAAACTGAGGAAGCAATTTCTGTTGATTGACTGGAAGAGATCTGAAATGTCTCTCTGTACGGTTCACTTTTTCATGCATATTCGTTCTGGAAGCAGGAACAAAAATACAAAAGGTAACATGAATACCAAAAACTAGTATAAACTTAAAATAAACTGAAGTTCTCTACTTCCATTCCTGTATATTTATATGGGATTCTTATTTGCACCAATTTTTAATATGCATTTATAAGATCAGCAATAAAAGAGAAACTGCATTCCACTATGGAATCAGAGCATACATACATCCCAGGCTCAGTCCCTGGCATCTCCAGGTAAAAGATCACAGACCCCACTCTCTAGTCTGAAGCGATACAAACCATTCAACCACCTTTTTTCATCTACTGCACAAGTAGACTATGGCTAACTTTACTTGACTTTGACAGATTGTCATAACATGCATTTTGTCCCACAAAGTGTAATCTCTGGGAACTTTGACATGAGTGGCTCTACATACTGCAGACTGCATGCATACCAAATATGCAACAAATAAAATAATGGCTTGTACATTATAGAAAATGGACAGGTGTATGCAACATATATATGTGTACCCATTTTCTTGATATGTGAAGTAGCCTTCAATCTTCCCATGAAATGCAAGCATACAAGATACAGACTAACCAGGTCCCAATTAGAGGTGGGCACGATCCAAAAAAAATTACCGATCAAGCTGATCATGGATCGGCGCCAACGACGATCCCGAACTAGCGATCCACACCAATCATCTTCCATTTCCGATCCGTGATCGGGGAGGCCAAAGCGAAGGGGTGCCCCGCTGTTCCCAGCTATGTGGGAAGATGGGTGGTGGCGGCGACCGCTGGGCCTGGCAGGCACGGGGAGGCGGCGACGAGCCACCTCCCCTCAGGGGGCAGGGGGTCTGGCCGCTCGACAGCGACACCCCCATGTGCCCGCCCGCCAGGCCAAAAAGGAGCGTGCTGGCGAGAAATGAACAGTGGGTGAAGACGGCGGCCGCTGGGCCTGGCGGGCACAGGGAGACGGCGATGAGCCGCCTCCCCTCAGGGGGTGGGGGGGTCTCGCCGCTTGTCTGTGTTTGGCCGTCAGAGCTGCCTCTCAGAGTTTGCAGGGATGAGATTGGAGTGCCCATAGCTACAGGACACCCCCTGCCCCCCCTCTCCTTTGGGTGTCTTCTCCCAACTGGTGAGTGCTTTGCTGCTCCGTGGTTGGAAGGAAGCCCTGCTGATCAAGGCAAGCTGGGCTTCCATTCGGGTTTCCAGGGTGACAGAAGGAGGGCAAACACAGCTCAGGCATTCCCCTGGCTCCGCTGCCAGGGGAACAGATTGCTGGTGCCTGTGTGTCTGGCTTCCTGATCTGAGCCCGATCGCCCCGATCAAGCACCCCCCCCCCCGAACGCTGGATCGGTCGCCGTGGACGGCACCGATCCGCCGGGTCCCGATTGCGTGATCGCCATTATCGTGGGTATTTTTCAATCGTAATGCTGATCATGCCCATCTCTAGTCCTGAGTCAACTTCAGAAATCTAAAAAAACCAACTGGGATGTGGCAAATTGCAAAAAAAAAAAAAAAAAAACCCAAATCCACCACATGAGAATTCATTGTTTGAGCAAAGCAGACATCTTACTGATGCCTTTTACAAATGTTTAGGGGCCTCTTCACTAACAATTCTACTGACCATTTGCCAGAGAAGCTAAACAAACAAAACATCCCAAAATTGATCTATTCCATCTTCAGAACAGGCACTGAAAGACAAACATTTCTAATGCACTTACAAAACCAAGTCCAAGACTTTGGCAAAGGTAAACCAGGATAGCTAAGTCAGCCTGAAACCTAGAGGACACCAAAAGCTAGGATGTGCCTGAAAATAACATTGTGGCTATCACCACAAGAAGCTTATTTTAGAAGGGAAATAGCAAGTTCATCTAAATGTTTATGCTAGTATTCTCACAAGATGAAATTAAAATAAAACCAAGAAAGGATTTACTAACAGAAGGACATACTTGTCAATGGTTTGTTTATATGCAACTTTTGGAAAGCTTTAAAGTTGAGAAGCAGTATGATTTTGAACAATTTAAGACTGAGTCTGAGACAGATTTACGTACACATGAACACGTTATTGTCAAAATATACACACTCGTGTTGAAATCTGAGACAAGAGGAAGAGCAAATGAAAGACTGTATGATTAAATGGGTTAAAAACACTGGATATGATGCTGGAAATATGCTCAATATGAAGGATCGTTTTCCATATTTGGTGGACATGTAAGAAAGCAAAAACCTTGTCGACACAAATACAATGATCAATTCAAGAGATTTTAAAGATTAAAATATAATTGAGATATTCTTATTGGGAATGATGGATACTCAGTTGGAAAGAAGTCACGGAATTCTGTTTTTATATATGACTAAGGCAGCATGTATATGCACAAAATGCACAACGCTGCCTGTAATGGAGGATTGATTGATAAAAGTGTTGGAAGTTGCAATGACAGCAAAACTTACTTCACTGATTATTAAGAAGACAATAAGTTCGTTTGTTGATTAATGGAAACCTCTCAGACTTTTTACATAAAATGGACAATGATTGGTTATTTATGGACTAAGGAATTAGAAAAAGAGAGCTTTCATCTTTAGAATACAGTAAAAAAATTGAAAATGATATCAATCTGTCACAGAGAAATCGAAAGCCTTCTATTAGTTTATATGGGGGAGGGGGGCTTCCTAAGTTTTTTCTTTGTTCTGTTGGTGTGTTTTGCGATTTTTGTTTGTTGGTTAGTCGTTTCTCTTTTTATCATATACAAATCCTAATTTTAAAAAAAAAGATGTTCTCAGGGGCATCCAAGTTTTGCCACTGCTAGTAGAAAGTTGAATGGAACAATCTGTTCCCCCCTCGGGGTGGGGGACATTAAGGGGCCACTTCACTAACAACTCTACTGACCACTTTATCAATCCCTTGCCAGAGAAGATAAATTAACAAAACATCCCAAATTGATGGTCTATCTTCAGAACAAGCACTGAAAGACAAGCATTTCTAATACACTTACAAAACCAAGACTTTTGCAAAACCAGGATAGCTAATTCAGTCTGAAGCCTACAGGACACCAAAGCTATCATGGAAGCAGGTTGTACTAATGCTTCTGCTGACAACAACATTTTTTCAGTCCCTGGAGGACTGATGGTGATCTGAGAAGGTGCTACAAAGCAGAATACTCCCAGGCGGAATGGGGCTTTGCCCACAGCCATAGTAATATTGGAAAAACTTGATTGCAGCACCAGGATAATATCATGGCAGTGTGACCTAGTGATTAATCTGTTCAACTAGGACGTGGGAGACCCAGGTTCAAATCCCCACTCCAAGTTACCTTGCAGGGTGACCTTAGGGCTGTTATGATGATAAAACAGAAAGGGGGAGAGTGACAACCTCAAACTCATCCGGTGAAGCTGACTACAAAACTTCTAAATGTTTTTTTTGTTTCTGAGATCCTCAGAAGAATGAACAGATAGTAGCATAGTGAATAAATAAGAACTTGCTCAAAATTTAAAAACCAACTAACCTACAATCTCGTGTGCATCAAAGGGAGACCTAGTTGCATTACAGATCGAGGGACTACTCTTCTAGCATCGCAGCTACAAGAAAAACTCATAGACGTTCGAGTCGTACCTACTTTACCAATTCATTTCCAACTCTGTGCCAGCTAAGCTGTCACGGTTTCCCTGGAACGGGTCGTGGGACCTGCAATTTGGTGAGACTGCAGAGAACTCGACCACAGACCACCACCACCACCACCCCGTGGGAAGATGAGCGGCTGTTTCAGCCTGCGCCCAGCTCACTAAACCGAGCCTCTGCGCCGCCACGGAGTTGAGGGCTTTCAACATAACTTGGGGGGGGCGCGGTTACCCATAGTAACGGAAGGCGTTGATAATTCTCCGGAAGTGCTCCCGCTCCAGCCTCTCCTCTTCCTCCTCCCCTGCTGTTCCTGCGGCCGCTGCTGGTTCTCGCCGTGCCTGTGGCTGCGGTTCTCGCCTGCGCCTCTCGGTACAAAACGTCATTTCCCGGTCCCACGCGGGCGGTTCCGGCGGCGGCTCCTCCTCCTCTTCCCCCCCTTCCGGGCTCTGCCGGCTCCCTCTGCGCATCGCCTTCACCGGTGGCTGCAGCTGCAGCTGCTCTTGTTGCGACAGGGCACAGGCGGCGGCAACCGACATTTCGCTTCTCTCCTCGTTAAGCGCACCGGTTGAATCGCCGCGCGCGGGCGCTTCCGGCTTCACGAAGAAACGAACGCAGCTGACGAGCCAACCACCGTCCCTGGAACGCAAAGGCGCCGCCCCCGCCTCTGTAGTCAGCACGCAAACGCCCGGAGAGCGGGAAGACTACGCAGGCGCAGTGGGGACGTCAACCTTCTTTCCCCGCCCCCGACCATAGAGACGTAACGTCTAAACTGGCCCTTCCATTGTCTGAGCACTGGGCTTCCTCCTATTGCCTTTGTCCTGATTGGTTGAGCTGAAGGGTAACAAGAAGGCACTCAGTGCGCTTTTAGCGTGGCTGTGATCGCGTAACAGTACACGGCCCCCTTCCATTATAATCGCAGTCCCCTCGTTTTGGATTCTTTAGAGCACTCAGCAACGGAATAAACAGTCATATCCCATTGGGATCCATCAGTTCCTTCCGAAGGATTAGGGATTTATTAAGTTTCCAAAGGCTCAATGGAAAGAAACTGTTTTAGAGACAGTTCACATTTTATAGACTACAGAGGGCAGCCCAAAACACGTTGACGGACTCACTATTCCACCCCCGCCCAGCCCCTACACAATTCCAGAAATCCCAGTAGTTTCAAGTGAGTAGCCATGCTGGACTGCTCTCAAAGCGCAAGATCCGAGTTCTTGAATGCTACGCAGCTGGTGGATTGCTGTACAAGCCACCTTCGTGCTTTTGTCTTTGGGACCTCTGGACTGGAGCTAAAGCTCCCTTTTGGACTCCGAAAGGCGCTGAAGGTAACATCTGGAAACAAGTTTAAAGACTGCTAATGAATGTAACCTAGCTTAAATAGTCTGTTTTGTACTTCTCCACTACTTTTATGTTTATTTTTGTTTGCCTTTGCAGTTTTCTTTAATAAATTACCTTTTAATTAGGCATGGAATTATTAAGAGTTCTGGCTTCAATCCAAATCAAGTTCTTTGCCCACTTTGCTACCTTGTTACTTTCTTTCTGGACTAGGGTTGCCAGGTCCAGGTTGGGAAATTCCTGGAGATTTTGGGGGCGGAGGCTGGAAAGGGTGGGGTTTGGGAAGGGGAGGGGCCTCGGTGGGGAATAATACCAGAGAGTTCATCCTCCAAAGCAGCCACTTTCTCCAGGAGAACTGATCTCTGTGGCCAGTTGTAATTCTGGGAGATCTCCAGCTACCACCTGGAGGCTAGCAAGCCTATTCTGGATTCAACCTGCTGAGGGCCTACATCACAAGGCTAACTTCCTGTTTAAAACCTGATTGGGCTGACAACTTGCCTCTTGGTTCCACAGCTGAAGGTTTTGTTAAGAGATGCTGGTGGCTTCTACCCAGGTAGTGACGCTTTACTTGCCAGTCCTTTTGGAACTTTGCTTTCTGACAGCCCTAAAGGTGACTGGATCCAAGCAGGCTTGCCAGAAATTGCTTCAGATATTAAATGACAAAACGTGCATATTGTTTGGAGAAAGTAATTCACTCTTTCAGTTTTAAGTTCACCAAATGCTGTTCAAATGCTAACCATATTCTACTTGCTGTGTATACAAATCATCTCCTGGAAAAGATATTCAACCAACAAAACAGAACCATTAAATGTGATTTCCTAGTACAACAGTTATAGCTGTATCTTGAGGATGTGCTCCAGAAAGGTCTGTTTGTTTCTAAATAAAGAAAATCACTTTATATTCCATATGATACAGAAAACTACATGCACTATTCAGAACAAAAATTAACATTAGCAATTGATATGTTAAAAATAACAGTAGCATCAAAGGAATGAAATATGGGATGAACTAACAAAACAAAATTTAATACATAAAACATAATAAAGAACTGCGTTAACTACAAATTGTCATAATATAAATTAATTAATGATGAATATTGATGATGATGAAAAATGAGAACTGGAAAAACAAGGTCCAGTAGTACCTTAGAGACCAATTAGATTACCAGGGTGTGAGCTTTCGAGAGTCAAAGCACACTTCATCAGACACATGGAGTGGAAAAGGGTAGGAGTCTTTACAATCCAGTTAGAGGGTGGGAGGAGTATTGCAAATTAGTTTGTCATTGAAATTTACATTAAGCTCTAGTATTAAGGAGAATCTCTGTAAGATGCTGCATGGTTGGCATATGACTCCTGAAAAATTGTCTAGAATGTACAAGGATGCCTCAAATGTATGTTGGAAATGTGCTAAACAAGAAGGAACACTTTATTGTATGTAGTGGACATGTAAGAAAGCAAGGAGGTTCTGGTTGCAGATACAATCATCGATTCAGAAGATTTTGAAGATTAAAATCCTGTTGAAACTAGAGACTTTTGTTGGGAATGATGGATAGGCAATTGGAAAGAAGCTTTGGAACTTTGTTTTTTTTATCTGATCTTGGCAGCAAGAGTATTGTATAGACAAAAATGAAAAGCTCCAACATTGGCTACAATGGAGGAATGGTGGATAAAAGTTTTGGAGTTTGCATCAATGGCAAAACTTACTTCACTGATCAGAGAAAAGACATTATCTACATTTTTGGTTGCATGGAAACTGTTCTTTTTACATGAACCGACTTTTTACATGAATTAGATAATGATATCTGGATTTAGGGAATAAGAATAATGAATAATAGAAAAAAAGAGGGCTCTTATGTTCAACATAGAATAAGTGAGACTTTGAAAACTATATATATGTGTTGTGGAGGAAATCAGAACTCAATTTGTAGTTTAGTTTTACTCAGGGTGGATTTGATTTAAATCAAACTGATTTAAATCACGATTTAAATCACTAGTCATTAAGGCTTGATTTAAATCATAGTTTTCTACATAAAGACTAATTCTTGCTGGTATAACTTTAATATGCAAGTAGATGCCTGCCTTACCGACAGGTAAAGGAATTTCATTAAAGTATTCCCAAACAGGGTCTCTTTTACGGCCTGCTGCCATTATAGGTTTTTTCCTCCAAGGAAAGAATGCGATAAACCTCAGGTCATACACACAAAAGATCCAAAGACTTGTGCAGTATTGTGCTCAAAAAGTTTCACTTTCATTTTGTACTGCTTGCCCCTCCCTCCTCACACTTAGTTTCTTCTTGTGCAGATCTATTCCACTCCAAACAATCAGAAAAATATTGTTTCTATTCACTGAACTTCTTGAAACTTAGCACTGGAGGGGTTGATTCTGTCTTCATAGGTTTGTAGAACAATAGGATTAAGGTCTTTTTCTCAACTCTGTTCATGTTATAACATTTTTGCTCTGAAGAAGAGGCATGTGATCTCTGCTGAGCTGACACAAATTCAGTTTTGAGAACTGCAAAACCAAGCATCTGTGATAATATCTTGTAGGCAGAGAAACTGCCCAATAATCTTACAAAAACCTCTGGAAGAGCATGATGTTGTGAATGGATTAATAGAATTTATTTACCAAAAAAATTAAACATATACAGCCTTATTCTACATAATTAAAAACTAATCTTTATTTCATGATGGAATAACGTTTGGATGGTAATATATTTTCCTCAAAAAGCATTTTATTTTAAAAAATCCAATTTAAATCAAAAAATCCGATTTAAATTTAAAAAATCTGATTTTTTTGATTTTTTTTAAAAAATCATTGATTTTTATCCACCCTGGTTTTACTCTTTTTCTTTTAAATTGTATTTTTCCTTTATTATTAGCTACTTGTCTTGTTTGTTATTTTATATGTACTGTTAGTGTTTTTTTAGAATGTTGTATTTTTTATCTTTTTTCTTTACTGTTTATAGTTTTTATGTTTACTGTTTATAGCTTAAATAAAGAAAAATTCTCACATGCAAATTAGTTTGTCAGGAAGCTAGCTACAATATATCTATAATTAGGCTGATAGAACATAGGTGTAAAGTATGTAAAATTAGCCTATGTAATGCAAGAAAAATCCTATATCCCCATTCAAGCCTGGACGATCCATTGTTCCAAATTTGCAAATAAACTCAACTTCAGCAATCTCACATTGTAATTTTCGTTTGAAGTCTGTGCTGGAGAAGTGCTATTCTTGAAAGCTCTTCACCCTGGAAATCTATTTGGCCGCTAAGGTGCTACTTCTTGCTCTTCTACTACACACCAACACTGCTATCCACCTAAAAACAATTAAAAAGTGAATATAACTTAAATGGGGGAGGAGATCAAGGTTCTCAGCTGTTTTCTCTTCCCTTTGCAATCTGTGTATTCCATTCCCACATACAGGGAAGGGAGATGTTTCATGTCCTTCCCTTCTCTTCCAGCTTGCCTGTCCAACGCCTATCTACAGTTCAGTTTTAACTTCTGATATCTTCCGTGCTTTTCCCAAAGCAACAGCAGGCCCATTTACTATGAATGGCAAAAGCTGAGATGATTTGTGGAGTGCAAGAATCGGCAGACTCCTTTTCAGTGCATTCAGAGTTGGACTTGGCCTGATAATGTAGAATGTAGCACAAGGAACTAAGGGAGGGAACTTGCTTATATATGAAGGGAAAGAGAAGGATAGAGAATGGGAGAAAAATAGTTGAGCAGGAAGCTGTTTCCTGGATGCTGTATGAAAACAAGATACTGGACTAAATGGACCATGGTACGATCTAGCACAGCTCTTGTTATGTTTGAAAGGAAGAGAAGGGCAGAGGTCCAAATTTGTAGAATGACGTGCTTTTCTCCAACCTTAATTTCCTGTTGGTTTTAAATCCCTGTACTGCAGATAGAGTGAGGTGGGGCCTTCTTGCAAGAGACCTTGAGTTAAGAACATAAGAGAAGCCATGCTGAACTGGATCAACAGTCTAACAAAAGTACATGAAGAAGTGGACAGCTTTCCCTAAGCAACAGTATTTACTCCAATGCAAAACTAGCCAATTCCCCCCCCCCCAAGTATGCCATCAACAGAAGAGGAAGAATATCTTACATTTGCATTCCAGTTAGAGTGATGTCCAATAAAAAAATTTATTGATGTATAACTTTAAGGGGGTTCATTCCTTTTAAGTAAATAGGGGAGTCATATATTGCTTCTGAACATTTCATCATTATGACTGTTAAGGGACTGATACGTCTGTCTTCCATAAACTTGTCTCTAAACCTTTTAAAGACATCTAAGCAAGTCTATCCCAAAGTCTTTTACATAAACGAAAAGTGCTCTAATTTGTCAATGATTTGTGTTGTCCATTTCTAGCTGATAGCCTTTTTGAGAAAGAATAACCAGAACCATTTATAGTGTTCCAAAAGAGGCCACTCTGTTTTCTAAATAACCCCTAGTATAGAACGTGGTTTTTTTAAAAAAAAAACTCGTCCCGTGCCCTGCCTGACTCAATACTTTGATTTAGCTAGAGCCCTTTCCTGGTCAGCGACTATCAGTTCAGACGCCATCAGTGTATATGGGCTTTCTGGTTCATGAAAACTTATGACAGAAAATTCTGTTAGTCTTTAAAATATCACAAACTCATTTGTTTTAATGGCTAGGATATTTTTCTCACAATGTGTATTATTTTACTCTTACACTAGCTTGCATCTGTTAATTTGTTACCCTTTCACTCGCTTTGAAGAGATCAGTTTGGCACTCTTCAGTCCCCTGTGCTTTACAAGATCCTACAGCCACTGAGCACAGTAAGCTCATATATCGGGCGGACCATCGAAGTCAGTATTGTCTGCTCAAACTGGCAATGCCTCTCCAGCATCTTAGAAGTCTTTCACATCATGCACTGGCTGCTCCTTCTTAACGGGATGCTGAGGATTGAATCTGGGACCACCTGCATGCAAAGCAGAAGCTCTTTCATGGAGCCCCAGCCCCTCCATCAGTTCAAGGTCATCAAGCATCCATGGCAAAATGGGGATTCAAACCTGGGACTGCCCGTCTGATACTCCAACCACTGTATCATGCTAGGTTAAATAGGAAGGCTACATCTTTAAATACGGAGGGTTGGTTTTTTTTTAAAACAAAGCCTTTGACATCCAGAATATTAACTGAGTAGTGCAACAATTATCTGGCAGAGGAAACTGCTGAAATTAAATTAGAATTATAAATTTAATTCTATTGTTGCTGCATGAATTCAAAGACAATTGAGGCTTAGAGGCACTTTAATTATTCAAATATAGTGACTGAATATACTGTGCAGTATTCTGTTGCTGGCAAAAACTGCAAAAAAAAACCCCATCCTGAACTAGAAAGGCAGGCAGGAGCTGATGCTATAAGCCACTTGCCTGAACCTCAGATGGGGCAGGTGTGAATGGCCACTGTCACTGAGCTGGCTCCCCCCGCCCCACAGGACCCAGGGCATCAAACCCTGCTGCCCATTGCTTAAGACCATCCCTAGGTAGAAGAGAAACTAGTTTTAATAAGGTTAAAATACCTGTAGTGTTATCATTTTAAGAGAACACTTTCCCTTTCTCCAAACGCAGCTGCTGGATCTGTCTTCCCCAAAGGAGAGAAATAGCAAAGAAGGGAAGTGTTAAAAGAACTTCCCCTTTCTGCTCCTTGAAAAAGCAGTCCTGATCCACTGCAGTTGGAAATAGGAAGAGAATTTTATCTAAATTATCATAGAACTAAATACAACATGTAGATCTGTCAGTCTGCTGCAGGAGCATCACAAGGCCAAAAATTTCTGCCATTCTTTCCTAAATAAGTCCTATGAATTATTACTAGGGGTGTACAAGCCAAGAAATTTCGGCTAAAGCCGAAAGCCGAAAGAAGAATCTCTTTCGAATAAGCCGAAAGCCGAAACGGCCAGCCGTTTCGGCTTTCGGCTTTCAGCTTTCGGCTTTTTCAATGGGAAAATGCCTCCGTCTTCCCGGACGTCTGGGGGAGGCATTTTCCCAACGAATCAGCCCAAAATTGGTGGGGACCTTCCTCTAACCCCTCTCTACCCCCCCCCCCAAGTTTCAGACCGATTGGACTTTGGGGGGCCATGTTATGGCCCCCCAAAGCAGGTCCCCCTATCCTCCCATAAGAAAGCGAAGGAGCAGCATATTGTTAGCATGCTGCTGCTCATCTTCTTCATTATTTCCTATGGGGAAAAAATGAAGAAGCAGGCTTCCTTTGCCAGGGGTGGCATTTTGCATGCAAAATGCCCCCTTACCCTCAGGGGCCCTTCTCCCACCCTTCCTCCCACCCCCCACCAAGGCTCAGCCTGCTCCCACTTGGGGGGGCCATTTCATGGCCTCCCCAAGTAGGTGCTCTGCTCTCATCTCTACCACTGACAGCTGGGGGAGGCTTGTCTTGCCAGGGGTGGCATTTTGCATGCAAAACGCCCCACAGCCCTCAGGGGCCCTTCTCCCACCCCTCCTCCCACCCCCCACCAAGGCTCAGCCTGCTCCCATTGGGGGGGCATTTCATGGCCTCCCCAAGTAGGTGCTCTAATCTCTACCACTGACAGCTGGGGGAGGCTTGTCTTGCCAGGGTGGCATTTTGCACGCAAAATGCCCCCCAACCCTCTGGGGCCCTTCTCCCACCCCTCCTCCCACCCCCCACCAAGGCTCAGCCTGCTCCCACTTGGGGGGGCATTTCATGGCCTCCCCAAGTAGGTGCTCTTTTCTCTACCACTGACAGCTGGGGGAGGCTTGTCTTGCCAGGGGTGGCATTTTGCATGCAAAATGCCCCCCAACCCTCTGGGGCCCTTTTCCCACCCTTCCTCCCACCCCCCACCAAGGCTCAGACTGCTCCCACTTGGGGGGGCATTTCATGGCCTCCCCAAGTAGGTGCTCTTTTCTTTACCACTGACAGCTGGGGGAGGCTTGTCTTGCCAGGGGTGGCATTTTGCATGCAAAATGCCCCCCAGCCCTCAGGGGCCCTTCTCCCACCCCTCCTCCCACCCCCCACCAAGGCTCAGCCTTCTCCCACTTGGGGGGGGCATTTCATGGCCTCCCCAAGTAGGTCCTTTCAGCCCCTAAAGTCCACCCCTTACAGCCCCACACAAACCCAATCCCCCCCCCAGCTGCCACACACAGACCCAAATCCCCACATTAGGCCCTCACAGACCCAAATCCACCCCCAGCAGCCCCACACCCATAACCCCAGGAACAGGCTGGCAAAGGCCAGCCCTCTCCCTTTGTTCCCTATGCTGGGAACTTCTAAACTCTCTTTCCCTGGGCAATTCTGCACAGCCCAGGGGTGCCACAATGGTGGGCACACTTCTGAGTGCCAGCTGGTCCCTGTGAAAGAGTACCTGAACCACAGACACCCTCCCTCAAATTCCCCCACCACCTACAGAGATGGCTGGCCAGCCAGCCCCATTGTTCCCTATGATGGGAACCAACTGCACAACAAAGAATAAAACACGAACAACACAAAATAAAGTTTTTTAAAAATTATTTTTTCCCTTTCAAAGTACAAGTAGGCAAAGCATTATGACACATTACACCAGCAGTCCCCCACACAGAAAAATTAACACAACTCACTTAACATCAGAGAATCACAAAAGCACAATTCCTGTCAAAAACACTTTATTTCTTGAACAGCTTTAGGATACACAGCAGGGGGGCGCACCAAAGGGCATGGCAGCAGTATCTTACACAAAAATAACACAACTCACTTAACATCAGAGAATCACCCCAAAATATTGCTGTCAAAAGCACTTTATTTCCTTAACTGCTTTAGGTTACACAGTAGGAAGGCACAACAGGGCATGAAAGCAGTGTACTACATAAAAATAACACAACTCACTTCACATCAGAGAATCACACAAACACAACTGCTGTCAAAAACGGTGAAGTGGGTTGTATTATTTTGTGTAGTACACTTCTATCATGCCCTTTGGTGCGCCCCCCTGCTGTGTATCCTAAAGCTTTTCAAGAAATAAAGTGTTTTTGACAGGAATTGTCAAAAACAAGACAAGCCTCCCCCAGCTGTCAGTGGTAGAGATGAGAGCAGAGCACCTACTTGGGGAGGCCATGAAATGCCCCCCCAAGTGGGAGCAGGCTGAGCCTTGGTGGGGGGTGGGAGGAAGGGTGGGAGAAGGGCCCCTGAGGGTAAGGGGGCATTTTGCATGCAAAATGCCACCCCTGGCAAAGGAAGCCTGCTTCTTCATTTTTTCCCCATAGGAAATAATGAAGAAGATGAGCAGCAGCATGCTAACAATATGCTGCTCCTTCGCTTTCTTATGGGAGGATAGGGGGACCTGCTTTGGGGGGCCATAACATGGCCCCCCAAAGTCCAATCGGTCTGAAACTTGGGGGGTTTTTAGAGAGGGGTTAGAGGAAGGTCCCCACCAATTTTGGGCTGATTCGGTGGGAAAATGCCTCCCCCAGACGTCCGGGAAGACGGAGGCATTTTCCCATTGAAAAGCCGAAAGAAGCCGAAACGTTTCGGCTTTTTTTTCTTTCGGCTAGCCGAAACGTTTCGGCTTTCTCTGAAACGTTTCGGGTAACCTGAAAGAAGCCGAAACACTTTTGTTTCGGCTTTCTTTCGGCATTCAGAAAGCCGAAACGCACATCCCTAATTATTACTCAGGCAAGGTGATACTCATTTTGAAGCTTAAAATCCCTGGAGTAACAGTATCAGTGCAGGAAAACACAGGACTATTAGCTTATAGGAAAGGATAAGACCTCAGTGGCTGGCAAACAGTCGAAGTGTCAGTGGCTCATTCAGATCACTAGGATAGAATACTTCGACCCTGACCCCCACCCTCTGACATACATATATACTGGTTTAACTACTGAGGATTAAAATGGACAAGATGACAAGACCACTGCAGTGCTTTGTGAATGTAGACTGAAGCCATACAGGAATCTCATTTAAATCAGAACCACATGGGCTGAATCCACACTCACTCACCATCCGCTTATCTTGCGCAGTCGTGGCAATCGTGTTCATTCCGCTACCATGCTGTGCATCATCACATTCACCCTTCCAGTGCGTCTTCATGGCGCAATCATTTCTCCACACGCCACTGAGTAAAACGTTACAGTGGGCGGTTCCATCCTCCGCCATCAGAATTTTTAAAAAAGGTCAATTTTCCGGTATACCGATATTCCAACTTTTAAGAAATAGCAATGTACCCTCCCCCTCATCTTTGATTGGCTCATTTTTTGCTCATCACAGACCACTTTCTAACAACTGGCTGGTTGGTATGGCGGGCAAATTTGAAATTAGATTGTCACATTAAAGGCATTGTCCAGAAATTCTGCTGCTCAGAGTGGTTTTCTGCTTTTAGTAGTTAACAAAATGGATGCTCAGATTGTGATATTTGTGATGATGGCTCAGATTGTGGTTGGCATGCTTCACAGCACATCCGCGCGACACCACGAGATGATGCATTCTGTCTTTCGCACATGGTAGAATCTCCCACCTGCGTCCTAAGCTTTCAGGAATATATTTGTTTTCCGCACCTGCCGTTTACTGGAGACGATCGTTGTGGGAAATACAGGATTGCTCGGCTTGGCTCCTCGCGCTCTTAAAAATGGCGGGACACAGTAGGGAAACGGTCCCCGTGTGACACGCGCATGCTCCTGTGACCATTTCTTTTCCCACGCAAACCGCTGCTCACTACAGTTGGTTTACCGGTATACCGACCTTTCTGAGCTGTGCAAAAAAAAAAGGCAAGGAGAAAACAGATTTCTGCCACTATCACTTGGTTTGGAAGGAAGGCGCAATTGTGGCGCGGTGATGGCGGGGAACACGCAGAGTGGGAAAGCATGTGAGTATCTGCATGAACAGCGCACCGCTTGCGATAAAGGCGCGGAAACAAAAAGGAAGTGTGGATTCGGCCATGGTTTTAGTGAACCCAACATTGTCCCCTGTCCTAAAGAGAGAAATAAAAAGGAAACCTCCATTTCCTGGTCAGGAAAAAAAACACCAGGGGGGAGAAATGCTCTGATCAACACTATCCCCCCACCCATGCTCCTTTGGGGATCTTTCAGTGCCTCATCTATTCTGACCCCAAGACAATAGCATTATAAAACTTCTACCCTGCATTGGGCTCTAACTGGACAACACTGAGAAATATTGTATCTGTAAAAAATCAAGAGCCTCCATACAAAACGATAGCTCCTTTGTACTCTTATACAAATACAAGAACGCAGGCTTCCTCAGTGCAGACATAGCTTTAGTGCTAACAGCACTTCTTAGCTAGGCCAACGAGCCCATGTGTGAGGGTGAGAGAGAGATGCAATGGTAGAGAGGGAGTCGATTATGCGCTGGTGTTGTTGCTGCCCTAACTAAGGACAGTTTGCTGTACATGAGGGTTTTGGTTTTCATGTTATTCATTCTGAAGCAACAGTACTTAAGCAAAAACAGCTTATTTAGATTGAGAAGAGAGCTTCCCCTTTGTTTGGTCTACAGGTCTTACTTCTCGTATTACTGCTGGGTAGGTTAAAATGGAAGATATTAAGGGGTCCTTCCCCCAAAGTCAGCTGAACAGAAGGGACGCTACACCCCTTTGAGGTCACTGCCATTTAAGTTAAGAGGAGAAACTTCTTGAAGCACAAAGAAACTTGGCTAACTCCTCAGCTGCTGCTTAGAATTTCGGGACACTAATTTTAAAATACTGCAGATGGTCAGCATGACTTTCTACTCCAAAGGGAAATGTGCTGAAAATGCATTCATTAATGAAAGTAGCCCAATAGTCCTGATCAACACTGGTTTAGAAAGGCTTCTTTTGAGAAAGTCCTTGTTAGCCACAACTTATTTGTGAGAGTTTTAATGGGTTATTTATTGGTGTCATCCAGGAATATAGAAGGACTTGGCATCTGTATATGTTTGGCAACAGCACCAGGCTAACCTGAAAGAAAAATATACCCACATCAGTTCATACATATCGGTGTACAGTCTCTTTTAGAATAATCACTTTTGCAGAATAAACAAATGACATGGAAGGGAAGGCTTAATTTCATTGACAGTTCTTTTCACAAGCTACCAGAGAACCTTGTCAGCCTGCAACTGTTGTTAACATGGGTTGGATTCTACAGAAAATCTTGTGGAAAGACTTGGTGGAACAGCTATTCCCCACTTTCCCACTGCACCTGCCCCCACCCAAATCCTCCACAAGAATATGCTCATGAACAAAATGCACTATAGCACAGGGGACTGCAGTGAGGAGGAGGAATTACATCCCCAGGATTTTGGGGGCCTAAAGAAGATGGGAAATATGCACTCCACTTTCTGTAAGCTTTCCAGTAGGATCCAACCCCATACGTTATTTGTTTTGAAAGCATTTCAGATAGTTATTATAAACTTTTAATTAAGCAATTTGTTATAGCCTTGACGAACATGAAGGTACATTGGTAACATTTGCCAGAAGCTTTGCAAAATACAAGCCTTCAGCCTAATTTATTTCCCCGCTTTTTGAGAGACATTTCCCCCCCCCCAAAATTGGAAGTGGGTCTAACCTCCTTCCCCATCTTTAGAATGCAAGGATAAAGTGTGCTTGCCACCAAAAATGAACTCACTTTTACGTGGGTCCCTCCTGTGTCTCAGCTTTATGACTGACTGGCCCCATCACAGCTGCTGCAGAGAGACAGCAGATTATCTACCTCAACAGAGGCTCACAGGCAAAACACAAGGTTAGAAAATGGAAAAACAGCAGACGGCCTCTTTGGATGGGTGTCAACAGGCTCCTAGGAATCTTTATTTCTCATATCATACTAGCAGTTTCTCTCGTGGCTTAGTTGTGAAATTACTAGTCAGACACAGAAGTGACTGCATGCCATTTACCCTACTTACTTGTCTTCTTTAGCTCCTGTGCTATATCATTACAGATCCTTGAACACAGATCTTGTTGTAACTTTGTTCCATCCAAATAAACTGCAAAAAAAGAGCAACATATCACTTATAGCCAAGCCAGAATTTCTCTAAATAGATTGCTTTTCAGCACCAACCCTCTCAAATATCTTCAGGGTAGCTCCAAAATTATTTCATTACTTTATTGCCTCCAGTAACACTCCCGCATACCCCAATGTCATTTTTTTATTCATTAATATAAACACAGCTGAATCTTGTGCAGCAACAGAATGTTGCAAAACCAGTCTTTTGATATTTCGCTACGTCTTTTTTCCCCTTCATGCTGCTGAATGGAGCATGATACTGCAGTGTTCCTGGAAGTTAGACCTGTCCTATGCTCATCTATGCTCAGATAAGCTAGGTATATTAAGAGCCATGCAAATCATACCGATGTCCATTTCATTCTCTTCCATCTCTCTCTTATTTTTCAGATACATAGGCCACACATGTCCATCAAAGTATCCAGGTGGGTCTGGTGGATTATAAATTCGGCTACTACAGAAAAATATGGGGGTGTCACTTGTACACCATGTTTAGCAAGCATTTCTATCCAAAAACATTCAATGTCTCAGGCAGTGTGATCTAGTACTTATACAAAACTGCTTAATTAAGGGATTTTCTTGAGTGGTCGATGTCAAATGACTTCTTTATACCTATCTCCAACCAACAAGTTTATGGGAAGACCTAGTTGTCACATATCTCTTGACATTTAGGTACTATAAACCACCTAAAGTCCATGGCATAGGACAATACATACATACATTTGGATTCTCTTACAGGTTTTGGTGTGCAAGACCAAGACCTCATATACACTCAGTGTATACTGTTAAGTTGTCTGGCCTAGTATGCATCCTGCTGCATTACCCTAGATGTCAGCAGCACAAAGTACCTTTAGCAAACATGAATGAAGTTCTTACATCATTTGTTTTCCTGTTGTGCGTAGTAAAACTATCATACAAAAAAGCATGATGGATAAGGAGTCTGTAATTATACCAAGTTTGGCGATTCAACCCTGAACATCTGAAAGCAAGTTCTACTCTGTTTCTGAGATGAGTACAGAATAGAGATGGGCACAAACCATAAAAAAAATGAACCATATGGTTCATGGTTCATCACGTTTCATGGAACAAGAACCACGAACTTTCACGGACCTGCCAGGGTTCATGAATCTGTTCGTTTTGGTTTGTGAAAATGTCACTTCCAGGCCAGCAAATCACCACTTCCGGGTCAGCAGAAGGTCTGTAGGAAGTCCATCCCCTGTTGCCTAGGAAACTGACGGAACGGCGTCAGGCTGTCTGCAGTGATGAACTGAAAAACGAACCAAACAAACCAGCCTAAAGTTTGTGGCAGTTCATCAGAAATGGGATCTGACGAACCGCTGGTTCACGAACCACGAACCGGCCTGGATCATCACAAATTTTGGTTCATATTTCGCTTCATGCCCATCTCTAGTACAGAACTATGAATTTTTTCCACAGAGTCATCCTGCTGCACAGCAAGCAGGGCTCATTTGACTTCTATCACCACATGTACCAAGTTCTGTCTGCCCCCAAGCTTTGGAAAGGATTTTCAAGAAAGTATTTTTTTCCAGGGCCTAGCACGTTTATCCAGATAAATATTTGGTGTTTTTATTATATCTTATAATTCCAGAAGTATTTTCTGGGTGCAGGATGCTATTTTATGATTTTCTAAGGGCCAGCTATTTTACGCTTTGCTCAGCCAGCTAGTGCTGGAAATGGGAGAAACAGGTGGCTCCAGGGTTTTGAAAGCTTATGTGTGTGTATATAAAAATTAAGTACCTATGAACACTTGCATTGAAGTAAGAATCATTGTATTCAGAGACTTCAAATATGCATTTGTTCCCAAGTAACAAAGGCTACCCTAGACCACCAAGCCATACATTACTAGTCTGTGTTGGATTCTAGAGCTTTTGTTTGCCCAGTAAGAATACAATCACGATAACAAAACCCAAACATTTCCTTATTTGCCAGTGTTAGGCTATGAAGGATAAGATTAATTCATCCCTAGCTTATGAAGCTTATATCTTACAATTTAACAAGTCTGCCTAATTTACATCAGGAATAACCTCTCCTTGGAGAGGAGATACAGTATGAGTGAAAAAATGCATTGTGCATGGATTGTAGGAGGACCATACCTTCGCCTCTTCTTGCATTCTTCATAAGGAATGGTGAGGAAATATTTTTTATTCCATACATCACCAAGAGGCCTACAAGTGTAAAGAAACAGATTAGGTATGCAATAATAATAATAACAACATTCGATTTATATACCGCCCTTCAGGACAAATTAACACCCACTCAGAGCGGTTTACAAAATATGCTATTATTATCTATACAAAAGGCTGAGAGAGCTCCTAGAAGCTGTGACTGACCCAAGGTCACCCAGCTGGCTTCAAGCGGAGGAGTGAGGAATCAAACCCAGTTCTCCAGATTACAGTCCTGCACTCTTAACCACTACACCAAACTGGATCTCCAGTTTGTTGCTGTTATAATTCTAGAAGTATTTTCTGTTTACTTTAAAGCTTTACCTTAATTTTCTGTTTACTTTAAAACAAAAGAAAAGGTAAGTAGTTTACCTGTAGTTATACAAAAGAAAGCCTTCAACAATTAAGACCCAGCAGTCGTCGGTTTCTTGCTGCATATCATGCATGTTATTTAGGCTTGTCAATGCACATCCTTTTGGATTTGCCATCCAAGAGTGTATACTTGCCACCATTTCTTCCATATACAGAGCATCAAGTACTAAAAGGAAACAAACACTGAAGTTAAAGGCAAATTGACACCTATATCCAACTGCAAACAAATGTTTTCTTTTAACTCAGTCTAGCTTGGAAGATGGCCCCCAACCTTGACTCAGAAGATCTGGCCTCCTGGATTCATGCCATGATGATGAGACTAGACTACCGTAATGCATTCTACATAGGTTTTCCCTCAAAGTCAACTTGGAGACTCCAGTTGGGGTAGAATGCAGGAGCTCAGTTGTTAACAGGAGCTAGGTGGATTTATGTAAATTACGCACATTCTGCAATCATTCCATTGGCTGTTTACCAGTTACCAGGCTCAATTCAAGGTATATTGACTGTCACATACAAAGCCCTTCATGGCCTGGGTCCTTCATATCTGTAGGGCCACCTCTTTCCATATGCTCTGCCCAACAGTCTCACTCATCGGAGCTGGGCCACCCTGCAAATGGGCAAAATCAACAACTGCCCAAACATGTGCATTCTCTGTACTGGCCTGCACTTTATGGAATGTCCTGCAGGATGAGGTCAGAAAGACTCACTCCATCTTGGTTTTCTGCAAATTATGCAAAACTGAACTATCCAGGAGGGCTTTTTACACCCGTTATTAGAGCTATAGGTAAAGGTAAAGGTAGTCCCCTCTGCAAGCACTGAGTCATTACTGACCCATGGGGGGACGTCGCATCATGACGTTTTTTTGGCAGACTTTTTTACGGGGTGGTTTGCCATTGCCTTCTCCGGTCATCTACACTTTACCGCCAGGAAACTGGGGACTCATTTTACCGATCTCGGGAGGATGGAAGGCTGAGTCAACCTTGAGCTGGCTACCTGAACCCGGCTTCTGCCAGAATCGAACTCAGGTCGTGAGCAGAGCTTCGGCTGCAGTACTGCAGCATACCACTCTGTGCCACGGGCTCTTGAATTATTAGAGCTATACAGTAACAAAATGTTTCAGAAAGATGCTTTGGTAAAAGGATAGGGACTATAGGCTACACTATTGTGTACAGTACATACTGTAAGTATGACCCAACTATGCAATTTCTGAGTTGTATAACATGTCACGGCTATGCTTATGCTTTGTTTCAGCTCCATTTTCAGATTTCTGTACGATACGATTCCTACTGCACAGCATATGGGATATCCTATCCTGTTGATCGTATCTGATGTACACTGTGTAATCTGCCTTGAAGCTCAGTGAGAAAGGTTGACTACTAATTAAATAAATACGTTACTCAGAATTAAATGTCTGTGCATCATCAGTCTTTTGATCTCTCTCACTCAGGAAAAAAAATGCATTAAACCCACACCTTAGCATTTCAGTACTGGCAAAGCAGCCAGAAAGACCAGGGCCTGTTCAGGAAGAACTACTGTGTAGATCATCTAAATTTCATTTTAAATTGACAATAAGCAAGTTACAATTTCTATGTTTGAGGAATTTAAGTATTCAGTCTACTAACCATCATACTGCAAAAATCCATGTTCATCTACTGCCACTTCAGATTGTGACTGGAAAGGGGGAAAAAACAACAGATGCATTAATATTGTACAGAAAATTTGGAAGTAAAGAGAGCACAGACTTTTCCCAACTGTTATCTTCACAGGAAACAACAATTTTAGAAGAAAATAATAGCAGCTGCCTTGCCTTTCAGTGGCTATAATACCACTGAAAAATGAACGACAACTGGGAAGGTAAAGAATGGGATAGTAGTACCCTGCACGGTTAATCACTAAGTGAACCAAAGCTAACCTACTGGAGTTCTCCTGGAACTGTGACCAATCTCCTGACTACAATTCCCCTAGAGAAAATGGCTACTTAAAGAGGTTGGGCTCTATGGCATCACATCCCATCTGAGCTCCCTCCTCTGGTTCTACCACCAAATCCCCAGGAATTGTCCAATCAGGAGTTGGCATCCCTATTCAAACATCAAATAGCTGTACTTTAAAGCAAGCCAGCCCCTCATTCTATAGTTAATAAATCAATGTCATGCAATATGCATATATTTACCTCACTTGCACCAGTCATAAGAATATTATCAGAGCTGGATCTCTGCAGACTTCATTCAAATATGGCAAGAATCTACATGGAAAAGGTCAAAGCCTTTTCAGATGTTACATCCACATGAACTGGCAGCCAACTGACCATATGTACTGTGAGTACTGTGGTCCCCTCAATATACCAGAAATATGCAGTTACCTTTTTGTGTGAATAGGGCAGTACATGGATTTGCCACACACATATAGTCTCTACACATGTGAATCAGAACATGCACATGTTGCCTAACTCACACAAAACAGCAGGCTTGCATATCAGGTGTATTGTGAGGACCATATACTTCTGATATACGTGGTTGGTCAGCTCCCAGTTCAATTAGACATAACGTCTGACGAGGGCTATAGACAGACGATCATCAGAAAAAAGGCAGAGGAGAATTCTGCAGCACAGAAGCTGTATTCCCTCATTCCAGGGAATACCTGAGGTAGCTGCGTTTTGCTTCAGCCTGTAACTTAAGTGTTCCACTTGATTATGGTTAAAGAGGCTTGAATTTGTTACCTTAAAAAAATCATCTTGAGATATTATAGTGCAGTTGGGAAGCTGTTTCTTAAGCCTTCTTGCCAAAGTTGTTTTCCCTCCATTTGTTACGCTGAATTTGAAGACAGAATATGCAATTACACAGTAGCAATCATACTATTTTGATATTCTAATAGCTTTGTTCTCCAGTGGCTACACTGTACCCTTGCACAGACAGGCTTGGATCCCAGCTGGGTTTCCATAGGTACAAGGACCTCGGACTGCAGATCAAGATTTTCCTGCCTTCGTACTCAGCCTGAAATGCACCCCCCTCCCCCCCACAAAACTCCTCTTTCTGATCAGATCCTCACCTACAGTTTACCTGCACACTGTACAAAAAAAAATTATTGTATGAGACTCCAGCTGGACCATGCCATTGTCTATAACCATCGCACTGTACACACTTATTGCAGGAATTTTTGCCATCTTCCCTTAAGCTCTTCTGTAGCAGGGAATCTCAGTTTCCCATGGCTCAAAAATTTGCATTATTGGTAGCAAACTAGCACATTTCTAGGGTGCATAGCTACTCCAATCATTTGTGCCATTTTAACTAGAATTGCAAAAGTACAATAAACTCACATTTAGCTAGTGTAGCAATATTGGTAACAAAAGCAAAAACTACAATGAATGATTATTTCTCATTGCTCAGAATGTTTTTAGGTGAGCCCTCAACAGTAGCTGCAAGAAGACTGAGAAAATTATAGATAATATATTTAAATAGCGACACACAAGGCTACAGTAAGATTTAAATTTTGTTAATCTAACACAGGAATATAATCTGTTCATATTTACCCTCCAATTCCAATGACCAATGTCTTCATGGTATCTTACAACCTTTAAAAAAAGATTTATAGAGTCAGCAATAGCCTCAATAATGTAGTTGAAACAGGTAACCCGTTGCCTATGAGTCATTTCTGTTATGCATGTAAGTTATCAGAGGACTCCTCACTAAGTTGATATTGAGGGACAGCAGTGATATGTCCATCCATTCCACAAACAAGAGGTTAGTCGAAAGAAATGGAATCCAGAGCTAGACATTTTATAATATACCCACCCCAAAATTACCAAACACAAAATAATTATATTGCGATAAACATGTTCCACGGAACGTTACAAGAATTCGAACACAATACTAAGGTTAAGCCTTCAGCATGGAATTCAAGCCAAATATGACTATTCCAGCTTCTTTGGCTGCATTAATTCACAAACTTAAAATGGAGCATCCAAGATCATCATGATTAATAGAGAAAGGCTGCAGGTACTTCTGTTGGCCAAAGGAAAATCCAGTTACAAAATCCATGTCACTATCTTGGTATTACATAGCTTTTGTTTCGGAGCATGACTATTAAGCCCTCTTTGAAATGGATATAAGTGAACTTAATATTTACAAGTGCAAAGATTTTGGAATTGTGAAATATATGCTGGTTTAGAATTGCATCGGTCCAAGATAAAGTGGATTACTAATGAACTCAGGAACTAGTACTTACACCAGTTTAAGCTACTACAATTTAATAAAAAGTTTTCAGTGCAAGTGTTTTATTTGAAGTCTAGAAGCATGTTATTTGCTTAAAATGCATATTCTCCACATTTTCAGGAAGAGGCTTTCATCATCTACAGTTTTGTTCTCAAAACGTATGTCTTGTTCTTCTGTAATCAAGAACAAGACATTCATTTTTATAAAAAATAGCCAAACCATCAATTTTGTTACTGGATTAGCAGTACTGGAGACATACATGTCAATCAGCCATTAAAGTGAGCAGTATCACAAGTTCTCCACAGCTGGTGACAATCGTTTGTCTTGCTCTCAATACATTAAGATTTCAAGCAAAAATATATCCAGAGGAGTTAGCCGTGTTAGTCTGTAGTAGCAAAATCAAAAAGAGTCCAGTAGCACCTTTAAGACTAACCAATTTTATTATAGCATAAGCTTTCGAGAATCAAGTTCTCTTCGTCAGATGCCTGATCAAAACTGGGCAGATACAGAAGAGGAGGGGGAAAGAGAGGGAAGGAGGGGAGCATAAATCACAAGAAGGCAGAATGCAATTAGCATAGAGGCAATCAAAACATTCCTTTGCTTGGAAATGTAAACATTTCCTTTTGGTGTGCAGTCAGTTTGTAGCAGTGAAGGTATCCAATTCCTATGTAGTATAAGCCTTCGGTAACCACAGCTCTCCCTGCCAGTTGCATCTGACAAAGAGAATTGTGGTCCCCGAAAGCTCACACCGGGCGTCACTGGGCTCCCCCAGATCACGCCTCTGTAAAGAGAATCTGTTACCTGTGGTAATGTGATAACCATTCATAGTCTCTATTCAGTCCCCGCTTGACAGAGTCAAATTTGCATATGAATTCCAATTCAGCAGCCTCCCGTTGGATTTTGTTTTTGAAAGGTTTCTGTTGAACCACAGTGACCTTTAAGTCTTTGGTGGAATGTCCTGGTAGATTGAAATGTTCTTCCACTGGTTTTTGGACGTTTCCATTTCTAATGTCAGATTTGTGTCCATTTATTCTTTTGCGTAGAGGTTGGCTGGTTTGTCCAATGTACAGAGCAGAGGGACATTGTTGGCACATGAGGGCATATATCAGATTGGAGGATGAGCAGCTGTAAGAGCCAGAGACAGTGTAGTTGATGCCATTGGGTCCTGTAATTGTATTCCCTGGGTAGATATAGGGGCAGAGCTGGCATCTGGGTCTGTTGCAGGGCTTGGTACCTGTGCTGGTGACTCTGCTGGCCGATTCATGATTGTAAGTGAGAAGTCGTTTAAGATTGGGGGGCTGTCTGTAGGCAAGGAAAGGTCTTCCACCCAGGGCTTCTGAGAGAGAGGTATCATTTTCCAGGATGGGTTGTAGCTCACTGATGATACGTTGGATGGGTTTGAGCTGGGAGCTATAGGTGACAACCAGTGGTGTTCTGTTGTTAGTTCCTTTAGGTTTGTCCTGGAGCAGACTGTTTCTGGGTACTAGTCTGGCCCTGTTAATTTGTTTCTTCACTTCATTTGGTGGGTACTGTAGTCCCAAAAATGCTTGTTGTAAATCTCTTAAGTGTGAGTCTCGGTCGAGAGCATTGGAGCAGATACGGTTGTAACGTAAGGCTTGGCTGTAGACAATAGACCGAGTGGTATGTTTAGGGTGGAAGCTGGAGGCATGTAGATATGAGTATCGGTCTGTTGGTTTCCGGTATAAGGTGGTATTTATTCGTCCATTATGTAGTTGTACAGTGGTGTCCAGGAAGTGTACCTGTTGTGTAGAGTGGTCCAGGCTTAAGTTGATAGTAGGGTGAAAGTTATTGAAGTCCTGATGAAATCTCTCAAGGGCTTCCTTCCCATGGGTCCAAATGATGAAGATGTCATCCAGGAATCTTAAGTATAGTAGTGGTTCCAGTGGATGGGAGCTGAGGAAGCGTTGCTCTAAGTCCGCCATGAATATGTTAGCATATTGTGGTGCCATGCGTGTGCCCATGGCTGTGCCATTAACCTGTAGATATAAGTTGTCACCAAATTCGAAGTAATTGTGAGTGAGTACGAAGTGACAAAGTTCAGTAGCGAGGTTTGCTGTGGTTTTGTCCGGGATAATATTCCGTATGGCTTGCAATCCATCTGCATGTGGGATATTGGTGTACAAGGCCTCCACATCCATGGTTGCTAGGATGGTGTCATCTGGTAGGTTGTCAATGGATTGTATTTTCCTGAGGAAGTCAGTGGTGTCCCGTAAATAGCTGGGTGTGCTGGTGGCATAGGGCCTGAGGATAGAGTCCATGTATCCCGAGACTCCTACTGTGATGGTGCATTTTCCTGCAACAATTGGGCGTCCTGGGTTACCCGCTTTGTGGATTTTGGGTAGTAGGTAGAATCTTCCTGGTCGTGGTTCCTGGGGTGTGTCCGTATGGATGCATTCTTGTATGGATGCATTCTTGTATGTCCATGGGGAGTGTTTTTAATATTTTATTGAGTTCCCTTTTGTATTGTTCAGTGGGGTCAGAAGGTAGTATTTTATAGAATGTTGTGTTGGAGAGTTGTCTTTCTGCTTCCTGTATATAATTTTGTTTATCCATGATGACAACTGCTCCGCCTTTGTCAGCTTCCTTGATTACGATGCCAGAATTATTTTGGAGGCTGTTTATGGCCTCTCTTTCTCCACGGCTGAGGTTCTGCTTTAGGTGTTGTTGTTTGTCAATTATCTCAGCCTGAGCACGTCTACGGAAGCATTCAATGTAAAAGTCCAATGAGGAGTTACGGCCCTCAGGGGGTGTCCATGTGGAATTCTTTTTCCTGGAGTTTTGTAACGATGGTTGTGTATTGCTGGGTTGGGGGGGGGGCTGCTGTGATGGTGTCTGTTCAGTGCTTTGTTCGTCGTTTTGTCCAGCAGAGTAGTTGAAGAATTCTTTCAGTCTTAGGCGTCTAAAATAGGCCTCCAGGTCTCCACAAAGTTGTATGGTTTGTGTGGGTCTGGCTGGGCAAAAGGATAGTCCACGTGAGAGGACTGATTCCTCTGCTGGGCTCAGCTTGTAACTGGAAAGATTGATGATGTTGCTTGGATCCCAAGTGTTTTTGCTCTCTGTTGCAGGCAGGAGTTTTGAGAATTTCTTCTCCTTCTTGTTCTGTAATTCAGTGAATAGATTACAATAAATAGTTTCTCTGGTTGTGGCAAACATCTCCCAGTTACCGGTCTGTGCAGAGGGGGTGCACTTCATGGAAGAGTCTAGTTCAGAGACCTCTTGCTTGATCCATTGTTGCTTGCTGTACATCAGTCCAATGAGGTGAATTAAGAGTTTCCTGGATAAGGTGTTGCATAGTTTCTCACTGTAGTCTGTGTAGTAAGTGGATTTCAATGGATTCCTCACACGAAGTCCCTTGGGTAGAATGTCCAGTCTTTTGCATTTAGAAAGAAAGATGATGTCTGTTTGTATCTGTGCCAGTTTCTTCATGAGGTTGATGGATTTCCTCTCCATTCGGCTGAATGCGGTGCTTTCCAAGGTCATAGATCCAGAGGAGTTAGCCGTGTTAGTCTGTAGTAGCAAAATCAAAAAGAGTCCAGTAGCACCTTTAAGACTAACCAATTTTATTATAGCATAAGTTTTCGAGAATCAAGTTCTCTTCGTCAGAAGCCTGATCAAAACTGGGCAGATACAGAAGAGGAGGTTGTCACCTATAGCTCCCAGCTCAAACCCATCCAACGTATCATCAGTGAACTACAACCCATCCTGGAAAATGATACCTCTCTCTCAGAAGCCCTGGGTGGAAGACCTCTCCTTGCCTACAGACAGCCCCCCAATCTTAAACGACTTCTCACTTACAATCATGAATTGGCCAGCAGAGTCACCAGCACAGGTACCAAGCCCTGCAACAGACCCAGATGCCAGCTCTGCCCCTATATCTACCCAGGGAATACAATTACAGGACCCAATGGCATCAACTACACTGTCTCTGGCTCTTACAGCTGCTCATCCTCCAATCTGATATATGCCCTCATGTGCCAACAATGTCCCTCTGCTCTGTACATTGGACAAACCAGCCAACCTCTACGCAAAAGAATAAATGGACACAAATCTGACATTAGAAATGGAAACGTCCAAAAACCAGTGGGAGAACACTTCAATCTACCAGGACATTCCACCAAAGACTTAAAGGTCGCTGTGGTTCAACAGAAACCTTTCAAAAACAAAATCCAACGGGAGGCTGCTGAATTGGAATTCATATGCAAATTTGACTCTGTCAAGCGGGGACTGAATAGAGACTATGAATGGTTATCACATTACCACAGGTAACAGATTCTCTTTACAGAGGCGTGATCTGGGGGAGCCCAGTGATGCCCGGTGTGAGCTTTCGGGGACCACAGTTCTCTTTGTCAGATGCAACTGGCAGGGAGAGCTGTGGTTACCGAAGGCTTATACTACATAGGAATTGGATACCTTCACTGCTACAAACTGACTGCACACCAAAAGGAAATGTTTACATTTCCAAGCAAAGGAATGTTTTGATTGCCTCTATGCTAATTGCATTCTGCCTTCTTGTGATTTATGCTCCCCTCCTTCCCTCTCTTTCCCCCTCCTCTTCTGTATCTGCCCAGTTTTGATCAGGCATCTGACGAAGAGAACTTGATTCTCGAAAGCTTATGCTATAATAAAATTGGTTAGTCTTAAAGGTGCTACTGGACTCTTTTTGATCAAGCAAAAATAAAATCCTTTTTTAAAAAATAAAGAGGATACATTCTTCTCTTCCACATGAACTATCAAGACTGCTTTCTAATAAAGTTTTAGCAATCCTTGGACAGAAAAAATTGTTTCACAGAAGTATTTTCAAGGTAGTTCTTGCAACTGTGGGTAAATTCTTTCTGCTGTGTTGAATTTAAACAGCATGACTGGAACTTTTGATGGACTCAACCCATCATCAATCAAATTACCACACAGGAAGTGAAGTCTGCAGAATAGAACTTCAGCCCGCTGAAATTGTGTTCCGCACAAACAACATGCTGGGCAAAGCTGGCACCTGTAACAAGAGAAGTAAACTGGAAGAGATAACCCCTTCCTCCATCAACAGAAATGCAGCTCTGCCAGCATTAGTGCCATTACAGTGACAGAACACCACATTTTGAGCCAACTGGGTGTATTTAAATCAACTTAAACCCACCAATATTTATTAACACTGTAGACTACTCAGATGACACCATGTTTAGGAAAATACCTTCAAAGAAAAAGTGGCATATTTTACACACATGAACTATCACCCAATTACCAGTATATTCTACTGACTGCCACCATGGTGTGGAGTGTCAGACTAGAATATGGAAGACCCAAGTTCTAATCCCTACTCTACAATGGAAGCTTGCTGGGTAACCTTCGGCCAGGCATACACTCTCATTCTAACCTATCTCGCTGATCGAATATAAAATGAAGGAAAACAATGTAGGCCACTTTGAATCCCCATTGAGGAGACAAGCAGAGTATAAACTGAAGTCACAAGGGCTGCATCCATTCAGAGACAACAACTTGTGTTCCTTCCATTGCTTCTGCAAATACAAAAGCATTCATAGAGCCAGAAGAGTATCACACAGTAGTTTCCCCTACACCTTCCCTGCCTCAGCCTTCTGCAGACGTCACCCTTCCAAGATATTTTTTTGTTAAAACAATAATTTCCGTATTACTACAGCACTAAGCCACAGTGATATATCAGTTACTTTTAAAAAAGAAGCTCTCCCATGGAATTGGCAGCTGTCCGGGGCAGAGCTAGGACAAGGATATTGTTAGGGGTGGGATCTGCAAAAATGCACACCTTGTTGTCTTTTAGGGAATTTCGGCGAGCCCCCTGTATGCCAGTTAAAATCCATTGATCTAGATTACTTAATGCTTGTGAATGAATCCTTTCTGCACCCTTCTGGTTTAACAATCTTGTTCCTACAATTAACAACAACTACGTAAAGGCTTCAAAAAGCACAGCAAACACTGCAAGTTAATTTTCATTACCCACCAAAGATTATAATTGTTTATGTCTACAACTTTTAGCCCCAGCCTTGGGCTGTCTTTCCCATGTTATGTTATTAAACTATTGTTGCCACGCAGAACATTTTTATTACAGTGACCTTTCTAAAAGCTAGTCATGACCTGTCAATCCATCATACTGAGGAAATCATGTAACTTTAATTATTTTAAAGAACTGACAGTTAGTTTATAGAACTGTATGAGATCCTCTGTACTGTAAACAATACTGTCTTGCTGGAAAGGTATAAATGCAGATGCTGACAACTTATTGTTATGTACTCAGCTGTAAGAATACATGCATCAAGTTTATTTCTCTAAATAAACTTTATTCTTTTATAATCAAAAAGAGTCCAGTAGCACCTTTAAGACTAACCAATTTTATTGTGGCATAAGCTTTCGAGAATCAAGTTCTCTTCGTCAGATGCCTGATACGAAGAGAACTTGATTCTCGAAAGCTTATGCCACAATAAAATTGGTTAGTCTTAAAGGTGCTACTGGACTCTTTTTGATTTTGCTACCACAGACTAACACGGCTAACTCCTCTGCATCTATGACCATGGAAAGCACCACTTTATTCTTTTATAATCATCATGTTTTGTTGCCTTGGAAAGTTTCTCAGACCTGAAAGGAGGGAAATCTAAATTGGCTGCTCAGTTTCCCCCCAACATCCACACAGTGTGCACATGTGCTTTGACTGTGAAATTTCCCAAAAGATCATACCAAACCAGGTCTAAAAAGAATCAGTCCAAACAGAGGAAAAAGATACAGAAAGTGGATGATTAGAGGACAATATTGAGTGGATGCTCTAAAAACACCCAGTCCAGTTTAGGCACAAAACTTCCATGTGAAAGTAGGCTACTTCTGATAGAACACTTTTATTACAAAGCATTAACAGAGATAAATAAGAATAGGTTACAGGCAGTTGGTCTCTGACCCCTTAGGAAGGAAGTGCTGCCAAGCCATTTACTAATGGCACAAGCTTGAACTCTGCTATGTACACAGTGATGCAATTTAAAATGTCATATCATCAGGGCACAGTTCCAAAATAAACTTAAAATGAACTATGCATCAGTAAATCTATTGATATTAATGACCACAAGTCTCTTTTTGGTTTTATTGTAAGAAACTAAGAACTATCCTAACTGAAAAAATACCAAATGGGAGAAAGTATACAGGAAAAGGTCAGCTCAAGTTGCAACATGCACGGCTACCTGATAGATATGCAGTTTGGGTCCTTTTGTGACCCATGATGCATTCTCTATCTGTTAACACTTATCTCTATAAAAGTCATGTTATGATTAATCAGTCCCAACTGCTGACTAGAACATGTCATTGAATACAAAGGGAGGCTTTGTTGGTTAGCAGTCTCACCAAGAATTATATTCTGCATACATACGTAGTCTCAGGAGTGTTCAATATTATAGGTATTTAAGGAACCAAGAAGTCCAATTCTTAACAACTCCTACTGCATTAAATGAAATGTGCTTAATAGTAGGCTTTCAGAATACAGCATAAAAATACATTTTATATTAAGTAGAAACTGAAGGAGGAAGATTAAGTGCATTCTTACACTAACACTTTCAAAAAGCAGAAAACGCAGTAACAGATTTATACACTGGTGAAGTCTGGGGTACTTACCAAAGCCATTCTTCATCGTATGCCATGCAGAGGGTTCATTTGCTATGAGCTTATTATTTAAAGAACTTCCTAATTTCCTACAAAGTAGCTACCTCCGGAGTCAACAAGAATAATGCAATACCTCCAACGCTTGCTGTCGAAACCAGGTTCCCTTACCTGTCTTACTAGACAAACCGTCAAAACAACGGCGGGAAACCAAGCGACTGCCCCCGCTTTAGCCACACGTACAACGCCAGCCTCCGCAACCCCCCTTGAAGTTTATGTTAAAAGGCCTTAGCTCCGCCCTATGGAAAGGCGGAGCAACACAGGCAGAAATCAACAATTTCCTCGGTGAGTTTCGAGTCCAGTGGCACCTTCTGGACCGCCAAGATTTCCAGAGTCAAAGCCGCCATCCGGGTGGCACCGATTCGCCCCCTGCTCTTTTATTGCAGACCAGCACCGCAGCCCACCTGAAACTGTTTTCGATGTGGCTCTACTGCTGTACTCTGATTGGTCGAGACGTGCGACAGCAGCAACTTGTCCCGGAGAGCCATCCCACCCCTCTTTTCAGGAGAAGCGGCGGCCTGTGATTGGCTTGCTTCTGCCATCTGCCCCTCCCCTGATTTGTCCAGGGCGAGCCGCGGCCCGCCGCCTCCGCCCCTCCCCGGCTCTTTCACAATACCTGCAAGGCCCCCTGCAGCCTCTAGAGGGCGCAGCCAGCTGTCCGCTGGCGCGGCTGCGGCTGCCACTTCCTCATCGCTGCAGAGGCAACTTGTGCGCTCTACTCCCTTGCGCTCCGCGGGGACTTCCACTGGGGCACCTAGCCCCGTCCACGGCTCTCGATCCGGACTCGCAGAGCCTGCCCCGACGGCGACAGAGTGCCAGAGGAAGGCGGCTAGCAACCGAGCCCTACATCGGCAGGCGGAAAAGACTTTCTCCGCAACTTCTGCACAGCAATGTCCAAGCCGCCACCTAAACCAGCCAAGCCAGGTAAGGGAGGTGCCCGCGTCCCAGTCCCTCCTCTTCTTCCTGGGAGCAGTTCTCTGGCGCTCTCCTGTGACCACCTCCCCGGGAGAAAGGAGGCAGGGAGGACGAGGGAGCCGCCGGTGTTGGGTGCCGGCCAGTGGGGAGCGGTGGGGGGAGGGGGTGCCCACTGACACGTCACACGTGGGTGGTGGTTTAGCCGCCCCTGCCAGGGAAGCGGCGTAGGACATGCTGGATTTGGATTAACAATCGCTGCAGATGAGAAGTGCGCTCGAAGTTTCGTGCTGAGAACTAAATTCCGCAGCGCGTCCGGGCCCAATTCGGAGCGAGACCATGCCATGCAGCATTGGCTCGGTTCTCCTTGTCGCTTTGCGAGGCACCTGGAGACGGCGACGGATTGAACTCTGGAGCCGGCCACTTTGAAGGAGGGGGAAGGTTCTCTTTGATCCGGGGTGTGGCTCTCAAAATAAGTCCGTAACTGTCAAAAGAAGAAGAAGACTCTCGCTGGCCGCCCCTGGCCTTCAGTGGAGCAGGAAGTGCGCTGCATCCTCCACGCGCCCCGAGGAGGGAGGCGGGAAGGAACGGCTAATGCAACTGCTATCGATCGTGCGATCCTTTTGCAAACGCCCGGTGGCTCACGGTTTGGTGCATTAATGCAGCTGCTGAAGCAGACCGAGCGCCAGGCTCTGCTCTCTCCCCACCCCCGGGGCACCAGCAGGCATGGCAGGGGAGACAGAACTTTGGAGTCGCGAAGCCTGGAGAGGGGGAAGGAAAAAGAAGACGAGGGAGGTGTTCCTACAGGCATCCCGTCTTGGCAAGCGTGCCTTTGAGGTAGCGAGTGAGGAATATTGCACAGGCAGGATAGGTGTCGGCCAGGCTTGGCCTGCTTCTCTCTCTCAAATACTTGTAAGGCAAATACATTTTATCTAGAAGTAGTAAGGTCACTGTGAGATGGATGAACCAGTATATATTTTTTATTTATTTAAATACTTATATCCCACTTTTTTGCTCAATGGAGGCTTGAGTTACCAATTGCCATGTGGGGGCTGGAATTCTTCTGCATTGACAGTTGATCTCCAGATCAGTTATCCTGGAGGAAATGGCAGCTTTGGAATGGCATCACATCCCGATTGAATTCCCTCCCCAAATTCCAGCGTCCCCAGAGTACCCCCAAATCTCCATGAATCTTCTCAGCCAGAGTTGGCAACCCAGATGCCCCCCTCTCTATTTTATTATGATTATGATAGGTTAGGCTGAGAGTGTGGCCCAGGGCCATCAAGCAGGCTTCCGTGTCAGGATTTGTCTCTGGGCTTCCTGTAACTTATCCAGCACTGGCTCTCCCATTTTGTCCTAGAGATTTGTTCCGTTTTGATCCTAGAGATGCTGAACAGGCAGCTGCTGATATTCACTGGCAAAGAATGTTGAGATATTCTTTGCCATTTATAGCAAGCCAGGGAGAGACTGTGTAAATTGCAATTGCCAAGCAGTTCCCCAATGCATTGTGCATACTCCTTTGAGTGTGTCTTGGGACTGTGGACAGGACGAGTTCTCTGTCAAAACCAAGCAAGTGGCAGGTTGGAGCAGTTGACGGGGAGAGCACCACCACACTGTAAGGGCCTGGTTTGCTCCTTGTGGTTAGCATGGCATGAGAAGAAGCAGTGGTGTACCTACTTGGGCTGACAAACTTCCTTGGTCAAACCCCAGTTGAACGGGCAATTTTGAAGGTCTTAATCGCAGAATGGCAAATGGTACAGATACAAAAGCCCCTGTCCTTGATTCTCTACCCGTGACGTGAATTCACAAGAATCTGTTTCATCCCATTTTTTTAAAAAAAAGGATTAAAGTGATTTAATTGCAAGATTAGTGTCTTTAAGTAGTTTATGGTTCCCTCTGTTGACTGACGCTCTTGTTCCGGTTTATTGCACGCACTTCTGGGATGACATTTCAAATCTATCATGATAACCTATTGTTCCAGTTTCCTGTTGGAAAAGATGTGCTACCAGGAAGATTACATTTTTCAGTCTTGTATCAGCAGGTTCCAGTTTCCTTCTCCTAATCGCCAAAAATGCCCTTTAATCTAGCAAGCTTCACTGGTGATAGGTGTTTGTGAGTTTTCTGTCGCAGGTTTTGCTGTTGACATTTGTCAGTTTCTACCTTGGCTTTTCAATAGAAACTTTAAATGTTGTCTCTTTGAAAGGAAAAGGAGGAAAAGCAAAGATTAGTCCTAAAGTTCTGTTCTAAGAAAAAAAATATGAAAAAATATTTGGTTCTGAACTGGTGTTTTGAGGCTACGGTCAGGTGGCCAAGGCAGAACAACTGAAGCTGAATCCAGACAAGATACAGGTAATGCTGATTGGAAAGGCTGATATTCTAGAGGGACTGGATCTACTTGTCCTAGATGGAGTGAAGTTGGCTTTTTCAGAGCAAGTTAAGAGCTTGGGGGTGCTCATAGACCCTGCCTTGCTCTTTGAAAAGCAGGCTGACATGGTGGTCAGGAAGGATCACTATCTATCAGCTACATCTAGTGTGTGACAACTTTACTCTTGCCTTGACTCAGCCTCACACTTGTATTACTGCAATGCAGTCTACATGGGGTTTTTCTTGAAAACAACCTGGAAACTAAAACTGGTCCAGAATGTGGCATCCCATGGGGCTGGCCTTTGGGAACATACGGTGCCCATTTTGAAACAAGCTGTGTCGGTTGCTAGTCTGTTTCTGAGCTCAATTCAAGGTGCCAGCTGTGACCATTAAAGCCCTTCAGACCTGGGACCTAGATATTTGAACGACCATCTCCTTCCAACTGTGGTCTTCAGGCAGCCATCAGCTGGCGATCCTGCCTGTTAGGGTTGCCTGTCTGGCTTCAGCAGAGCTCGGGCCTTTTCCAGTGTGGCCCGTGCTCTGTGGAATGGGCTCCTTGAGGAGATGAAGAGAGCTCTTGCCTTGGAGATCTTTAGGAGGTGCTGCAATACCTGTCTGTTTGTCAGAGCTTTTGAAGGGGGTTGAAAGGCATCTTTTAAGAAGAGAGATTTGGAGGTTATTTTATTTCAGTTTTACCTATGGATGTTTTTAATCTGCTATTGTTAGCCACTTTGAACTATAAGGAAAGTGGAATAAAAATGTTTAAATGAAAACTATTCAATATATTAAGTAAATATATAAATTAAATATACAACAGGCTCAGACTTTCCTCTATATTTAATAAGTTCAGTTATTTATGCAGCACCCTTCCTATTCATGCCACCCGGCCTAGTTTATGAGATTGTGTGAACACACTGCAGGACATAATATGTAGCACAAAGAGCAAGCATTGCATTGGTGCTGTATAACAGCTATGAAGTCGTTTGTGGTGTAATGTATGCAGGAAACAGACTCCATGCAGCAACATCCATCAGTAATTGGTGTTACTAGGTCTTTGTTTCTCCCACAAAACTTTGTACAGTGTGGCTTTGCCAAAGTATTATTTAGGCTAAGAAGACAGACTCTAAGCAGCTTTGGGAGTGACATTGATGTCCCCAAACTGTTCCCATTTTCCAGTTTTTGCAGCACCCCAGGCAAAAGACTGCCAGTGAAGCCTGAACTCTCCTTTTCAGTTGCTCAACACTTTCTGTCTCTCTCCACTCACTGGTTTACTATCATTTCCTCTTGGCTAAACGTTTCCTTTTGTGTGGTGGAATTTACAATTGTAAAATCTGCTCCTCATTTTTAGGTGCTTCTGCCTTGCCAGTAGAGCACTGGCTTTGCATGCAGAAGGTCCCAAAGTGTAATACCTGGAACCTCCGCAGAATGGATCTCATGTAGAAGGGCTGGGAAAGTCCGGAGTGTGGTACATTTAGAGTACTGCTGCTAGTTAGTGAACTAGACTGGATGGAACAGGGATCTGATTCAGTCTGTTTTATTTATTTATTTGACTTATATACTGCCTCTCCACCATATTTTGTGTTTGAGGCAGTTTACAACATACGTATATAAAAACACTATTAAAATAATATAAATACAAACATTGAAATTGGTAGTACAATATTAAAAAGAAATAAAAACATTAAAAACCAATAATACAGTAAAATACAAACATTAAAACCCAGACCTCTAAAAGAACAGCGGCATCATTAAATCCCATTCATGCCCCTTGTCTATAATGTGTGTTCTAGAGGCAGAGAAGGGAGGAGGGGGGGTTGCTTGAACTTTGACAGATTTTTAGAATTAATCACCGCAGAGTGCCTCCCTTTGGTGCCTTTGTGTTTCCAAGACCACAGCCAATTTGTTAATCTCTTGGTATCAGCCATGATTATTCTGGCCAGTCTTTTTGCAAGGTGAAACACTTAAAAAAACAACAACCAAGCAACCGTAATTGTCCAGGGTCTGAAGCTGTGCCCTCAAACTTAACAGGAGAAGGGGAGGGGAGACAGCCAGATGACCACCACTCAGCTGCAGCTGCCCAGACAGACACCAAGACCCTGCCACACCCAGCAACAGAGGAAAGAAAAGAAACACCCAAGCCCCAGAGAGTCAAATGGGGCAGGGGAAGCCAGCCAGCCGCTCCCTTTGGTGTGAGAATAGGAGCCCAAGCCAGGAGGGAGAGGGCACAGGCATCAGAGGTGACCAGACTGCAAGATCACCAGCAAACTCACCAGCAGTAGCTGAAGGACAGCAAAGACAGCACCAGGCCACACCTCAACCAGTAGACAGGCTAGAGAAGGCTAGAAAGGAGAGGCTGGAAACAGAGCAACCTCAGGTGGGGCTGCCTGTGGCAATCAGCAAAGGACGCACAGGTGTAACTGCCCAGAGCAGCCAGCAGAGTAACCCCAGGTGTTGCTGCCTAAGACGGCCAGGGCCAAGGCTAGAGTGCTGGAGGGCGTGGCTGGCAGGTGAAGCTGGGAATGGGTGAAGAGATATAAGGGAAATCCACCCACAGGAGAGGGTGGTTTGTTTAGGAGAGGGAGGCAGCGTGTGAGAGATGAAAGATGAAAGGAGGAAGAGTGGAGGGGCTGAAGAAGGAAAGGAACAATGAGCTGGAAGCAGGAAGCCAGGAGGAAGCCAGGTCGAGCAGGCCTGCGAGTGGGTTGAGAGGGAGCGAGGGTGAAGTATACCACCCCTTCTGCCATGGAGCAAGGCACTGCCATATCCCTGGTGGCTGCATGGAGTCAAAGTCAGGTGCACTGGCGTACAGCACTGCAGAGCCCGCACTAGAATCTGACAGTAATCATACTATCGTCTGTCCAGCTGCAGTATTTGAAGTAGTGGGGTCCATTGAGTTCAGCTGGATTGCTCTGGGCTGTAAGCCTATAAACACACAGTCCAGTCCCCAAATATTCTAGTATTAGAATATGACACCTTCAGTCTGTTCAAACACAGATATTTGGTCCCAGGAGCTTAGGTATGTGCATTGCAGAAGACAGACAGGGGGTGACTGTGTATTCCTTTTAAGGCACTTGAATTTTGAGACTAGCCTTAGGTGAGCCTTGTTGCTTCATGAGAACTGGCAGGGCCATAAAGTATATAGAGGCTTAGTGTTTAAATAGTATTTTCTCCACACGTTCACCTGTGTGATAATTATAATTCTCAGACACCCTGCAAGATAGGCCAATATATTATCTCATCTTACAGATAGCAGGCAAAAGCTAAAAGGCCCACAGTAAGTTAATGGATAAAATGACACTTGAACTGGGAAATTTTTGATTCAAACTCTTTTTACTAATAATGATTCTACAGAAGCCACAGAAAAGCTCATTCAGTACCTAGGTTATTATATACATATTGGCTGTAGCAAAGACCGAGATTTTGGAGGTTGTAGACTTGGATTCCTTTGAGAAAGTCTTGTCAAAGTTTTGGCATTTGATACATAAGTAAGCTTGTACCATATGTTCAATAGTCCAAACCCACAACGAAGTCATCATATTGCATTATTTCCTAAGTGGACATGAGCACTCCACCACAAGCAAAATACTTGCAATACAGAAATAATTTCAGTTTCCCCCTCCAGTGTTGAAAGCTTTTCCTCCTTTCAAGGACAGCCCAACAAAAAATGTTGAAATAAGCAACTTTGTATGTAACAAGCTTTTTTGTGTGGGGGGTGTGGGAAGGAAGTTGCAGGGGAGAATAAGAAAGATAAATACTCTTTAATATACAAGTATTGGAAGACAGAATAGTCTTAAACTTTGAACTATGGGATGGTACAAAAAGATTGAGGTAAAGGGAGGGGTTAGGGGAAAAGACTGAGGAAGAAAAGCTCCAGTGTTCAAAAACAGTAGCCCATTTGTTGGGTGAAAACACTAGTGCTTAGTTGAAGGCAACCTTCCCAGAATTCTTCAGAGATTAAAATAATCTCAGATCACTTAAAGAACCATTTCCCCATATTTGAAATAGCAATTCATTGATAAATTATGATAAATGATATTTTAGTGGCATGCCAGATACTGCATTTTTTGTAATTTATGTAATTTTTAACCGTCCTTGATTGTGTGTGAATTTCATGTACTAGGCATAATTCTAAACAATTCCCCTTTTGAGCTGGAAAAATACTGTTTGAAAATTGCTGTGAACAGTAAGGGTGACAAAACAAATGAACTTAATGAAACTGCTGTTTCATTAAAGCAGCTTCTGGAATGGTGAACCAAATCCAGGACATCAAATTATAATGACATCCTCCCACCAAAAAGTTTGTGTGTTTTGTTTTAGTTCTTAACTTGTAACAGCAGTGGCAGCAGGGAGGCACTGGGCCCACAAAGCAGCCTCGTGCATTCCTTAACGGCATTCACCAATCAGACCCCAAGGGGAAGGAGCCCTTACATTATCAATTAACTCTGAGAGGAGGAGGAATTAGTGCATCTTTTCTCCCTTGTGAGTTTATTATGAGAATAAATGGAAAGTGCACCAAAAATGAAAATTGTGGTGCACTTTACAAATTAGCACCTGATCTTCAACACTGGATTTCAGTAGGATTTGCTTCCAAGTAATAATGCACAACATGCTTAGACTTATATGTTTCTAGTTCTGAAGGGGCTGACAGTAGATTGGTTACCACCTTCTCTGCATGAATTGAGTGATTTTTGGCATAATTAAACAGCCAAGCTAAGTTTGGGGCCAAATAAACCATGAGAGGAGATCCATATCTATTTATACTCCATCCCATCTAAAACACAACAAAAAAACAGGCTGTTTTTTTACAAAAACAAGCAAGCAGTGAATGTATTGGGGAAGCCGGACTGATTGAAGGTCAAACAGTATGTTACAAATACGGAAGGAAGATCTCTTGGAACCAGTTGTCCATCACCATTCATATTTACTTATTTCATATATACTCTACATTTCTCCCCACTCAAAATGGCTTACATTGTTCTCTTCCCCTGCATTTTATCCTCACAACAACCCTATGAAGTAGGTCAAACTGAAAGCATGTGACTGAGTCAAGGTCATCCAGTTTCCATGGCATAAATTCAAACCTAAGTCTCCCAAATCCTAACTACCACACTACACTGGCTCTACCACCATATGAACCTACCTAATAACAAGTCAGACTGCTGGTCCATGTACTTCTTTAATATCTGTTCTGCCTGGTAGCAGCTCTCCAGAATGTGAGACACAGGAAGTCTTTCCCAGCCTGCCACTGGAAATATCAGGGACTGAAATTGAGTTCCAGTCCCCCGCTCCCACCCTCCACCTCCTGCCTTTGCTTACCTGGCCAAGGGGGGGGGAGGAGGGGGAACACGCCTCCAGGGAATGCTCTTGTACACTGCAGTAGGTCAATTTTGGCCCAGAATGGGCCTGATTCGGCCTGAAATTACTCCAACTCAGCCTTCTGCGGTGCGCAGGAGCACTCCAGGGCCCATCACGATGCCCTAGCAGGGCTCCCACGCTCCATAGCAGCCTGAATTGGACCGGATTCAGGCCAAATCAGGCTACTGAGGAGTGCAGAAGCACTCCAAGGCCCATTGTGCTGCCCTGGCAGCACTCCCACACTCCACAGCAGCCCAATTCAGGGCTAAATCAGGCCACTGAGGAGCACAGGAGCATTGCAAGGCCCGTTGCGCCACCCCAGCAGTGCTCCTGTGGTCTGCAACAGCCCAATTTGGCCCGTTGCAGAGTGTAAGAGCACTTCCAGGGAGGCATGTGGCCTGCATGATGATGTCACTTCCCAGAAGTGATTTCATCGTGCAGTCTAGGAGCACACATAAGGGAACCATGGAGATAAGTGCCAGGTTTCCCACCTCCTGCCTGGTGGGTAAGGGGACCTTGCAACCCTAGCTCTACTACTGTGCGACACAGCCTCTCCCCCAGTTCCTAACCACCTCTTTCCAAAATGGCTTGGAAATAGAAATCATTATATGTCATGTGTACTTCCACTCTGAACAGTGAACCAAGAAGTCCCCAGTTCAAATTTCACCTTTTCTATGAACCGTTACGTGACATTAGGGAAGCCATTGTCTCATCTCTTCCTCTCTAGTAAGAATAACATTAATCTGCCTTGTGACTTAGGGGATGTATGTGAAGCGCCTTAAATACTAAGATAAAACATTGTGCTAGAATTATTTGCTTTTCAAAGAAAGGGTTGTCCATTAATGTTCCCATCAGAGGTCCATTGCCTCAGAACCTGCCTCAGTACCTGAATTTGAATCTGAATATGACTGCCATCACATTCTATCCCATTCTTTAGCCCTTTACTTACATTTTCTATTAATTGACACAGTTTTTATAAAGAAGGAGAAACTTGGGTTTGCTGTGTAGCTCTGTCTGTATCATCTTCCTGTTTTTTCTTAACTTGCTTTTTTGTGACTTTTTTCACAGCTTCCCCCTTTATCATTGTACTTGCTATGTCTGGCACAATGTGCTCAGCCTCATGATATTGTCTTGCTTTAGGCATCAAGCTGGTAATGCCCCCAATTATTCAAACAGAGCCATTATTCAGCTAGAAGAAAGTAACTCAAATCCTGGTTAAATGGTAGAATTGTTTATTTATGTATTTTATTTAAAACATTGGCATTCTACCCAAAATAGGCTCCCCAAGATACCAAACATTAAAACACTAACAATTTAAAAGCAACATTTTAAAACAATTAAATTTAACTTAAAACAACATTTAAAATAGTATTAAAACAATTCAATAAATATGGCCACAAAAACACACATCACAAAGAATAGGCACGGCCAGTAGAGCAGTTTGTATCCATTTGCATCCTGACCTTTTCCAATGCTTTCAGGACAGTGTACATGTCCCCCTTCCTGTGAGTAAGCTAAGTTGTGAAATAGAAGCGAAGCCAAAGTCACCTAATAAGTCTTGTGCACGAGCTGGGATTTGGACTGAGGTGTCCTTGGCCTGTCCAACAGTCTGGCCATTACACCATAGTATTTTAAATCAAATATATTTATATATGTTATATATGTTTGTGTGTGTGAGAGAGAGAGATCTGTGGGTGACGTTTAGCCTTAATTGTTTAGGCTGGCACACATAAGGCATTCAGCCTTATTGCTGTGATGTCTTTAACACTTTTTTATTATTACTCTTTTAGGGCAAGTCAAAGTCTTTAGAGCCCTGTATACCTTTGAGCCCAGAACAGTAAGTACCTATCTTCTTCTCAAAAATACTGGAAAATAAATTGTGATTTGGAAGTCTGATATACAGATCATATAACTAGGATACAGGTCATACGATTTCTGTTCTGCCCGTGGAAGAAAAAGAACAGCTGCAATCTGATGCTCTACACATTCTCAGGAGTCAGATCTTATGAATAAGATTGGGGTTTTCAGGACCTATAACTAACAGCAAGTAAGTTGTGTGCATGTGTAGTATTTAGCTTTTAGCACGCATGGGCAAGTACTGCAGTTCAATGCATTCTGAAAGTGGAATCATGCACAGCCTATTACATGTGTGTAACCCATTATTGTGAGCTAAAAGTCACCATATGTAGTCTTTTCAAGCTAGTTCCCAGTGCTCTCAGTCTTCCCAAGGATTGTGTGAATAGATCCTGTTCCATTGTTCTGTACTCAGTAGAAATTATTCTTGAGTAAACAGGGTGGAAGAAATGCTGTCAGTAAGAAGTATGTGAGAGCTTAGACAAGCGGTAGTTTTGCAACTTTCAGAAGAACCTAAAAATGTAAAAGATTGTAAACAAAGTTTATTATGCCTCATCTTCTGTTATATTGCTACATATGAAGAGAAAGACATATGAATAGCTGAGTCATACGGAATTGTGATTAATCCCCTTGTGTTTGTCTGAATTCATTAAAGAGAAAGCATTAATTTATAGTAATTTGGTGAGGGCACATACATCGTGGATGGAAAGCACCACAAAACACATCTTTCAGATGTTGGAATCTTTTACGCTTGCTGATTTAGCATAAATTCTCTGCAGTCGCACAGAGACTAAAGCTCTGGCAAAAGTTCTGAGAAGGTAACCTTCTCTTACACATCCTTTCAGTAGGCTTGCAGCGTAAGAAGGCACTGAGGGATAAGTCCTTTTCTTTTTCTAAAGACTGTCTTTTTAGTGACATGCAAGCTTAACCCCTATGCTAAGGTCACCTTCCAAAACAGCAACCTAGCTGTGGTGCAATTATTTAGCAGTTTATCTCTTTTTAAAGGCCTGTTTCACTGTTACAGGAGAATGAAGTGGCAAAGTCCTAAAGTGGTAGAATGGAATTGCCACCACAGATTCCATGCAAACTTTCTCAGGTTATACTGTTTGTTTGTTGTGGTGGTTTTCTGTTTTCAGGAAGGTTTTAACCTACAGTTTGATATGGTTACATAAGGTCTCTGCCACCTCATTTCCTTGCATCAGGGAGTAAGCATCCATACTTTTAAAAAGGCACAAAATATTGCAATAGCATTGTTATAATAGGTGTTGCAGGTTCTCTAAATTCCCAGCTTTAAATTATTTATTTGATTTATACTTCACCCTCCCCACAAATGGGCTCAGGACAGCTAACAACATTCATAAAATGCAGTTAATTAATCATAAAACTATAAAATCAATAATATTAAGACAATCATTAAAATAGTCCAGGCGCAGGCTATTTAAATAAATAGTTGGGAGTCTGTATATGGGCATAGCACATGGCCGAGGGCAGTCCCAGAAAAAGTCGTGGTCTTAGGTGGAAGAAGGGGAACATCCGCTGGCACTCAGCCAAAGGCAAAGCAGAACAGCTCTGTTTTATAAGCCCTGTGGAACTGTAACAGGGCCCACAGGGCCCGGATCTCCAGTGGCAAATCCAATGGCAGATCCAGCAGCAGAAAAAGTCCTGGCCCTGGTTGAGGCCAGACGGATGCCCTTCAGGCCGGGGACCACCAGGAGTTGCTTGTCTGCAGAGCGCAATGCCCTGCAGCGGACATAATGGGAGAGGCAGTCCTGCAGGTATGCAGGTCCCAGTCCATGAAGGGCTTTCAACCCCAAAATTAACACCTTGAACTGGATCCAGAACTCCACTGGGAGCCAGTGCAGTTGGCACAGCACAGGATGAATGCGTACTCGGATTAGCGTTCCAATAAGGACGCGTGTGCTGCATTCTGGATCAACTGTAACTTCTGGGTCAGGCCCAAGAGCAGCCCAGTGTAGAGTGAGTTGCAGTAGTCTAGCCTGGAGGTGACCATTGCATGGATTACTGTAGCCAGGTCCCGGGGCGAAAGATAAGGCACCAGTTGCCTGGCCTGTTGAGGATGAAAAAAGACAGACCTGGCAACGGTCGCGACCTTTTTAAAAAAGTAAGTCTGTAGCCCCTTCCATTGTGGAGATATAGGGAAAAGGCATATCTCCACAATAGAGATGGGCACAAACCAGAAAAAATATACCATGCGGTTCGTGGTTCATCACATTTCATGAACCATAAACTTCCACGAACCTGCCCCGGTTCATGAACCTGTTTGTTTGATTCATGAAAATGTCACTTCCAGGCCAGCAAATCACTACTTCCAGGTCAGCAGAAGGTCTGCAGAAAGCCCATCCCTTGTTGCCTAGGAAACTGATCAATCAGCGCCAAGCTGTCTGCAGTGACGAACTGAAAAATGAACCAAACGAACTGCCCTAAAGTTCATGGTGGTTCATCAGAAATGGGCTCTGACGAACCGCCAGTTCGCAAACCACAAACCGGCCTGGTTCATGCCGAACTTTGGTTCGTATTTTTGTTCGTGCCCATCTCTACTCCACAACAGAAGGAGCTAGAGAGTTACTTTCTTTTAATGAAAGCTGTGAGTTCAGAGAACCTGTTCTGTTACTACAATGTTGTTGTGCTATATTGCCAATGTAGATACATTCAAAAAAGAACACACTGGAATTGGGCATAAAAATGAAAAAGGAGGCGCTGTTGGAAGCACTACAGATATTTCAAACAGTATTCCACAGCAAATGGAAGGTGCAATGAAAACTTGAGAATGGGGGAAACAGTTTTTAGTAAAAGGTTCGACCCCACATTGCAAATGGGACACCAGCAGTTTTGTTTGAAAAGGGTTTTTTTTTAAAAAAAAAACTGGTCAAATTGGTCATGTCTGAAGCAGGACAATAAGTTCATTAGCGATCAGAAGCCAAAATGGTTTACAAAGGTTGTGTGAAAAGGACCTAAATGTTCTTGCCCCCATTATATGCCACCACCACCCCTCGCTGTCTCTTACCATTCTGAGAGCACTAGGAAACTGAAAGGAAAATGCCTCAGCCAAGCACAACCTCCAGAGCTGCACTTTGGAAATTGAGCACAGGCTCATCTTCTCTTCCAGCCTTGCTTAGAAACTGATTAAAAAGGCAGAACAATAGCTGAGACTGAGGGCCAAACTACAAGAGACGAATTACAAGAGGAGGAGCACGTGAAAGGAGTTGCAATGTTAGTCGGGAAACTGAGTTTTAAAAGAAATTGGAAGGCTTTGTCAATTTCCCCTCTCAACAAAGCCAGCACACAAATGCCACCCATCCATTAAAGTGCAAACCCTTAAATCAGCTGATCAATTCAGTCTCTTTATTTTTCCAGCCAGATGAGCTGTATTTTGAAGAGGGGGACATAATCTACATTTCTGATATGGTGAGTTTATAAAGCACAAGATATTAACTACTGGGGGGGGACTCTAATGGAGTTAGCGCCCTGTTTCATCCCTATGTTCTTTTCCTTCCAGAGTGACACAAATTGGTGGAAAGGAACTTGTAAAGGCAGAACTGGACTGATCCCCAGCAACTATGGTATAGTCTTGATTTGTTTGCTTGTTCCTGTTGCATTTAGAGGTAAACCTATTCCTTGTGGGTATGAAGAAAAAGGAATTGATCCTTTCTGTAGTTTTTTTTTTAAAGGAACATCTGAATGTGCAACCAGAAGCAGATTTAGTATCCTTCTTCTCCCAAGTGCTTGCTTCTTTTCCTTTAAAGGGGTAATAAGAGGGCTGCAGTGGGGATATTAGTTTTGATTAGTGAAGCTAGTTAGGGGTGAAAAGGGTAGAACCCCACCCCCATGTTTCTGCTTCAGTCTGAATCAGGGTTTTGTATGGCTTTAGAAACTCCTGGGAATAAGCAATTACAAATCTTCAAGCATTTGTTCTATTTTGACTCCTAGATTATGCCAGAACTGGCTACCAGGAAATGAGTGCTTGGTATGGTCCATAGCACAGATTCCCAACCCTTTCAAGTAAGAGGATCCCTTTTTAACACCAAAACATTTCGTGAACCGCTTCTCTCCCCACCCCACCCACCCCATGAGAGTATAGTTATACTATTGGTATCCATTGACTGAGAAAATACATAATGACAAAAAGTTCAAAATAAGAGTGCTTCATGTGCATATGGATTTGCATACCCCATGCAATAACTCTGAGTCCTCCAAGGGGTCTCCAGCCTCCAGGTTGGGAATTGCTGGTCCACATTAAAGTGCTGCTTCAAGAGCATGCCCTGTAATAGGAAGAACACTGCTGTATGTTCTTTTGTACCTTCTGCTGGAGGCAGAACAGTTCGCTCATAGATTTTTTTAAAGGTAAATTAATTCCTTGTCATGTTGAAGCAAAGGGAATGTTCATTGCCTTAGTACAGTTTAAGTGCTGAAGGAGGGAAAGTACTGTCATAAGACTGTGAAATTAATACTCCAGCTTCCATTGCCAAATGTTCCTTATCTAAAGACATATTTTTAAAATGTGCCTTTTCTTCCAAATTGTAGAACATAAAGGTTCTTTTCTGTTGCAGGCAGAGCCATTCACTGTGTGTGTTGCTGATTTTTTTTCTTGTGACTATGCTATCCCTCCCTCCCTACACAACATTGATCAGTGTATCCCTTGGAATTGCATAATACGTCATAGGAAAAGAATATGGACATGTGGATAGAGAGAAACTCATTACTCAGGGCCAAGCTACAAGTGATGAATGACTCTTGAACGGTAAGTGGATCAAGTGGAGAGCAAGTGGAGGGCAAGTGAACAGGGAGGAATACACTTGCTGTTCAAGTGCCATTCATCACTTGTAGTTTGGCCCTCAGAAGAAGAGATTCATTGAATGCAACTTATTAGCTCCAAGACAGTTATTTCATGTACCTGTGGAAATCCCATTGCTTTCACAGAGCTCTATGTAAGCAGGAACATCCCAGCTTCTCTTCAGTGTGTATTGTTCTACTCTATTCATATTTCATTCCCTGACACCAGAAAGAAAGGGGGAAACCCCTACTCACGAGGAAACCAGAGAGCATAGCCCATATGGTGATTACCACTTCAAGTTTCTTACTTTTTTGTTTCTGTAGTGTATATTTAGATTCATGGTTTGTTGAGAAATATTAAACACATAGGAGCATGGAAGGAAGAAATAGTAACCTCAGCCTTGGGCCATTTAGCAAGAAAAAGAAATGGTTTATGGTTGAAATAGCTTTTTTGCTTGTTTTGTTTCAGTGGCTGAACAAGCAGAATCTATTGACAACCCACTACATGAAGCAGCCAAGAGAGGTGGGTGCTACGGAGTCTGTAGTATGCGGATCCTCGATGCTCTTGTGTATTGAGTAGGCAGCACACTGCCGGTACAAAAAATGTGTTTGGTAGTGGTAGTTACAACAGAGCTACAGCCTAATTCATTAGATTACTTTGAGATCATCTGGTCTATTCCCATTGAATTTGCTGGAAATGAATAGAGAGTGGGTTGCTGGGTTTTTTTTAAAAAAGACAGAAATGCTACAAGTGTGAAAAGAGAGTGCTTGTTTTTTTTCCACTCTTTCTGACAGGAAATGCCTTTTCACTTCTTTAGAAAGAAGAATTTTGTTTTGTTTTTGCTGACTTGAGTATTTTGGATAGATGATTTGGTCTCTGTTTTCTACAGCTATAGCTGTGTGAATAAACATGATATTCTTTTTTCCTACTGAAAATAGGGAGTCTGCTTTTCTGGCTATAGCACATATTTTGTGAAAAAGAAGCTGAACTAAAGGGTGGAAGCTACTGGATTGCTCCTACTGTGAACTGGCTGAGCAAGCATTTTGGATATGTGGGTTCTGTTAATTAGAATTCTTTTTGTCTGCGCCTGTGCTGTGGAAGGGCCCCCCATCTTTGCCCAGTGCTCAGGGGCTCTGCAGAGCAGAGCTCTTCTTCCAGCGTCCCCCTTTGCTGGTCCCCACAAGTGAAGGTTTTGGCTTGCTTTCTTTTATTTGCATTTCTGCCACTGTGATACTCTACTATATCTTTTAAATTTAATGTAAGCCACTTTGGGTACTATTGGTCAAGACTAACATGGGATAGAAATACTTGAAACAAATAAATAATTTTGGGACACAATACTTGATACCTGTTTGAGTGGGCAAATGTGTGGAGTTTAAATGCTTAACTCCTTTTAAGGGCTGACTTCTTTTACCAAAAACAAATTTTTACGTTCAAGAAAAGTGTTGAATGGAAAGTAGCATTTGCTCAAGATAGTCTAGTCACACATTTCTGCCAGTTGCTTTAACTGGAAGATTCCCCCCCCCCAGCAGTGTTTTGTTAAATACAAGTGTTTTTTTTTTAGGAAACTTGAGCTGGCTGAGGGAGTGTTTGGATAACAGAGTTGGTGTGAATGGATTAGACAAAGCTGGAAGCACAGCCTTGTATTGGGCATGCCACGGAGGACATAAAGGTACACTGGAATTTAATCAATATGATCAACCATTTACTTGCATTGTCTGCTTGTTAATAGAACAGCTACTACTTGGTACCAGTAACAGAGTCTGAATTCCCATATTATTCAATTTGAGTAAAGGACAATAATAATTTTTAAAGAGCTTCATCTACCAATAAAATAAAAATAAAGCTTGATCTAAAAACAAGTGTCCTTAATTCTAATAAGATATAAAATAAAAGTTAGGAAAACTGATCTCCAGTTAAGTAAATGACTAGGAGAGAAGAAAGGTATACATCATCAGCTTTTAAACTTTCATTTTCTCCAAGGTACTTTACCAATTCACTTTTATTTATATGGTTGGTTCTGAATGTTGACTTGCATGCTGTAATTGGAGTACAATTTCTCAAGACATTTCCCCCATCTTTTTTTGCTCTATGTAGACATAGTGGAAGTGTTACTGACGCAGCCAAATGTAGAACTAAACCAACAGGTGAGTACTGTGCATTAAATATGGTCAGTTGCCATTGACGCAGACAACTTTTCATGAATATGTTTTAACTCTGGGTACTTTTTTCTCTCTCATCAGAATAAACTGGGAGATACAGCTTTGCATGCTGCTGCATGGAAAGGTTATGCAGATATTGTTGAAATGCTGCTGGCAAAAGGTACTGATCCATCCATACTATGTCGTAATAAACAAATACAAAATAAAGAAACATTTATATGTCAAGTTTGTTGTAAACAAGGCTGCTTTCACACAAAGGATTTCCCATGTTCTCAGCCACCCAAACTGCTGCATTTTTCCTCACGTTTCCACGTGATGATGATCTCTGTGCACAGACCATTACCTGCCTGTTCTTTACACATACATACACATATCTTTTTTAAAAAAAACATGTAAAAAACAGGGGGTTTCAGGCAAGATGCTATTGGCAAGGACAGAAGCTTGTGTCTGAAGAGCAAGCACTGTAATGGCAGGACTTTGAAGAAGAGCAAGTCGATTATTCTTTTCATTTGTTGATGATCTCAAGGGGTCAGTCCTTGTAGAAATTAACGTAACTGAAGAGGTTTTAAAAAGGCATTATTCCATTAGGCATGCTTGCAGAGTTTTTAAAAAAACAGAAGAAAATTCCCCAGTGCACATCAGCACATCAGTCTGCATTTTGGACAGGGGAAAGGGGAGGGGACTACTCCTAAAAAAAAAAAAAAAAAACAGGGAAGGCAAAGAATCCTGAGGGTCATGTGAGAATGCACACTGGGTGTGAAAGGGAAGCCACAGCTAACAATGGAGAGAAAATGGCTTACTCTATGCCATCTAGAATCTCTCAGCAAAGCTACAAGTGACTTTCTTCATGTGGAGAACGTTAGATTTTTCTTGCAAGGTTACCTGGGAAGTGAAGTCCAAGTGGTCCTTCCCCTCTCTGTTAGACTCGCTGCCTGAAGAGCCACAAGAGGGCTTCGTTTGGGGGCGGGCAGCTGCTGCTTTCTCCCAGGGTGTCCTGCGGGCTGCCTGCTCCCGGGGAGCTGCTCTGGAAGCGGCAGTGTCGGTGACACTTCAGCCACAGCGACAGTGGAAGAATCTGCAGCAGATTCTTCCACTGTTGCTGCAGCTGAAGCTTCACCAATGCAGCCGCTTTCTCTAGAGCAGCTCCCTGGGAGCAGGCAGCCCGCAGGACGTCCTGGGAGAAAGTAGCAACTGCCCGCCCCCAAATGAAGCCCTCTTGTGGCTCTTCAGGCAGTGATTTTAACAGGGGAAGGACCACTCAGACTTCACTTCCCAGGTAACCTTGCGAGAAAAATCTAGTGTTCTCCACATGAAGAAAGTCACTTGTAGCTTTGCTCTCTGTTGCAAGAGCGATTTTGATACCATCACATTAGCAACCTTGCCTCATTACTGGTGTGGAAGCAGACGGCTGATTTTTCTAGGCTTATTTTACCAACTATAATACTGATTTATCTCATTGACACTTCTGTCATTAACCACAAATGTTTCCATGGACAGCATCTCTTAGGGCCAAGCTACAAGTGATGTATGACTCTTGAACGGCAAGTGAACAGACTCACATATATTCCTCCCTGTTCACTTGCGCTCCACTTGCATTTTATTTGATCACTGAGGGCCAAGCTACACATGACGAATGACACTTGAACAGCAAGTGGATTGAGTGGAGGGCAAGTGAACAGGGAGAAATACACTTGCCGTTCAAGTGTCATTCGTCATGTGTAGCTTGGCCCTATGTGATTGAGTGGAGCGCAAGTGGAGAGCAAGTGAACATGGAGGAATACCTGTGAGTCTGTTCACTTGCCATTCAAGTGTCATTCATCACTTGTAGCTTGGCCCAAGGTGAGCTCTGAAGTCAAAGTTCAGCAGTCCTTAAGGAGATATCTGTGTACTCCACATTATTGCTTGGAAGGTCATGGTCAAGAGGTAGCATTTTAGTTATCCAGAGTACAATCCTAAGCAGAGTTGCACCATACTGTTACAGCACGGTCCTAGGTACACTTTTCTGGGAGTAAAGCCCATTGGACAGAGCCAAGTAGGATTCTGAGTAGACATGCTTAGGATTGTTTTCTTCATCACAGAGTGTCACATCAACTGCAGAACAGAGTGAACAAAGAAAAGTGGTAGCGAAGCCTACTACATGCCTTGCTGTAGATGCTAACCCTCTCAATACCACCTGTGCTGGTTCGCTAGGATTGCCAGCAAGCCTGGAGAAAAATGTTTTCTCTCTTTAAGAGAGGTCTAATGTGTAGAAATGGGCAACTGCTTCATGGCATGGAGGTAAATAACATCCCTTGGTAAATAGGATCTCATTAAGCCTCTATTAAAGGGACAGGACACTTTCTTCTCCAGGCAGTTAGTATCCCTGGCTGTTACAGCTGGAAACCCCCTCCCATATATAATCATGCAAAGCAAAAATTGTATGTTCATCTATAACATGCTCCTTTTTTTTTTGTTCACTTAAAGGGCAATGTTAGGTTTGTTCTAAAGCCCACTACAGTTATGCTACAAATTATTTCACTGGGTGATGGTAATATTTTAGACATCAGCAGATTTGTACATAGCAACAGAAAAGCTAGAGTGAATTTCTGGTAAAAAAAATAATAGGAAATTGTCACCAACTGGAATTCTCAATGGACACAAAGTGAAGGCACTCTGTCCTTTATCATCTCTGCGGTGAAAACTTTATCTGCTTTATATTGGGAGTTAAAGTGACAAAAAGTTCAAGTTTAAACCAGAAAAGTTATCAGAGACTATGGTCATGTATGGTCCTTTTCAAAAATTTCTAACAATTTCCTTGCTTTTGTTTTCATAAAGATGCCAGAACAGATTTAAGAAACAATGAGAAAAAATTGGCTTTTGACATGGCTACTAATGCTGCATGTGCTTCCCTGCTTAAAAAGAAAAAAGGACAAGGTAATATTTGAAGGTTTCTCTCCCAGTTTTCCAAGTATCCTTTTAATGTATAATAAATAAATAAGTAAATTGTGAGGATCCACAGATCACATTTGAAGTAGATGCAGAAAGCAGCAATGTGGGATGAAGTCAATAAAGGTCTGTTCACTGCAAATTGGCATGATAGTGAACTGAAGCCAAAGAGGACTTATAGTCTAGTAGAGATTCATGAATTCTTTACTGAATACCCTGCTTTTTCACAAAACACATGGCATTCAGAGAATAGGTTGTTTCAGCCATTTTTCAGATAGCAGGGGCAATCTTAGTAGGTGTAATTTATGAATGAGGATGGTTACAATTAATTTAGTTTCAGGTGATGTCGGGAAAAGTCCTTAATAGGACAGTCAGATGACTTTAGGACATTAGAGCCCGGCAGAGAGTAAAAGTGGGTTGCAGAGTCCCTCACAAATGTTAAGATACAGCAGACTGTTTTCGTCACGTCCCTCACACAATGGTTGGTTGTCACCTCTGTTGCCATTCAGCTGTACCAGAATGGGTCATTGTTTGCTGTTTCTTCTTTATAGACATCATGCGAACATTAAGTAATGCAGAGGAATACCTTGATGATGAAGACTCTGACTGAATTGCCTTCTACTACTTTAAGATCTACAACCTTCCTCGCCTTCACCTTCCTTAAAATCCTTTCTCTCTGCAACCACAAAGTGTACTTTCGCATACACAATAATGAAGTGTTACAATAATTGTAAATATCATGATGAGAGAATTCTTCTGCAACTGACCCCATATCAGGGGCCGTGAATTATCTAGTTTCAAACTATTTGTCTTGGTAAGAATATATGTAAGACGGGTTTCCCTACCAATTCTCTAACTGGAGGACTGAACTTACCAATCTCATACTGGAAATGTGTATTAAGCTTTGAAAACAGGGGTGCTCCAAATATTTGGGATGTACAGAATACATCCTGTTTGCAAGGAAAGTAATCATCCTAAGATGTATTGGGAACAATTAGTATTATTTTACAGAGAGGAACCTCTCAGGTAGAAGATGTGCTGTAGACACCCCTCGCTACCAGTGCAGCTGTGTGTAATTAAGTAAAATGAGTTCCTTGCATGCAGAAGCTGCATGGGGAACTGAAATGGTAAAGGATATACAAGGATTACTTCTAATGGTACTGCCTCCCTTGCCTTGTTGGAGAATATGTGTAAGGTTAGAACAAGCCTTCTAGGACATGAGTGATACATGTGCACTTCCCACTGCTGCCTGGGAATACCCATGGTAGGAGAGCGATAATACTGTAGCAGCCTTGATCAAGGCTGCAGAGTTAGTAATGTTGGCAGAACAAAGTGAGCACCATTTGCTTCACTGACCCACACAAAAAGCCTCAAATACCTCCCCCCCCCACCCCGATTGCTCTGAGGATGTAACGAGGCTGAGCCCTTCCTTCCCTTCCATGGCAACTGCAAGGGGAAGGGAAATGGATTCAGAGATGGGCCCAGTCTTCAGCAGCCTCTGATCCCAAATTCTTCACAATGGTTACCTTGTGCATGAAGAGATGCTGATCCCTTCCTTTCCCTCGGGAATTCTCATTGTTCATTCCCCTTACTAATTTTGTTGGCTCCACTGTGTGTGTGTGTGAGTGTGTGTATGTGTGGTTAATGGATGACCTTTTTATTTTATGACTCAGTCCTAAAGACCTTAGACAGGAAGTAGTATTCTTTTTAATGGTAGCGGTTAAGACCTTTACCCCCAGTCTAACAGATACAAACACAGCACCACCAGGTAACCATCAATCGTTCTGATCCGCTGTTGAGCAAAGAGCAAGGAGTAGGGGAGGAATATCCAATCTCTGTGGGCCTTCCCCAGTATATGATGGGTGCTGTTGCTGCACACAGCCTGACAAGCTGAGGAGCCTTGCGCACAGCAAGTATTCACAAGGTTCCTCATCCAGTTAGGGATACTGTACAGAAGCCTGTTTCTCTGTGTGTTTGCCACCCTGCTGAGTTGGGGTATTTATTTTGGTAAGGAGCTTATTCTTTGACTTGAAGTGACAGTCACGTTTAAAATGTATTTGGGGGAATGTTTTTCACTTCATCTTGTCTTAAGAAAAATTATTCCCTCTTGCTTTCCCGTTTCATTCTTCCTGTCCTTTTGAAGACTTTTATGTTGTTATTTTATTTCTAAGTTTTTTTTAAAAAAATCAGATCTGATGTGTTTCTGAAATAATTTTAAGTAAAAAACCATGACCAAAAGTATTGTCAGAAAAGAATCCAGTCCAAATAAATATTTTAAAATGCTTTGAAATGTTGTGTGGCATTTACTCTTAAGAACGTAAGAATTCCTTGTGTGGCAATGAATAGGGGCTGCACAGTAGCAAGGCCTGGTGAGTTATAGCTGCAATCTAAACAGACTAGTGAAGATGTAACCAAGCAAGCTAAAAATGTACAGTCTTAAATTCACTTTTTAAAAATGTGCTTAGCATGCTTTGCTTAACTTACAGGTTTAATGTGAACCTTGCTGCAGTACTGATTGTTTTTCACATTCATTTATGTCTACCCAAAAAATCACATCAAAAGGAAATGAGCCTTTTGCACGCGTAATTAAGTTTTTAAAAAATGTAATGATATTTTACAAGACTCTTGCAGCTCCAGACAAGTTTACAACACAAATAGCTCCATGGTTTAGTAATTTACTTCAGATTTTACGAGGTTTCGTTTTTATGTTCTTGGACTATCCGCACATTGAGGAGACAGCTTACACTGTACTTTGCACTATTTACAGTAAATACAAGTTATTTATTTTATCATGATCTCTCTTTTTAAATGTTTATTGGAATTAGAGAATTTTCTGCAAAGGACATTTTAAAGCTATTTGCTGAATGTACAGTATTTGATCATAAAAAGTATTGTCTGGTCTGATCCAGCTAAGGTTAAGATCCAAAACCAGTGAAACAAGTTATGACTAGTTTCCAATGGGGAGTGGAGCCCAAGCTGTGGCACATTTACTCAAAATGGCCTTCGCCCAGGTAACAACAGGATTTTAGCTTTAGTCACAACAAACTTTAGCTGGACTGGGGCTTCTATGTTTAGCATTCAAATTCATTAATCCTGTGAATCCCAAATGGTTGTACCACCTATCACTTGAGATCTACCAATGCATTTATATTTACGTTAGAGTGACTGTTAGGAAAGGATCAGTACCACTATTTTGAATACCTAACTGGAATGGCAAACGAGAAAACTCAAGCACAATCTTGTAAGAGGGAACCAAAGTAACATAACCCACAGTCAACACATCTTGCATGCCGTTGTAGCAGTGGCTACGGTTTGAATCTCACATCTCCCATAATCTCACTTGGTGTTAGACAAATCCCTTCCCCATCTTTATTTATTTATTTATGTCATTTATACTCCGCCTTTCTCACTGAGACTCAAGGTGGATTACACAGTGGGAATAATGATGCCTACTTTACAGGGTTGGCATACGGGTTTCCACAAGCTACTGTATGTGAAGTGATATAATACCTTGAAAGCACTGTGCTAAGGGTTATACTTTATACTCCTTACCTGCTCTGTTCCCTACATTAGTGCAGGAGCAATGTATCTTTGATGGATCAATATTATTAACTAAAGGAATTTTATTAACTAAAGGAAAAAAGTATTTGTGCAGGATTTTATTTTTCTTCACATTCCTTGTGAAATAAGTAAAAACTTCGTGTTATTGCCTTGCTGTGAAGACCCTTTGCCAGGAGAAAATGCAGTGTGTGAGCAAGTCTATAAACTGCTGAAAAAAGCAAGTGTATCCTCCCATTGGAGTCAAGGTAAGCATTTAATACTAACACCATATCCCTTGTTCCATGGCAATCCTAGCATTTAACTTCAAAATGAAAATTATATAGTAGTTGATAAGACACTTTAGCCATTTATAATCTGGTAGATGAAGACTAGACTTTCACAGCAAAGGTTTAATTATAAGTTGTAGGGGAGAATTATTTTTAAAAGTAACTGCTTTCTTGTCTACAAGAATACAACTACTGCTCCATGTAAACATACAGTAAACTCCAGCTGTAAAAAAAAAAGTTCATTTTTGAGACACGATTGCTTTTTGTAGATTCTTGGAGACTGAATCTTCTGTTCCTTCATTTGAAGATTGTGTAATGTATTCTTGTATTTACCTCAGATTCATATGCCTGGTTCAGTGGTAAATCTAGTATGAAACAAGTTGATCTGTCTGGTGAGACCCAGCATGGTGTAGTGGTTAGTATCAGACTTGGATCTGCACTCTGCCATGGAAACTTACAGGGTGACCTTAGGTCAGTTACACACTTTTAACCTAACCTTTTTTACACAGTTGTGGAGAAAAGGGGAATGATGTAGGGTTCAAGCCACCCTTACCTCTTATTTCAGGCGCTGAAAACAGTTACAACAACAGTGAGGCAGAAGAGGAGTTCAACCCTTTTACTTAATTTGGGCTGAGAGCTCTGCCTTCACCCAGGCCCTGACTCTCCAACCCCTGGGTTCTTCTTTGGGGTGTACTCACATCTCAGTCAGTAAATCCAGACATTGCTTGAATAAAATAAATTGTATTCGCTTTTAGACAGCGTTGGCAAAGCACAAAAAGCACTGAAACAAAACAGACAACAGATACAAAACAGATAACCTTACTGTTGCTAAACTAAAATCTGTCTTATCTAAAACGTTAAGAGCTGTTTAAGCTTCCAATAGCTGCTGGCGTCCAGTAGCTGTTCATCTTACCCATCTGGTAGCAAGTAGGCCCTTTCCATGCTGAGTTGGTGCAGCCTGAAGGTTTGCCAGAATAGATAACGGTAAGTCGAGATGTAATGTGTACTCAGAAGCCATCTTTTCTAACCCTCAGCACATCACTAAGCAACGTGGGAGCCAATCAGAGTTATACTGGATCCGGCGCTAATACTAGAAAAACAAGTTAGGTAGCGGCAAAAAGTGCTTTCTACAACCTCACTCTAGCCTGGAAGATGGATTCTTATCTAGACACTGCTGACCTGGCCACTTGGATCCATGCTATGGTAACATCAAGGCTTGACTATTGTAATGCTCTATACATTGGCCTCCCATCTAAGTTAACTAGGAGGCTCCAATTAGTGCAAAATGCTGCAGCTTGATTGTTATCAGGAGCTTGAACATCACTCCCATCCTACAGTCCCTCCACTGGCTACCTTTCAGTTACCGTGCTCAGTTCAAGATACTGGTTATTACATACAAAGCTCTTCACAGCCTTGGTCTAGCATACCTATGGGATTGCCTCCCTCCCTATGTCCCTCCACGGCAGCTTCACTCATCTGAACAGGGTCTCTTGCAGGTGCCAGGCTGCACATGGGCAAAATCAACAGCAGCCTATACACGGGCTTTCTCTGTGGTGGCCCCTACCTACCCTGTGGAATGACCTGCCTGAGGAGGTCAGGAGAGCCCCCACTCTCCAGGCTTTCTGCAAACGATGCAAAACCAAATTATTCAAAAAGGCTTTTTACTCAAATGAGAGGGCTGTATTGTAGAGATGGGGGTCTCAGGTGCTTCGCTAATGAGTTAGGGACCATAGACTTTACTGCTATCTTGCCTTACATATTATCTGTTGCTTTAAATATGTATTAATATGTACATATTTTTACATGTTTTATGTTGCCTAATGTCAGTCCTAGAATTGATTATGTTCTGTTTCAGTACTTTCTTCTACTCTGTATTGGATTCTAGCCAATGCTACATCTTTTTAAACTTATATCTATTTACCCAACGGCATTGTTTAAGGAAATGTCCTTGATACTGTATGGAAGTGTACTTAATACTGATTGTACTAATCTCATACTGTGTAATCCACCTTGAGTCTCAGTGAGAAAGGTGGGACATTAATTAATTAATTAATTATATACATGGACCTACACTGAACCAATGTTCAGCCTTCCTTGCTGGAATCCTATGTATTAAGTCTAACTTTCTCACAAATAATAAAAGTTACTTTGAGTCCCCACTGGGGAGAAAGGGAATATAAATAATTAAAAATAAACTGCTCTTAACAGGAAGTCCTTGCAGATGACACCCAGTTGTATATGCTGACGGACGAATGGCCTGACTCAGCCCCTGATGTCCTGGGGCATGCTTTTAAGGGACTGGGTGGTTGAAACAGAGCCAACTGAAACTAAATCTCATGAAGACGGAGGCCCTGTACTCAAGCTGTGGGTAACTAGGCTTGGGACTCTGGCTCCTGATCCTTGATGGGGCACCAGTAACACCCATTCCAAGGGTTAGGAGCCTGGGGGTGATCCTGGATGCCTCCTTAACCCTGGAGGCACAGATCACAGCGGTTGCCAGGTCCTCTTTTTTCATCTACAACAGACCAGGCAGCTTGTCCCCGACCTTTCAACCTGCGACTTAATTACAGTGATCCAGGCAATGGTCACCTCTAGATTAGACCACTGTAACTCGCTCTACACAGGGCTTCTCTTGAGTCTGGTCTGGAGGTTACAACTGGTTCAAAATGCAGCTGCGCATATTATTTCCAGATTGTCAACTGGAGCACATATAACACCTATACTGTGCCATCTGCATTGGTTGCCAGTGGAGTACCAGATAATAACATTCAATTTATATAATAACATTAAATTTATATACCGCCCTTCAGGACAACTTAATGCCCACTCAGAGCAGTTTACAAAGTACGTCATTATTATCCCCAAAACAAAACTCCCTGTGAGGTGGGTGGAGCTGAGAGAGCTCTGGAGAGCCATGACTAGCCCAAGGTCACCCAGCTGGCTTCAAGTGGAGGAGTGGGGAATCAAACCTGGCTCTCCAGATTAGAGTCCCGTGTTCTTAACCACTACACCAAAGATTCAAGGTTTTGGTACTAACCTCTAAAGCCCTTAGCAGACTGGGATCAGCATTTGTGCAGGACCACCTTTCCTTATATACACCCCAGAGGATACTTCGATCAGCAGAAAAACAACTATTGGTGGTTGCTGACCCCAGGGAAGTCCACCTGGCTTTGACCAGAGCCAGGACCTTTTCAGTCCTGGCCCCAACCTGATGGAACTCTGTCCATCGAAACCAGAGATCGGCAGGATTTGCTGTCCTTTTGCCGGGCCTGCAAGACAGAGATGTTCCCCCAGGCATATGGTTGAGGCTGGGCTAGGTCTCTGCCAGCCAAGTAGGGGGGAGGAAGTGAATGAATGATTTAATCCTCCCTGTCAGGTGTTCTACCACCACCCTGTTTTAATACCTTAATTGCACTTGAAAATTATGTCAGTTATTGCCTATGGGTTTTATCCAAGTGAAGCTATACAGTGATTGCTGCTATGCTGGTATTTATTTATTATTACTATAATTGGTCAAGACTTTTATAATGCTTTTATGGATTTTATGAATGTTTATATATAACATATGTTTATTGTTATTAAAATGTTTTAAATGATGTCATCCTCCCTGAGCCCACTTGCAGGGAGGGCAGAATAGTTTAGAGTGTTTTTGTTGGTGGATACGGTGAAAAGTCATGACCTCAAAATGAATATTCTTCTCTGCACAATTTTGGCATAATGTGGCAGTAATATAAAAGTTATGATTTCTGAAGTTGATGCAGTTTTGATCATACGTCCAAAGAGTATGGAAGTACAATACATATATAAATATGCAATATTGAGGTCTCAGAAAATAATACATGTCCAAGGAAAAAGTGTATCTTGCACAGAGACGATGCATCTATACAAGCCCCATTGTAAGTAAAAATGCATTTCTGATTAATTCCAAGTTACGTCCCCAAAGGACTATGTGCATGCCTGTTGGCACATAACAGACCTTTTGTCCCACCTCCATCTTTCAGTCTTTGGGACAGAGTTGACCTGAATGCCTGGCAGAATGGCTTTGAACCTATAGAATAAGAACAAAACTCACATCCAGTTTATTCAAAGAATGAAAGTCAAACCACAGTGTAGCCAGTTTAGTTTTAAGAATTGGAAATGGCATGTTCCATTGACTTGGTTTCATTTGTTGATGTTAGGAATAACAATCCAACAATCTATTGCACATTTGATTAAAGCTCTTTTTAAATAATGGTTTATTGTGCAGAAAACATATTTGTCTAGTCTTGTTGGGTGACCTTGAGCCAATCACATTCTTAGCCTTACTTCACAGGGTTGTTGTGAGGATAACATAGCATGAAATTTTAGTTTCTTATTATGCATCTGAAGAAGTGAGATCTGATTCATGAATGCCTATGTGGAAATGAACGTTGTTAGTCTTAGATGAGCTATTCAATTTCTGTTTTATAATATTTTATGTTGTCCACACAATATCTGCATGTATGTGCTTATATGAACATATTTGAGTACTGGCTGATAAATTTTCAGATTAATTCTTCCAGTGAGAAATTTATGGAAAGCAAGTTCTTAATAAGAGATTCTTGTTTCAGAACCAAGAGGTTGTTAACTGTATATAGCTCATCTTTTGCTCATACATTTACATTCAGTGCATACATTCAATGTAGCTGCTGTTTTATCTCCTCTGCTACTGTGTGTCAAAATATACTATAGTTTTAGCACTGAACTAGTCAAGATTTTTATATGTTTCATCATTTATAATACTTCAATATAGTTTCAGTATTGAACTACTGAATATTTTCCTAAAATGGGTATTTTATAGGGGTTTTAGTATATATTTTTTATTTTCTAAACAATAAAAGGGATACAAAACAAAAAAAGGAACAAAGGATAATTTATAGGTTTTGAACATCCCACAAAGTGTAAATCTGTGGGAAAGATGATCCCGTATAAGTAGACAAGATATTCTCACTTCATCCAGTAGAGGCCACTAGTGGCAAGAACATATTCAACCTTTTTGTAATGTGCTAAGGTTGTTTCATTTTCTCTCAGTTTCAACTATATTGTTGCAGAGAAAATGCTACAACATAGTTTCAGCATTATATTAATGCCATATTGTATAAGTAGAAACAACCAGATGCATTGTAAGCAAGCATTCATTCATATTGTCAAAGCTAAGTTTGTACTACTTTGCAGATAAACTCAAGGCCTAAATTCTTTTAATTGTTTACAGAATGCAAGAATGATATTGAGCACAAACCACAGGATTTTTTTCCTATACAAGGTACATTGTCATGAGAGCAAATAACCGAAGAACACAGGAGCATCGCTGTTGGATCATATCAGTGGCCCATCTTGTCCAGTATCTTGTTTTTCCCAGTGGCCAACCTAGGGTTGCCAGGCCCCCTGATCACCCCCCCCCCGGTGGAAGGTCTTAAGCCGCAGCATCGACTTTCTAGCTTTCCCCTCACATGCACGCTCTCGTACCATGTGATGGCATCACTTCCGAGAAGTGACATCATTATGTGGGTCATGCGCCTCCCTGGGAGCAGCGCAGCGCAGCGCAGGGAGCCAAATTGGGTCTGAATTGGACCCAAATCTGTGATTGAGAGCACTGCTGTGTTCCATGGTGGCCCAATTCTGGCTGAATCTGGCTTGAACTGGGCTGCTGCGGCATACAGGAGCACTCTGTGCCATCCAGGAGCATATCCCGGGAGGCACATTCCCCCCCACCAGCCAGGTAAGTGGGGGCAGGGGGTAGAAGGTAGGAGTGGGGAATCCCCCGCCCCCCGTGGGGGACTGGCAACCTTAGGCCAACCACATGCATTGGAAGGCCCACAAGCAGGCTCCAAGAGGATGAAGCCGTCTCCTGTTGTTATGCCTCAATAACTCGCATTTAGGTACTACCTCTGAATACTGAGGTTCCATGATGTACATATCTTCCACACATTTGTCTAAGGTCCTTTTCGCGCTGGGACTTTAAAGCATTTCAGTATATGTTCTGTTTTCCATGTTTGCAGGAGTTTCACACTTTGTCATGGGACATAGTACTGATGTTTGTCCGCTGTATCACCAATTTCCCCTCCTGCGGTGTTATTTTGAAGCCACTGCTGAGTCGCATCTGGTCCAATTAATGCCAGTGTGAACTCTATAATCCCCTTCTGCTTCTCTTCCCCCGCTTCTCCTTTTCCCCAGGAGCTGATTGGTGAGTGGAATTAACCATTCCCACCCTCTTCAGCTCTCTGAACTCCTTTTCCTCCATTTTTATCAGTAAAGCGAGGTAAGGGTCATAAGGCTGCTTTTCTGTTTGCTTCCTTCCACTTTCTAATTTTTTCCCAAAGCCATGAATGATTCCTAACCTTGCTGCTTATTCCCTGCTGGCTTTAAAAGCCAGGAAAGGGTTAAATGGCTGCTTTCCCCTCTCTTCTGCTAATGCAACCCTGCCCCCCAAGCACAGCCACATCCATTTGCAAAACAAAGTGGCAGGGAAGCTGCCAAGGAAACTGCCAGGAGGGGATGAAGCAGCAGAATTTTAACCCTTTCCTGGTTTCCTGGTTTGGCTTTTAAAAAAATGAGAGTGGAACAAGCATGAAAAGTACATGTCCCCCCCCGCCCCAGAACTCCACCACTAATTGCCTCTCCAGTGGGTATGGGAGAGCCCAATCAGCAAATTCAGGGATGGGGGAGGGAGAATGAGTTCCAATGTTGCAACATTACTACGCATGCTCAAAGTTAAAAAAAAAGTTTGACATGAATTGCGAAGCCCCAAAATTCCAAAACTGATCTGAAGCTTCGAAGTGGGTCTAAAATGAAACACCAGATGCAATATTGAAGCTGCCTCAGACAGTGTAAAATATGCGGGTGCAATGCCAAAGCCATTGCAATCATGGTGAATGCTCTTAAATGGTGGGTTAAACCTTGAGTGCGAAAAGGGCCTTCTCTTTTAATGTAATCTAAGATACTTGTGAGTTCCACAAGTAAATTATGCATTGTGTAAATAAAGTTTGTGTTTGCCACCCCAGTCAGGAACAAAGAGGCGGACACAAGGCTTTGGGTATTAAAGGGCCATTTTTATTATACAAACAACATAATGTCAATGCAGCAAGGGATCTAACTGTGGTACAGGTCAAGCCCTGGTGTCTGTGCTAGGACTGCTGTCTCGACCTGTCTGGGTGAGCACCGCTGCCCCAGGTGCGAGCCATCCATGGGCATGGTTGCAACCTGGCCAGCCAAGCAAATGGCTCCCCACCTTAAAGCTCCAACCACTCTGCCATGAAACCTGAGAGAAGGGTTTGTACAGGGGGTTCCTGCAGCAGTCTGCCCTCTCAGTTGATCGCCACAAAGCCCACCAACTGATCCTGACAGACCCCAATCCCCCTAATAGGTGCTCACCAAGGGTGCTCACCAGCCTGCTCCCTTTGCCAAACTCTATCCTGCCAATTACAACCTATTCACAGCTCTGCCATAGCCAGTTACTTACCACAACACATATACACAGTGCTAGGTAGGCAAAAAACACCTCTCTCCATAGGCCAATAAGAGGTAAGGAGAAAAAAAAATCGTACCTGCCCCTGACAACCAGTGACTGGAAAACCTGCACTGTTATAGGGAAGGTAGGTGGGCCAAACATGAGAAGCTGACTGCCAGGCTTGGCTCCGCCCCCTTGGCTCCGCCCTCTAGAGCTCATATGCAGTGAAGGAGAGAGCAACACCACTTTCTCCCTCTGTGGGGACAAAAGCAGCCCCTGTCCCTAACAGCCTTTGCCTGCTGGCCAGGAGGGCTGAATTTTGTGTCATAAATCCACTCCCCATCAACTTTATTGGATTCCACTGTTCTTCAATCCTGTGAGAGGGAAAACCTATTCTCTCTTTAACAATTTTCTCTTCACCGTGCATAATTATATAAAACCTCAGTTATGTCCCAATTAGTCTTTTTGCTAGACTGCAATGCTCAAAATGCTTCAACCTCCTGGGAAAGGTGCTCCAACCTTGTGATCATTTTCATTGCTGTTTTCCATATCTTTTCCAGCTCTACAGTATTTGTAAGCATATTTAGCGAGCAACGAAGCTTGTGTGGGAGAACTTATGAGATGTTTTCATGATTTTGTTCCTGTCACAATGTAGCTTATGAATAGGGCTGCCAGACCCCCGGTGGGGGCGGGGGATCCCCTGCCCCCACCCTCCCACCCCTGCCCCCACTTACCTGGTCAGAGGGGGGGCGTGCACCTTCCATGCGCGCCCCCCTGCGGGGCTGCGCACCCCCGCGCACAGCAGCCCCAGAATCAGGCCTGTTTTGACCTGGATCGGGGCCCCTGTGGAGCGCAGAAGCGTTTCTGCGCTCCGCAGGGGCCCACAACGGGCCCAATTCGTGCCAAAACGGGCCCAATCCGCCCCTGTTTTGGCACGGATCGGGTCCGTTTTGGCATGGTTTGGGCCCGTTGTGGGACCCTGCAGAGCGCAGGAACGCTCCCACACTCCACAAGGGTCCAAAATGGGCCCAATCCGCGTCAAAACAGACCCAATCCGTGCCAAAACGGGCATGGATTCAGCCTGTTTTGGTGTGGATTGGGCCCGTTGTGGGCCCCTGTGGGGCATGGGAGCGTTCCTGCGCTCCGCAGGGGCCCACAACGGGCCCAATCAGCGCCCAAACAGGGGCTGCATGATGACGTCACTCCCAGAAGTGACGTCATCATGCTTGCGCACACACGAGCTCCTCCAAGGTAAGAGCCAGGCCCCAGTCTCCCACTGGGAGATCAAGGGGGCATGTCAACCCTACTTATGAAACAGTTTGCTGATCTTTGCCTTCAGTAGCTGACAGTGTTTATGAAGCAGCTCTCATTGAAAGATGTGTGTCACATTCAGGTCAGGCCACCATCTGATCTGTCACTGGCAGCATACATAGCCACCAGGGACCAGGGGCAATCAGGGAGCTGGAGTGGGGCATTAAATAGTGCAAAGGTCCAAACCCTGGTAGCTTAAAGTAATGTTTGGTGCCAGTTTGGTGTAGTGGTTAAGAGCTGCCGGACTCTAATCTGGAGAACCAGGTTTGATTCCCCACTCCTCCGCTTGAAGCCAGCTGGGCAACCTTGGGTCAGTCACAGCTCTTCCAGAGCTCTCTCAGCCCCACCCACCTCACAGGGTAATTGTTGTTGTGGGGATAATAACAACATACTTTGTATACTGCTCTGAGTGGGCGTTAAGTTGTCCTGAAGGGTGGTATATAAATCAAATGTTGTTGTTGTTGTTGTTGTTGTTGTTGTTGTTGTTGTTGTTATGTAGGATCACCACATGGTGTAGAGAATAGAATCATTGTGTTATGCAATCTGAGAGACAGCATGTAAAAAGCACTATATTAGAAAAACTGAACAAAATTGTCTATGGAGAAAGGATTTCAAAACGTTTTGAAAATATACAAGGAAGGAATTTTGAAAGAAAATTTAACATTAGCTTTGTCCTGATAGTTCACTGAAATGGGTTGGTGGGGGGAATCCATGCCTCAAAATGTGCACTTAATGTTCCATAAATAATTTCTTAGGGAAGAAAACAGAGCAGTTCTGTATTTCATACAATAACATTTCAAGGATTCTTAGAGACCCAGGGTACTTGGAAGCCAAGTTAAAAAATGATAGATGTTTAAGGTGTTAAAGATGTTCTAAACCAGGTTATTTTCTAATTACGGTGGGATTCACTACTTTTTAAAAGAAGTGACAGTGCTTAAAATGTGTGGCATATTGGAACTATTTGTCACACAGCTTGGAGAAATGAACCCCGAGATCCATCTGTGTGGAAACCTTGTGTTAGTGACAGTGATTTCTTCCTCTTACTTTTCATATTATCCCACATTGTCTAACTGATGTTTTTCCCCAAGATTGCAGTAGTGTTATAGAAAAGCAGGCTATAATCCAATAAAAGTCCTCATGTTTGTTGGTGGATGACATCAGGACTTCGCTTCAGATCAGATGTTCAATGTGAGTTTTGTGCTTCCCAGACTCACACCTGTCCTTTTCTCCTCACAACTATGGCATAGTTTCAGCCTCCCCCCTCATAGAGTATTTACTTCTTCAGCCTGACCTATAGAGGCACTATTGGCTCCATTTGTGAAATCACATTACATATTGGCAGCATGTTAAGTATCACAACAGAAGCAACAGTAGCTGCAATGGACCATTTGAGGTGAAAACAGTATATGTGAGAATGCTAAAGCCTTCCACCCTTGTTTGTCTTCCTCCTACTTCTGCCTCTAGAGAGCATGTGGCATCCTCAGCTCTCCTCTTTCCTCATCTTTGTTGCCATCCTTTATATCCTTCACAGTCTCCACCCCCTGTTCTTAGTCCTTCTTTCAACCAATAAAAGCCCCACATCACTTCTGAAACCACACCCCCAAGCACTTGTTAGCTAAGCATTCCTCAGATGTACCTATTAGTATGTCTTTAGGTCAGGGGGCTTTCTGCTGGAAGCCACATGCCTTAACCAACTAACCAGGCAGCTGATTGTCAAGCTCATAGCTGGAGATGTCAGCAACTTGTCCTCAGCCTTCTTCTGAAAGTTGATTCCTTCCACAGCATCTTTTGAGTGAGGGTCCAGGAGCCAATGCTGGAGAGTCAGGCCATCAGATAGTCATCCTCCCCCCCGCCCACCCCATCCCCCAATGCAGGAACTAAAGTTTGCTTGGGTGTTGTTTTCCTTCAGAGACCATGGATGGAATTGTCAAGAAAGGCTTTAAAATATATAGTTCCTAACATTCTGTGTCCCTGAACTTCAAATAATCTAACGTGGCACTAATTTCTTTGTTTCTAGGGCTTCCATGCCCTCTAGCTAAGCAATGTGGGAGAATTAGACTTTTCTCATCATTGCACATTGGTGACAAGGAGATTTCTGAGCAACACTCATGGCACTTAATTTTAAATAATATCTTCATGGTACCTTTGACGTGGACTCAGATAGATAGGAAAATGCAGTTTTGTAATAGGCAGTCTGCTAGCTAGGAAAAAGAAAACCCGTACTCTCAAGGAAAGCTAACTAGTGAAGCAACCAATTGGAAACCTATTTCACAACTGCAAACAATGCCCCTCACAAAAAAGGGGAACAGAACCATCATGTAACAGAATGGGATGTGCTTTTGTTTATAGTATCAACATTGTTGAGGGCACCACTGTCAAGATGCTGGCAGCATCTGCCATACCCATACCTGAGGGGGGGGGGTGGAATTGGGGCTGCAGGTTACGATGTTAGGACTGTCTGTTGCAGCTGTGTTTCTTTACTCTCCCAGGATGTGAATTCTTGAATTATCTCTCTTAGACTATGCTTGCTCCTAGCCACTAGGAAAGGAGCCCATTCAACCGTGAACCTCATGTCCTCTCCTGTGCAGATAGATCCCAGCAGAATTAGCCAGCCTCTAGGAAGGGTGGGGAGAATGTTTGTCTGTAAATGATATATGTTCTTGATATTTGGTTATGCCTCATTCCTGACAATGAACCCAGTAAGATTATGAACTAGCAACTTTTCAATAAAGCTCTTACTAACAAACAGTGGAGTCTTTTGAAGGTTACTTGGCAGATCCTTACACACTGATCCATATAGTTTGAGCACACAAAAAAGTAGATTCTGGGCTGAACTTAAAATATTTCTCCTTTCTGCAAGCTATCTGTGCCTCGGCTGTAATGTGAAAGAGTATCCTTCACAAGGTGGAGAGACCTGAATATGCATGTTGAGTACTCTTATGCATTCTAGCCAAAGAGGAATTATTCAATATGAAAAGGATGGTTTTAGTAGTATGCCACAAACACATAAGATGATTATTTGATTTCAACATTTCTGAACCTTCAACCTACCACTGAGATAAAAGTATAGGGGCCAATCCAGTCACTGTTAAAGTCAAATTATACCTGACTGGAACAGCCACTGGAATTTATTTGCATGCCTTATTTGTTCACATATGTTCACTGAAAACAGCATGTAGTGTGATGGAAGCTTACAACCCATCATCAGTATCTGTCATGGTGCACAATTGCATTAAGCATTTTTTTTCTTCCGGCACAAATAACTTCTGGTATCAGAGCTGGGCTGTTACAAACAATAGAACATAAAAACTTAAGGAAGAGCAGGGTTTGCTCCCCTCACCTGTATAAGTCTGTTTTCTGTAAAAAAAGAAAAAAGAAAAAAAGATTCATCTTTCTATTTTACACGTGAACAGATCGATAAATGCCCTTATATGTACAATAAATGACAGCTTATCAAATAATTAGACTTCTGACTTTAGTTGTTACACCTGAAAGTTCCATACAATCTTAATGCTCAGTGTAATTACTAATAACTAAAAAGCAAAAGTCCTGGTTACAGAAGTAGATCCAACCATATAAAAAGAACAGTTATTTTAAAAGAAAAGAAAAAATACTGCTTTCCCTGGTTGCATTCAGACTTGCCTCTTTTCGAGGAAATAAGCTCTCCAAGACAAGTGAATGGAAAATCAATTCACCTTACTAGCCCAGAACTATGCTGACAGAATTTATAGTATCACTACTACATCCTTCCTGCACAAAGATGGATAAATTGGGTTAATATGCAGTATTTTCACCTCAGCTGACAGGAAATAGAACCCAAAGGGAAAAGTGGGGCTGCTAGTTTTCAGACAGATTGACATCTGCCACAGGAACTTAGTTTGACATCCCAAAGCCTATTTAAATAGAATGTTATATACTTCACAACACAGTATATTCCCTGTCTGCAATCATGCTGTAAACAAGCCTCTGGCAGTGTTGATTTGGAGTGATCCTGTCTCCACAGTTGCTTGGGATCCTTGGTGGGATCAAGGGTGCTGATACCTATCCATTCTCTCAAAGGAGGACAATTCTGAGTTGGGTGCTGAAAGGTCATGAGAGATGATGCTGGGAGCAGATATATAAATAAACCTGGCTATCTTGTTTGGCTGTAGCTACAGCTGATCCTGCAATGCTTCTGAGGTTCTGAATCATAGCTGACATGTTTCATTTCCCTATGTTATGCATAAACTATATCATGTATATATGTCTGTTATAATGTAAACATTATGACAGACTACATACACTCAGGGTACATGAACATTTAGTAAATAGACCCATGTACGATCTATATGCGCTGTGCAATTTGCCTTGAATGATAATCAAGATGATGATGATGATGTACCAAGATTTAATTAGGTTCCTAACTCTTAGACACCAACATCAGAACATCACTGCTGTGATCCACCACTAGTTTTCGACATGTGCATTCAATGCCACAGCCAAATGCATAACCAGTTGATAGTTCTGCAGTGTGTATGGATGGCATTGTCATTTGGATGTGAATCTGAATGTATTATCTTAATTTATCTAAGTGATCCAGAAAGTGATGTATTCACTGAAGACTGCTTCCACATGTGGTCCTCCTTATATGGACTGGGAATCATGCATGAAGCTGACCTCCTGTAGAAATTGTTTTGGCATGGATGAATTCAGACAATCCCACATTACTACTATAATCACATAAAACATATATTAATATTAAGAGTGTGACATCAGCAGTGCCATGATCCCAGGAGCATTATGCACAGCTTCTGCCGTAAAACAGGGCAGCAACAATGCAGAGAACTACCCAATCAATATGAAAGGATGAAATGGTGACTTGTTACCGTGGCCAATAAAAGAGAGAGACCAGAGGGACACAGTTCTTGAGGCCTTGATTACTTTGGGGGTTATTATTAGTCTGTCCATCCCTCTCTCTCTCTCTCTCTCTCTCTCTCTCTCTCTCTCTCTCTCTCTCTCTCTCTCTCTCTCTCTCACTAGTCCACCTTTCTCACTGAGATTCAAGTTAAATTACACAGAGCAAGTGAAAATACAATATGATCAACAGCTAGGACATTCACTGTGCAAAGTACAATAATGAACAACAGTTAGGACATTCAAGGAAATAGATACAATAGAGAATGGTAGCAGAAAAAATTTAATCAAGCGTAAAGCCAAGCACAGAAGTAAAATCTATCTGAAACAAAGCATAACTAATTTCCATATTTATCAGAATGGAAACTCCCTAGTAGGCACATATCTACATCAGCAGACAATACCCAGTAGAATAGTATTTAGTCCCCATGCCTACCAAGGCATCTTTCTGAGCTATTTCTTATAACATAGTCCTATAATCTGGGTAGAAAACCATCCTGGATAATTCAGTTTGTATAGTTTGCAGAAAGCCAGGAGAGTGGGAGCTTTCCTGACCTCAGACAGGTCATTCTATAAAGTGGAAGCTATCAAAGGAAAAGTACGTGTATGTGCAGTTGTCGATTTTGCCCAGCTGCAGGATGGTATCTGCAGAAGGGCCTGACCAGATGACTGGGTAAGTCATATGACCACCTGTCTCTGTGTGATACGGGGAGCACCCCAGAGAGGATCTTCATCAGAGGCCATAATAGCTCTCAGTAGCCAACTATCAGGGCATACCCATGGCTTTGCAGTGGAAAGCTAATACTGAAATTGTTTAATGATCATTATCTTTAAACACATTTAAAATAGACATAAAACACAATGAATATGACTTGTGGAGTAACAGCAGTACTAGTGAAACCAAGTCTGCTTTTAGCACTTGCCAGGACAAGCTTTTATTGGATCAGTATGTCTTAAAACCAGAGTGTGAATTTCTGTCTTATGGTTGTCCATTAATTAGCTACTAACAAGCTAAAGCCAGCTTGGAGAAAGCTTGCTGACTTCAGGGTTTCTTTTTACAAAATCTCTCTTCTTTTATGCCTGGCTGAGCAATGAAATATGGCGGGAGGGCTTGCCTAGAAGCTCAAGGTCTATCAGGAGAGCGGAGATTTCAGACTTGAGTTGTGAGAGAAGAACATCTTGATAAATGGCTACATCACAGTGAGAAGAGCAGTATTGGCTATACTGTTCCATCAGCAACATCTGTTAATGAACTATCCATCAAACCCTCCAGAGGGGGGACTCCTAGAGTTGCTCGGATAAGCCCAAACTAACATACATTACTAACTTAGCTACCCTTGACAGTCATTGCCATTTTAGTCTGTAAGCTAAGTACTTTTGAAGTTTCACAAGCAGGATATAAGAATGATTTGTAGGATGGATGGGACAGTCCCTTCCTATCTCTACTTCCCCCCCCCCCCACACACACCTCTTTACTTTTCTCAGTACAATCTTTTCTGCACTACCTCCCTCTTTCCTTTTTATTCAAGACCCGTTTCTTCCTCTACCTTTGTTTTAGTTCCTCGGTACATATGAATAGAAGCTGCCTTGGACTGAGGCAAACATTGGCTTCTGTAGCCCCATACAGTCTATTCCATCTTGTTACAGCTTTACAATGAGTCAGGTAGAGGTCTTTCCTAACCTTGCTGCTGGAGCTCTTTTTTAAAAACAAGCTTTATCTAGGACTTTCTGGATGTGCGGCATTGTGCTTTACTACTTAGCTATGGCTCTTTCCCCAAGTATGATGAAAACTGAATTGCTGGGGTGGCCGAGAGAACTGGCATGGTCCCTCCTAAATGGTACATAGGAATCTAGCTGCCTGGATCTCTGAGACTTGGGTTCAAACCATGACATGTTCACAGAATCATCAAATGGATCTTGGTATCACCTGACCCAATGTTGCTTATTGTTGTTAAGTGACTTCTCTGCAGTTCTGTCTGATCATTCTGTCTGATCTCTTTAACCAGAGTTTGTGTGTAGCGCGCATGCAGAATCCCTGCCGGGCACTGCTTACGTCTGCTGTAGATTTAGGGCCCTATCATTTGCAACAGGGCTTACTGACATCTGTGCTAGCACATTAGATATTTCATTAAACTGCATTATTGCAATGCAATATTGCAATGCAATATTCAGAATCAGAACTGCCATGAAAAGGAACTAAGGAGACAAAATTATGGGGGCACTGGTCACTGTGGGAGCCAGTTCAGTCTACATAGCTCCTCTCTTCATAGAGTTGTTGAAAGGATAAAATGCACAATGCCCTGAGCTTGCTTGGAGAGAGGATGTGACATAACTGAAGAATGAAATGGGGGGGAAATGCATGGTGCTCACTGCAATAACCTGTTAGTCTGTTTGCACTCACAGCAAATCATTTGATTTGTTTCATATGATGTTTGGAATAGATTTCAGTGGCTTGAAGAGGGGAAGAGAAAAATCTCTACATTAATATTTCAGTTGTCAAAAGACAGAATAATTCTTTCCCAGGTACAAATACTGTCTTCTTACCTGTAGATAGGACATTGGCTGGGACATTAATGAATGAAGTATGTTTTCTGCGGTGTTGATCTGCAACCAGATTTTCTACTGCTCCAGTGGATCTTCCTGGAAAACCATGTTCTGTGCCGCCGTTTGTGGCACAGCTGTTCCCCATATGGACACGGAGAGTGAGGCCTATGGGGTCAAATAAACAGTGAAGCAAATTGAGCTGAAGATGGATGGGTACGGCCTTTGATCTCTCCTCACTTTTCAGAATTAGGAAGTACTGCCAGCTGTCCCAACACTGCAGCTGCAGTAAAGAGTAAAGCTCATTCAAATGTGGCATTCGGGCTTGATCTTTTGCACATCCATGTCCAGAAGAAAGTTCTTATTGATTTTAGGGGTTGAGGGATCAGCCTTTTACCATAATGACATAGCACGTTAAAAAGTTAAATACTTCATGGAAATTAATTCAGCCTTGTGAATAATCTTCTCAATAAAAACGTTTATTAAAAAAATAAAAAAAGAAATTAATTCAGCCTCAGCTAGTCTTAACACAGCCTGACTAATGCAGTCAACAGCACAAGACTTGATACACAGTTCATTTCATTGCTGCTTACATTGATTTCATGCAGGGGGCTTATTTTGCATTACAAATGCAGACTGGATAAACAAGATCTGCAATCTTGTCCAGGCTGATTTGGATTCCCAAATGACAAATGCAAAAGGGCCTGAACTAGCTTTCAGTAATTTCAGACTGGGGGGGGGGGAAGGGGGCAGAATCTTCTTCCCCCTTTGGAATGTGTCCTAAATGTACAGAAGCTGGTAACCATAACAAGTCACCCTGGTGGTGTTTGGATACCTCGATAATTTGGGCCTTAATCACTGGCCTCACAGTCCTCTGGGATATTTATTTTTATTGCAGTTTTTAATTGCTTCTTTTGCTTTGGACAGACACAACAGCACATTCAAATAGGGTTGCCAGCTCCAAGCTGGGAAATTCCTAGAGATCTGGGGGGAGAAACCTGGAGAAAGTGGGGTTTGGGGAGGGAAAGGACTTTGGTATGGCATAATTCCATAGAGTCCACCACCCAAAGTAACCATTTTCTCCAAGTGAACTGATCTCTATGGCCTGGAAACCAGTTGTAATTCTGGGAGATCTCCAGCCACTACCTGGAGGCTGGCAACCCTACATGCAAATGACAGTATGATGAGACATTCATAATTTATTTGTATGTTTGGATATTTACACCTGTCTTTTCTGCCTAATAATCTGTGGATAAAAAGCTGCTTACAATATCATTTTCCAGCTTCCATTTTACCCTCACAACAACAACAACCCTGTAAGAAAGGTTAGGCTGAGAGTGACTAATATAAGGTAACCCAGTGAGTTTCATTGGCAGATGTGGGATTCTCACAGATCCTACTCCAGTGTCAAGACTCCCTTTATACCCTACTTGTCTCCCCAGTGACGACCCAACCTTGCAACCCTATGAGGTAAGTTAGGCCAAAAGAGGGAATTTTTGGCCCAAGATCCTCCAGCAATGGCAGATCTGAACCTGGTCTCCAAGATCCTAGTCCAGCATTCTAATCACTATACCATGTTGTGATGGACAAAATGTAGTCTAATGTATGGCAAGTGGAGCAGAATTCTGACTGGCCATTCTCTGGAGAATGGCCTGAGCAGTGCCAATGCTTTCTTGATGGATTTTTCTCCTGGTTAATAATATATAGCTCTGCAGTTTATGCTTCCTTTTTTCATCTGCTGCATTACCACTTTCATTTTGCCAAAGTTTCTGTTCTTTTAAATTTTTGTCATTTGGATGAGATTTCCTGCCTGGATCCAGGGGCAGCAAAATCTGGTGAGGTATTTTGTCCAAATTTTTCTACAGCTGGAATATGAGAGGGCACAGTAGAAATGTAGCAAATTCTTGTAAGAGACCCATCTCTACTAGATTTTGCTGCTCCTGGAGAGACATGGGCATGAACTGAAAAAAACCGAACCACCTGATTCATGGTTCATTGCTGTTCCATGAACTACAAATCATGAAATCCACAAACTTGTACTAGTTCATGAATTGGTTCGTAGTTTGTACTTCGTGGAATTCAAACACCCAGCACCAGCTTATGAAGCTGGGGTGGGGTGTTTGAAACTGACAGCCCCCTTCTCCTGTCACCCCCAAAGACCACAAACTTGTACCAGTTAACGAATTGGTTCGTAGTTTGTAGTTTGTGGAATTTGGATGACTGCCTTTGCTGGATATTGGTGTCACTTAATTTGGTTAAACTACAGAAATAAGGAAGAAAATTTCAGCACTATATCCACCTCTGCCCTATCAAGTATGCCTATAACATGACAAGGGAGACCTTTCATTCTTAGAGAAATTTCTTTATGGAAAGAATTTCTCCTTTCTTTTGGATAAAATATGTTTATTATGAAAATATGACATCGTTCCAACCGCATGCAAAAAGACTATTTTAAGAGCTACTTGGAGCTTTCAGTATCTTAGATCCATAATGAAACAAAATCATCTCCCTCAATAAAACACATTTCCAGAAGTGATTATTCTTCAGTGCCGATAAAAAGAGCAAGCATTATCATGCATGATTTCTTAGGCAATATGAAAACCAATGCAATTACATTTATGAGCACTGATAAGGTGCTTATCTGATAATCGTCAGAGGTCAAAAGTTTAAAAATCACACTAGAACGAGCACTGCACATTAAAAATTAAACGGGTGGGGGGAGAGTTATACTGTACTCAGACTATCACATTTCATATCCTGCCTGGATAAAGGAGATTTTGACCCCATTTCTGTTCCCCTGCATGTTTGGGTTTAGTTTGTGGGGACCTTCCCCCACACCCCCTTTTTTCTTCCTTGTTCTAAAGTAGACAGACACAATGTGTGTATGTATCCAAGTTGTCTAAGTTCTTAGTTTTCTTTCTTGTGTGTGGATTTAAAAACACACACACACCAGGAAGTTGATAAAAAAATCCTCTGAGATTGTTATTGGGAATTCTTTGAAAAATAACTCCTTAAAAGACAATTTAGATTAATTTTAGCTTGTGATCTTTTCCTAGGGCTGCCAGCCTGGCTTGATAATCAGTGGGCAATCAGATGGGGTGAGGACCTGGGGGCTGGAATCACTGGGAATGTTGGTTTTACCACAGAGTTTCCAATTTTCAGCACTTCTGGGTTTTTCAGGGAGTGATGTTATGCCATCACTGATGGCAACTTTTTTTCTTTCTCCTGCCAGCTGCTGGAGAGGTGACTGGCATATGCCAATCCTGTTTTCTTTACAGGGCTCCACCTTCCTCGCTAGGTAGACTCCCATATTTCCAGGTAGAGCTTCTAAGAAACTAATGGAGAACTGATTACTCATACTGATTCTCTTATTACTAATAGAGGGTTCTAGAATTGTAGCCCTTTTCAGTTACTACAGATATGTGTACTGGGATCCTGGCAATTGTGCGTATCAAGAGTGTGCACTAGACATGATCCTCCTGGTATGCATGATCACCATTTTATGTGAAAGCTATATCCACACCAGGACCCTGCCATTGGTATATGCACAGCAGAACTTTAATTTCAAAAGTTTTATACAACTATAACATATTAGATAAATAATCTTCCTTATGTTATACGTGGCCTCTTTTAAGCACCCTGCCATGTTTGCAGATTCATAGTAGCTAAAGGATAGATTTTCCCTCACAAGATCACTTAAGCCTCATTCAGGTGATTATGATCTTGAAAAAAATCAAGCTGAGCTGGAGTAGAGCAGAAAGGATCAAGTGGATGGAGTGTAAAGGACTATGCTGTTTTGCTACCAATGTTTTTTTTTTTTTATTAAGAAATTTTCAACAAATAACATATAACAAGAGCAACAGTAACTGCATAAACATAACATGGTGCTATACATAATTAAGCTAAAGCAAGAGAGTAATAACAGTTTGCACACAATTAGATAAGAGGTGTATACATTTGACGACGTTTAAATACAGTATACGGTAGGCTTTAGTTTTGTAGGGAGAATGATAAACAAGAAAATCCAATATATCACATAACAAGCCTATAACTCAAATCTCAGGGTTTATAACCGCGTAATAGGGTAGCTTAGAAACCAGCCATGAATTCTGGGATAGAAAGTCCAAAAAAGGATACCATTTCGCGTAAAACTGTGTAGTTTTAGAGGGGTTCTGCAACAATCTGATTCTGTCCGTTATCTTTTCCATCATAAGGTGATCCCACACCATTCTGTACTAGGGGTGTGCAAGGAAAAAACTTTCGGCTTTCTTGTTTCGGGATTACCCGAAACAAGATTCTCTACCGTCATTAGCCGAAAGCCGAAACAAGAATCTCTTTCGGGATTCGGGATTCGGCATTATTTCGGCATTCTTTCGGGATTCTTTCGGGTTTTTTTGTTGGGAAAATGCCTCCGTCTTTCAGGACGCCTGGAGGAGGCATTTTCCCACCAAATAAGCCCAAAATTGGTGGGGACCTTCCTCTAACCCTTCTCTAACAACTACCCAAGTTTCAGACAGATTGGACTTTGGGGGGCCATGTTATGGCCCCCCAAAGCAGGTCCCCCCATCCTCCCCATAAGAAAGCAAAGGAGCAGCATATTGTTAGCATGCTGCTGCTGATCTTTCTTCATTATTTCCTATGGGGAAAAAATGAAGAGGCAGGCTTCCTTTGCCAGGGGTGGCATTTTGCATGCAAAATGCCCCCCAGCCCTCAGGGGCCCTTCTCCCACCCCTCCTCCCACCCCCCACCAAGGCTCAGCCTGCTCCCACTTGGGGGGGGCCATTTCATGGCCTCCCCAAGTAGGTGCTCTAATCTCTACCACTGACAGCTGGGGGAGGCTTGTGTTGCCAGGGGTGGCATTTTGCATGCAAAATGCCCCCCAACCCTCTGGGGCCCTTCTCCCACCCCTCCTCCCACCCCCCACCAAGGCTCAGCCTGCTCCCACTTGGGGGGGCCATTTCATGGCCTCCCCAAGTAGGTGCTCTCAGCCCCTAAAGTCCACCCCTCACAGCCCCACACAAACCCAATTCCCCCACCCCAGCTGCCACACACAGACCCAAATCCCCCCAGTAGCCCCTCACAGACCCAAATCAACCCCCACCTGCCCCACACCCACCATAACCCCAGGAACAGGCTGGCCTGCCCTCCCCTTTTGGGAACCCCTAAACTCTCTTTCCCAGGGCAGTTCTGCACAGACAAGGGGTGCCACAATGGTGGCAGTGCCAAATCGTCCCTGGGAAAGAGCACCTGCCCTGGCACACAGACAACCACCCCCCTGACCCCCCCACCACCCGCAGAGAAGGCTGGCCAGCCTGCCCCATTGTTCCCTATGCTGGGAACCAACCTCCCATCAAAGAAGGGAACACAGACACACAATCATTAAGTTTAAAAAACCTTTATTTTCTCATTTTCAAATTACAAGTGGTCAACAAATCACAACATATTACACTTATTGTCCCTCATAGCACAACACAACACAATTAACTACACATCAGAGAATCTTAAACACAATTTTTTTTTTTGAAATGGACAAACAGTAAAGTTTTGAACATTACAACAGGTCACATAGTGAGCGGGCACAACAGGGCATGGAAACAGAAGATGATCATAATAACTACCAGCCTAATACAACTCTCCCTCCATAACATGACTTAATGGGGGGGAACCACTGCAACAAAATCCCCCCCCAACCCTCTGGGGCCCTTCTCCCACCCTTCCTCCCATCCCCCCACCAAGGCTCAGCCTGCTCCCACTTGGGGGGGCCATTTCATGGCCTCCCCAAGTGGGTGCTCTGCTCTCATCTCTACCACTGACAGCTGGGAGAGGCTTGTCTTGCCAGGGGTGGCATTTTGCATGCCAAATGCCACCCTCACCCTCAGGTGCCCTTCTCCCACCCTTCCCCCCCACCCCCCACCACATGCATTCCTTGACAATCAAGAAATCTGGAGTTAAATATAATGTGCATGTAAGTCCCTCAAAGACAGAAGCAATATGGAGGTAATGACCCATTTGATTTCCACAACCTCAGACACAATTAGGGATCCGTTTCCCCTTGGTGGGGGATCCCCCACTCTCACCTATCACCCCGAAGGGGGAAAGTCAGTGAATGAGCCTTCAAGGTACGCTCCAGGGGCTGCTGCCGTGATGTCACTGATGTCATCTGGCTGCCCTGAGAGTATTCCTGTGCTTTGCAGTGGGCTGATTTGGGCCCTACAGGCCAAAGCAGGATCCCTTGTGGCCCAAATCTGCCTGCTGTGAATTGTGCGTGCTCCCCAGCCTTGTGTGATGATCACATCACTTCCTAGAACAGACATCATCATGCCAGAGCATTGCCATTAAATGATCATGCGTGTGTGAACAGACCCTAAGTATCCTGTAGGCTTCAGTGATGGTATAGTAATGTTTTCACTCACATTATAGAGAGAGAGAGAGACAGAGAAGGGGGGGAGGCACTGAAACTAGATTATTTCTTCTATTTTACTGTCCCCTTCCAAAGCCAGGGTGGCATTGGCACAATGCCCCCCTCCCCCCGGCCAGAGCCTTAGTACCAGTATGCATTGACAGGCCCATGCATCATAGTCCTTTTTGAGACCCAGCCAAGTTATGTGCCTTTTGGAGAAAAATGTTCAAGTTGCTGGTGGGGGTATGAACAATTTTTAGATATCCACTGTAGTGCAATGGCTATAGAGTTGGTCTAGAATCTGGCAGACTCTGATTCTGTGCCTTGTAGGCTTGATGGATGTTCTTGGCCTAAGTAAACAATTGTGTTGTGTTTTCCAGAGGCAGTCTAGGTGATTTTGGGGCCCTGGACAAATGTTCTGGACGGGGCCCCAGAACCGGTGCCGCCCCACCACTGGCTCCTTGCCAAGGCCAAGCAATTTGGTCACCTAGGCCCCAGATAGAGTGGGCAGGAGTGCGTTGTTTCCTTCCTCCCCCCCCCTCCACCCCCTCATACAACTAAGAAGGCCATCGGTGGAGTCACTCCAATGTGAGGCATGGAGCAGCTGTCTATTGTTAGCCTGGTTGTGATGAGGGTGAAACAAATCAAGGGAGAACAGCAATGTGTAAACCACTCTAGGTTCCCATGGGGGAGAAAACCGGGGCATAAGATAAACCTTTAATTTGGTGGGGAGGGGGTATATACATTTTATGTGTATGTGTCTGTATGTTTTATGCATTCAAATCACTTGTGGTGTACTTTAGAATTATATTGAGCTCCACAGTATCCCAAAAACCTTGTCCATGTATTGCAAACCGAAGTCAATCTACCACATCTAGGGTATTCTTCTTTTCCCTACTGCCTTCAATTTTTCTTAGCATTATTGTCTTTTCTAGTGAACCTTGTCTTCTCATGATGTGACATAAGCACTATCATCAATTGATATCTTCAAGGGAGAAAGCAGGCCTGATTTGGTCTGGATGCCACTTACATGTCTTTTTCGGAGTCCATGGTACATGTAAATTGAAACTTTCTTCCCACTTCACAGTGTGAATGCTTTTTCCTCCTATGAGCTTTGTCTAAATTTTACTGTACTGATACTGCTCATTTGGCCAAAAGGCCTGCCCTTGATCAATGCCACATTAAATACTTCATAATAAAAATATGTTTTTAGAACCATTTAAAAGTGTCCTTAAGTGCCATACGCTGATTTAAAAAAACATAAGCTAAATGTTTGGGAACACAACCAGATATGTGAATGACTGAAATGCAGCCCAATCCCACTGCTACTTAAAATCCATTTTTGATGGAGGTCTGGATTGTCTTACATTGGTGTCATTGGGCTTGGAATCAGGAACCTGGAAGCGTTCCATGGGGGCTACAACTTTCATGCCAAGGCTAAGAGGGTGGGAACAGGATCTCTCTGGGGTGGCAAACTCTGGCCTTGGAAGTTACTGGCAATTTGGGGGTGGGACTTGTGGAAAGGAAAATCTGAGTAGGGATCTCCCCCAGAATCCATGGTCCGCATTTGCCCTCTAAAGAGATTGCCCTTGGAAGCAGCCAGTTTCTCTGTAGGGAACTACTCTCTCTAACCTGAACTCAAGCCCAACCAGGAGTTTGGCAGCCCTAGGAAAATTTCAGAAAAAGATGGCAAAGGAGGGCCAGCAACTGATAGAGGCATGGAAGCCCACACCAGGACAGTAGCAGGGGCCTACTTGGGCACAAGGGACAACCAGTGCTCTCATCCCCCATAGTCCACTCCTTACAGCCCCACACAAACCCAGTTCCCCCACCCCAGCTGCCACACACAGACCCAAATCCTCCACTCAGCCCCTCTCAGAACCAAAACCACCCTCAGCTGCCCCACACCCAGTACCCCAGGAACAGGCTGGCCAGCCTGCCCCATTGTTCCCTATGCTGGGAACCAACCTCCCATCAAAGAAGGGAACACAGACACACAATCATTAAGTTTAAAAAAAACTTTATTTTCTCATTTTCAAATTACAAGTGGTCAACAAATCACAACATATTACACTTATTGTCCCTCATAGCACAACACAACACAATTAACTACACATCAGAGAATCTTAAACACAATTTTTCTTTTGAAATGGACAAACAGTAAAGTTTTGAACATTACAGCAGGTTACATAGTGAGCGGGCACAACAGGGCATGGAAACAGAAGATGATCATAACTACCAGCCTAATACAACTCTCCCTCCATAACATGACTAAATGGGGGGGGAACCACTGCAACAGGGTCCAGCAGAACCTATGTCATTTCCTGTGGCTGTGCTTTCAGTTCAGACACACAAAGCTGAACTGGGCACTTCCAAGGCACTGGACAATGGTATTTCTGGAGCAGTTCTGCAGAGGTCTCCCCCCACCCCCACACCAGCCTCAGAATTTACCTGGGAACATCTGTGAGAGATCATCATTGGCCGGTGCCCATCCACCACTCTACCCGCATCCCCCAACCATGCAAACCCAACATTAACATCAAATTTTTTTTTTTTAAACATGAACATTCAATCAACTTTTAAAAAACATAATCACAACATTTTTTTTTTGGTTTTTTTTCCTTTTTTTTACATGAACAGAACATCAACTTTTAAAAAACATAATCACAACATTTTTTTGGGTTTTTTTTTTTCATGAACATTCAATCAACTTTTAAAAAACATAATCACAACATTTTTTTTTGGGTTTTTTTCCTTTTTTTTACATGAACGGAACATCAACTTTCAAAAAACAGTACAACAATTCTTCTACAATTTTTTTTTACAAGGATTTCATCTGATAAAAACACCTAAGCAATCCCTATCTAACCTGTTTCTCCCTCCAGTAGCAATCCATGTTTCTGGGGCATTATTTTTCATAATAAATTTGGTCCCACAGGGTATGTCTCAGTGATGGGAGATGTTTTGAATACCCTGGGGGGGGGGCTTTCAAATTGCTGGGTGTTTTCCCTTTGCCACTGGTTCCTAACCACCCTCCCTCTACTGGCCGGTTTTAACTGTATATACAGGGTTTTATACAGGGGAGAGCGCGATTCCAAAGGATTGGACTCATAGAGGATGCAGGCCACAAGTTGGGCTCACCTCAGTCACTCTGGAAGTCCAGTCCTGAGAAATCGAAGAGGCGAGAGTTGACCTTCAGGAAGGTCAACTGCTCGACTCTCCATGGGAGAAGGCGAGTGCGATGTGGGCCGACAATGTCGCCCGCATGTGAAAAGACGCGCTCGCTCTCCACGCTCGTCGGAGGGCATGAGAGCAGCCGCTGCGCCTCGAGGGAGAGGTCCGGCCAGACCGACTCCTTCCTGGCCCAGTAGCTGAGCGGATCGGTGGAGAGCGACTCGCAGGGCTCCGCGAGGTAGTCCCTGACCATCGCCTCCGCCGGATCCTCTCTCACGGTCCTCACGACCCCAGAGGGGACGAGGGCCCACCGGAGCATCTCCATCTCCATCAGCACTCCGGTGGTGGCCTCGGGGGGGGCCTGCGCAGAGGGGGCGTCAGAGGGACCCGCACGGCAGGGCCCCTCTTGCGTCCCCCCTGTCGACAGGCGTCCCCTCTTGGCCTGCCTGCGCCTCACCCAAGAGCAGAGCCCGTCTCTGGCTTGGGTGAGGTTCCCGTCCCGCTCGGCGAAAGTGCCCTTTATGCGCGGGTCACACATGGTCGCCAACATGTATGACTCTTCCTTAGTGAGAGGAGTTAGCCTGGCAGCTATGCCCTGCTGCAGCCTTCTCACTAATGCGCGCACCGCTGGAACAAGGTCAGCACGGGGCGCGACCCGGTCTGCAAGGGTGGCCAGATTCCTCTGGAGCGTGTGCACCAGGGGAATGACCAGACCGAGGGTCGCCGTGTCTGACGAGACCGCCACAGTGAAGTCCTTGAAGGGCTTCAGGACCTCCACTGTCTGGGTGATGGTGAGCCAATCCTCCCGGTTGAACTCACCCACCTGACTCGCACCGCGGTGCTCGGAGAGCCACGCGTGGAGTGCGGCCTGCTGCTCCACCAAGCGCTCAAGCATGGCGCAGGTGGAGTTCCAGCGAGTGCTGACGTCAGTGATCAGAGCGTGCTCTGGCACACCTGTCCTGACCTGTGTCTGGCGCAGTTCGTGCGTGGCCTTCACGCTGCGCGAGAAGTGACCCGTGAGCCTCCGACATTTCTGGACAAGTAACTGGAGTTCACGGGTCCGGGTATCCACGGGTTCCTTCGAGGAGCCCAACCCCAGCGCATCTCTCACCACTAGGTGAAGCTTGTGAGCGGCACAGTAGACGCTCTCTCGGCTCACTAGATGCGCCGCTGCCCTCATGTTCTTGCCACCGTCCGTCACCATGCATCCCACGGTGGCGGGTCCCTGGCCTATCCACTCGTCCAACTGTCTCCTTAAGGTGGCAGCGATGTTCTCCGCCGTGTGGGACACGTCGAGCACCTCGGCGTGAAGCAAGGCCTTGCAGTAGCCGGCCTGGCGGTCTCGCATCCTTCCCTGTCTAGCTGTGCTAGGCACCTCCCCCCGGCCCCCACCCAGAACCGACTCGGGTTCCCACCAGTGAGCAGTAAGCGAGAGGTACGCTTGCTGCACACTTGGGCAGGTCCAGATGTCCGATGTGAAGTGCACAGTTCTCCCGGCAACCCGGGACAGCTGTGCCTTCACATGATCCCTGGCAGCCCTGTAAAACGAGGGCACCACCGATCTGCTCAACGACGTGCGAGCAGGGACGGCGTACCAGGGAAAGCAATCTTGGAGCAGCCCTGAGAAGCCGAAGTCTTCAACTACGGAATACGGTTGCCCATCCACTGCTATCATGTTGACGATGTGGCGCGTGATGCGCCTGCTCGCCCTCCGGATCCCCTCTCTGGGCACACTAGCGCCCTGCATACCAAGCATCTCCGGGAGAGAGGCTTGGCGTCCCTTTCCTGCAGGTACCCTTGGGGGGAGAGCACCAGAGGAGCCTGCCTCCTTCTGGCTAGCTGGCGGCCGTGCGGCGCCACTCGAACCCTCCTCCCGAAGAAGCACCGCCTGGTGGTGCCTCTTCATATGGTACCTCATCCCAGACGTGGAGAGATGCCACACATCTTTGCCACGGCTGACGCGCTGCCTACAATGCAGGCACAGGGCTGCTCGGGGATCCTCCGTTGTCTGGAAGTGCTTCCAGATTTCGGAGGAAAAGGGCATCCCACGCTTCCCAGGAGAAGCGCGTTCGGGACCACCTTGCGGCACCTCCTGTGAGGTGCTCTGGCCGGACACACCGTGTCCCACTCTCGGCCGGGCAGGTGGGGATGGACGAGGCTGAAGGGGCAGAGATGTGGGCTCTTCCACCACAGTCTCTGCCTCTTCCTCCCGCGTCCTCTCCTCCTGCACAGCCGCGAGAGGCCTGCTGCTGGCCTCAGAGGAAACTGGGGTGGACCGCCCCAGGGGGGTCTCACGGGCAGTTCCTCCAACATCCTCCGGGTTCCTGGGGTGAGCGGGAGCGCAGGGAAAGTCATGTGCTCCGCGCCCATCCCAGGAGACACCACATGCTGCCCCTCCTCCAGCAGCTGGCTCGCAACCACTGGAGGAGGAGGAGCCTCAGCAGCAGGCCCCTGCCCAGTGCCAGCCCCTGCCTCACGCACCCGGGTTGGGGGTGGCCCTCCAGCAGCTGCCTCAGGAAAGAGAGTCTTGCGAACCCTCTTCCTGTCACCAGAAGCCAGGCTGGTGAACGGCAGCAGCGCAGGGGAGGGCCTCCTCCGCTCAGATGGAGGGGCTGCCGCAGCAGTCCCCCTCCCCCTCCCCTCCTCCCCTCTAGATTTCTCCCTAGCCTTTCCCCCGGGGCCCCTCTCTGCTTTCCTCTCCGACATACTTTCCCCTCCCAAATTCAACCCTAACTAATCAGAAAAGATTTAGAAAACAAAGGTCAACTTTGTTTTCAAGACCTAACTAACCTGCTCTAAATCTGTGCTTCTAGTGGCTCTGTGACTTGGAGATGAACAATCAAGTGCCTTTTTAAGCAACCCTATTTATGTCAGGGAACCTGAGCCTGCCAATCAGCTGAATTCCTCTGGAATTGAGCTGGCCCTAAACCCCAATAACAGGTGACAAAGCCTTAAACACTCACACACTAGTATGCCCGGGCCGGCCTGGCACCACCACGGGTGCCAGAGATGGGCAGTGGAACCCTAGTTATGGGGGCACTAATGGGAAGCCTATTGACAGCTATTACAAATTTTTATATATATATATATATATATATATATAGAATTCAAACCTAACACTCACTCACTAATGCTTTCCCTGCTGAGTCCCTATTTAGTTTTTTAAAAAAAACTAGGCTCGGTTTCCCTAATAATTATGTTGAGGGCAATTATCCACTGATCACCTACCAACTGGCCTACCTACCTAAGAGACACTATTTAGCGGGACCGATGTATCTGTGGTATGTCGGTGTGGGGTGTGGATGTGGTGTTTTGAAGATGAGCCTCCCCCCTCCCAAGCTAGCAAGAACCCACCCCCAAGGCCACCCAAATGTGAACCCGGACTCGCTCACAGTAACACCAGTCCTGCAGTCCAGCGATGTTCAGGCGGTCTTGCAGCTGGTCCTCCTCTCCTCCACGATGCTGTCAAGAAAATTGGAAATGTTAGCAGAGTCAACACCACACGCCGCACACGCAACCCCAAAATTCAAGGCCCCGTTGCACAAGCCAAGTCAGCCCCCCCCCCCTTAAAGGCTAGGGCCAACCAGCAGCAAAACAAAACACATCCACCCAGCAGAGCTTCTGGCCTGTGCAGGCCAAAAGCTGGCACACTCATTTTTTAGTCCTGTGAAACAGCAGTTCATGCCCACCCCACACTCAAACTTGAAAAATGAAACATGAAAGAAAGCAGGCACTGCGATCAATGCTGGCCCCCCTAACCCCCAAACAATATCCTCTTGCCCAACCAGAAAATGCCCCCCCCCCGGCCCAAGCCATAAAGACAGAGCCAAAGCATATGCTCGCAGGTAGGCACAGCAGCAGACATAAGCTCAAAAACCAAATTTAACAACAACCCTACCAGTCCACCAGTGCAGATGTCCAGCAATGTTGATCCTCCACGCAGAGATCTGCAGGCCGATGTCCACCAAGTGCAGTCCAGTCCAGAAGAGGTCCACCAACGATAAACAACCTGAATGTGAAGCAAAACAGTGAGTGCCAGGCCAGCAAACGGGAAGGGTTACCAAAGCCGGAGCAGCAGGCCTGTGTGTGGGCCGAAGGCTGGCACAGTTGATCAGGACGGAGCCTGTTGGGAATCCTTGCAAGCAGGGGACCAGACACAGAAACGCAAGCCACACCATTCCAGATTGTGGAGCACAACTGTGAGTGCTAGGCCAGCAACCAAAAAGGGTTACCTTGGCCAAAGCAGCATACCTGTGTGTGGCCCACAGGCTGGCACAGTTGATCAGGACGGAGCCTGTTGGGAATCCTTGCAAGCAGGGGACCAGACACAGAAAAGCAAGCCACACCATTCCAGATTGTGGAGCACAACTGTGAGAGCCAGCCAGAAGAAAGGCTTCTGGCCTGTGTAGGCCCAAAGCTGGCACACTCTTGTTTTAATCTTAAAACAGTGGATCAAGCTTAAAGACGGCAAGCACAACAACCAATGCTGAACCCCCCCCCCCCACCATCAAACATTGTCTGCCCAACCTGTCCCCCAGGCCATACCTGTGTGTGGCCCACAGGCTGGCACAGTTGATCAGGACGGAGCCTGTTGGGAATCCTTGCAAGCAGGGGACCAGACACAGAAAAGCAAGCCACACCATTCCAGATTGTGAAGCACAACTGTGAGAGCCAGCCAGAAGAAAGGCTTCTGGCCTGTGTAGGCCCAAAGCTGGCACACTCTGGTTTTAATCTTAAAACAGTGGATCAAGCTTAAAGACGGCAAGCACAACAACCAATGCTGAACCCCCCCCCCCACCATCAAACATTGTCTGCCCAACCTGTCCCCCAGGCCATACCTGTGTGTGGCCCACAGGCTGGCACAGTTGATCAGGACGGAGCCTGTTGGGAATCCTTGCAAGCAGGGGACCAGACACAGAAAAGCAAGCCACACCATTCCAGATTGTGAAGCACAACTGTGAGAGCCAGCCAGAAGAAAGGCTTCTGGCCTGTGTAGGCCCAAAGCTGGCACACTCTGGTTTTAATCTTAAAACAGTGGATCAAGCTTAAAGAAGGCAAGCACAACAACCAATGCTGAACCCCCCCCCCCACCATCAAACATTGTCTGCCCAACCTGTCCCCCAGGCCATACCTGTGTGTGGCCCACAGGCTGGCACAGTTGATCAGGACGGAGCCTGTTGGGAATCCTTGCAAGCAGGGGACCAGACACAGAAAAGCAAGCCACACCATTCCAGATTGTGGAGCACAACTGTGAGAGCCAGCCAGAAGAAAGGCTTCTGGCCTGTGTAGGCCCAAAGCTGGCACACTCTTGTTTTAATCTTAAAACAGTGGATCAAGCTTAAAGACGGCAAGCACAACAACCAATGCTGAACCCCCCCCCCCCACCATCAAACATTGTCTGCCCAACCTGTCCCCCAGGCCATACCTGTGTGTGGCCCACAGGCTGGCACAGTTGATCAGGACGGAGCCTGTTGGGAATCCTTGCAAGCAGGGGACCAGACACAGAAAAGCAAGCCACACCATTCCAGATTGTGAAGCACAACTGTGAGAGCCAGCCAGAAGAAAGGCTTCTGGCCAGTGTAGGCCCAAAGCTGGCACACTCTTGTTTTAATCTTAAAACAGTGGATCAAGCTTAAAGAAGGCAAGCACAACAACCAATGCTGAACCCCCCCCCCCCACCATCAAACATTGTCTGCCCAACCTGTCCCCCAGGCCATACCTGTGTGTGGCCCACAGGCTGGCACAGTTGATCAGGACGGAGCCTGTTGGGAATCCTTGCAAGCAGGGGACCAGACACAGAAAAGCAAGCCACACCATTCCAGATTGTGAAGCACAACTGTGAGAGCCAGCCAGAAGAAAGGCTTCTGGCCTGTGTAGGCCCAAAGCTGGCACACTCTGGTTTTAATCTTAAAACAGTGGATCAAGCTTAAAGAAGGCAAGCACAACAACCAATGCTGAAACCCCCACCCCACCATCAAACATTGTCTGCCCAACCTGTCCCCCAGGCCATGCCAAGAATAAACTGCAACACCTTTTTGCAGAGGCAGGCCACAGCAGCACATTGCCCAGCATCAGAAAAATTTACAAAAATTTTAAAAAGGCCTACCAGGTGTCCTCTCAGGATGTCCAGCACAGTTGATCCTCCAGGCAGATGTCCTCCAGGCTCCAGGTGCAGTCTCTCTTCTTCTCCTCTCTCGGTCACAGCTCAGCAGCAGCAGCAACAGAAGTGTTCCAGACAGTCTTGCTCCAAATTTAAATCCCCTGCTGCAGCCTCAGCCAAAGATTTAAATCTATTGGCTGGCATGAGAATGCAGCAGTGGGATTGGTGACTCCTAAAGTCCCCAGTCCCCTGCCTTTCCCCACCCACACTCCAAGAGCCACCCTCCTCCTGCTCCCCCTCCCCTACCTGTTAGTTTTGGCGGAAATCTCTGCTGCTTTGCAAATGCAAAGTGCAATGCAATGCTTGCACCTTGCATTTGCAAGGCAAAGCAGGATTCCCTATCCTCCTTTGCAAGAGGGGTGGGGGGTGACAGAAGGAGTGAGTGATTCACTCCTTCTCCCCCCCCTCCCCTCTTCTAAGAGCCTGCAGGAAGCCTTTGCTTCCAGCAGGATTTTGCTAGCCGCTTGCTAAGGCAAACGGCTAGCAAAAACAAAATGGCGATTCTCGAATGCCGAAAGAATGCCGAAAGAATCCCGAAACGTTTCGGGTTTTTCTTTCGGCAATCCCGAAACGTTTCGGCATTCCCCGAAACGTTTCGGGATTCTTGAAGAATGCCGAAACACTTTTGTTTCGGCATTCTTTCGGCATTCTGAATGCTGAAACGCACATCCCTATTCTGTACCATATATCAAGATTGGGTGGAAAGTGCGATTTCCACCTGAGTGCAATCGCATTTTTTGCAGCTACCAAGAGAGTTCTGATCAAATCTTTCCTTAGTCTGGGAATTGCCAAATCTTTCCAGAGATCCAGGAAAACAAGTTCCGGGTGTAAGGGTATCTCATAAGATGTAATACGAGAAATTTCACGGAGAATCGCCTGCCAGAAGTCAGCTACGTAGGTACATTCCCACCAGCAATGCAGGAAAGTACCTTGCCCTCCGCACTTTTTCCAGCAAAGGGAAGACCTGCTAGGATATATTTTCGCCAGCTTTTGAGGAGTGAGGTACCACCTGTGGATAAGCTTGTAGGTTTGGAGTCTCACACAGGTGACAGGGGAATTAAACAGTGCAGATGCCCAGACTTGCTCTCTATCGTCCTGCGAAATTACTGTCCTGCAATCCTGTTGCCACTTGTCAAGCAGTACCTCAGTGTGCGGTTTTTTGGCTGCAATCAGAATGTGATAGAATTTTGACAGGAGACCTTTACGGATAAGTGATTGGGAGTCTAGAAGAGTTTCAAATTTAGTTATCGGATTGGCCATTATACCTTTTATATCCAGTTCCTTCAAGAGATATCCTAGTTGAAGATAGAAGAACCAGGGGATTTCCCTGCCCACTTTATTGTTCAGTTCTACCCTGCTTACGATACCTTCCTTAGTAGCTATGTCTAGTAATCTTAAATCTCTAAGATCTTTCCAAGAGTGTAGTGCTGTTATATTATGTTGTTGAGGCATGCCCTTATGAGACGTGAGTACCGAGAATCTAGAAACAGCTGGGAGGAGAACCTTCTTGTATCTGTCCCAAAGTTTTAAAAGAGCCTTAAGAAATAGGTTGTGATGTATGGAAGGGGGACGTAGGCTAGGCGTGGACCAAAAAGTTTCCTTCAAAGTTTGCGGCTGAGAGAAGACACACAATATGCTGGCCCAATCAGATCGCCCTGAAGGATGAAGGATTTGAAGGACATCCGACAGCCTGGCCGCGTCGTAATAAAGCCCTATGTCCGGATAATTAAAGCCTCCTGCTGCCCTAGGGGCACACAGGACCTTAAAGGCTATCCTGGGGCGCTTATTCTGCCACAAGAAGCGGTTAAAGGTCGTCTGCCACTGGCCCACAACTTTGCTAGGGACGTCAATTGGAATCGTTCGGAATAAGAAGATCAGTTTCGGGAGGACAAAGGATTTTATCAAGTGGTATCTTTCATACCACGGTAGGTTTTGCTTGTTCCATTTGAGCAAGAGGTGTTTAATTTCTTTCATCTTTTGGACATGATTCACATGGAAAAGCTGAGCCAGATTAGATGGAATATTTATACCCAAATAGTGGAGGTGTGTTTTGTCCCACTGGAAATCAAATTGCTGTTTTATATCACTACATGTCGTCTCGGGTAAATTTACAGACAAGATGGTAGATTTGCTTTGGTTTATTTTCAAGCCTGATATTTGTCCAAATTGGGAGAGTTCGGTATTTAGAAACTTTAGAGATTCAAGGGGTTTTGTGATGAACAATAAGATGTCGTCGGCAAATAAACATAGTTTGAAGGCGCGGTCATTAATTTCGATGCCTTGAATTCTCCTATCCATCCTTATTGCCTCTGCCAGAGGCTCGATAGCCAGAGCGAATAGAATAGGGGATAGGGGGTAGCCTTGACGTGTGCCTCGGTGGAGAGTGAAGGAGTCAGACGTCATATCATTTAGCCTAATTGTCGCACGGGGTTCCTCATATATAGCTTTAATTATCTGCAGGAATTTAGAGCCGAAATTCATTTGGGAGAAAAGCGTTCGCAGGTATGGGATCTCTAGGGTGTCGAATGCTTTTTCTACATCCAAAGAGAGGAATATGGTCTGTATATTATAATGTTTACTGAATGCCAGAATATTCAGTGCCTTATAGATATTATCCGAGATGTCTCTATTGGGGATGAAGCCAATCTGATCCGTGCAAATATAATTCCCAATGAAGGAGGTAAGACGGCGTGCAAAAATTGAGGTAAAGATTTTATAGTCAACATTCAACAGGGAAATGGGTCTGTAAGATCCAGGGTTCGAGGGATCTTTACCCTCCTTGGGAAGCATGGTGATTATTGCCTCAGACCAGGTTCTGGGGAGGGACCCTGAGGAAAATACATCGTTACAGGCCAGCAGTAAGGGCGGGGCTAACACCAGGGCAAATTTTTTATAGAATTCGGCCGGGTATCCATCCGGTCCCGAGGCCTTATTCCCCTTTAATTTTTTAATGGAGTCTAAGAACTCCGTAGTAGAGATAGGGTCGTCCATTATTTGGCTATGCGCCAATGCCAATTTCTTGATGTTTTTGTGGTTTGACAGATAGTTTCTAATTGCCTTGTTATCAGGTTTAGTTGATGTGTATAAGTCCGCATAGAATGTCTTAAACACTCGTAATATTTCAGGGGATTTAGAGAATACTTGTCCTTTGGAATTTTTTATGAGCCTGATATGCCTATTGATTCTTTTCTCCTTAACCTTCCAAGATAGACAGCGCAGTGTCCTAGGGGAGTGATTCCAGTATTTCTGTTTCAGATACAGAAGGTTTTTCTGAATTTGGTGAGTCTCAAGAGACTCCAAGGCTTTACGCTCATTTAACAATTGTTTATAGATTTTTTTGCCCCCTCTTTCTTTGTGCAGACTTTCCAGTTGGCTGATTTTATCCAGTATAATTTGTTTTTGGAGTCTCTTCTTTTTATTTAGGGCGGCCGACAGGGATATTAATTGTCCCCTTAGTACAGCCTTGAGAGCATCCCACACTATTTGAGGCGATGTCGTGCCTGTCTGGTTGTCTATAAGATATTGAGAGATGTGTTGTTCGATTTTTAACACATTGCCTTCATTTAATAATAAGTTTTTGTTAAAGGTCCAGTGTCTCTCACTTTTATACGGTTTATCAAGGGACAGTTTGCAATCTACCCAGGCATGGTCCGAGTAGTCTATGTTTCCTATGTTCGATAGGTGAACTCTATCAGTCAAGTCCACTGACACCAGAATATAATCAATCCTGGTGTAGATATTGTGACGTGCTGAGTAATACGTATAGTCTTTGACCAGTTTGTTCATTTCCCTCCATATATCTACCAGATGGAATTGAGTGAATAGTGCAAGCAGTTTCGTATCCTGATTGGGATTTTTGGGAATTTTTAGCCTTTTAGAAGTTTTAGTATGGGCAAAAGAGGATTTGTCCAAGCTGTAATTTGCTACATAATTAAAATCCCCCCCTACTACTACTGGACCCTCCTGGAAGGTCTTTAACTTTTGCAGAACTTCTTCAGAGAAGTCTAATTGTTGAAAATTAGGCGCGTAGATTGTAGCCAGTGTGATCAAATGCCCATTTAAGTGGCCCTTAACAAACAAGAACCGGCCTCTGGGATCTTTGAGAGAGGCTTTGAACACAAATTGAGTCTTTTTGGTCAATAAGATGGCCACCCCTCGGGACTTGGATGAGCCCTTTGCGTGGTATTGCATCCGTATCCATGGGGCCCTAAGCTCAGCCTCAAAATCAGCATGCAGGTGGGTTTCCTGGAGGAGGACAATATCTGCATTAAGCTTTGCTAAGTTTGACAGAACTCTCTTCCTCTTCACTAAATTATTTAGTCCCCTCACATTTTGAGAGATAACATGTAGGTTTGGTTGCGATGCCATCTTAAGAAGGAAAAGCCAAGTTAGCAAGGGTGATCCTTGGGGAGAAATCAAATATTATCGATCAGGGATCGTATACGCCTAGCCCTCTAGGAGGTGTGGTGAAATTTCTGGCCCAGAATTTTATGGAAAGTTGGAGTAGGACGGTTAGAAATGTCTGAAACACCAATTAAGGGGTTGATATACAGAAGCCCTGAGATTCAGATATGAAAATTACTGTCTAGTATAAATCAATTAATCAAACAATCAGAAGTTCATTACCTTAAAAGCAATCAATCAATGAGGTCACGAGTAAAAAAGAGATTCCTAGTATGCAAAATAAATTCAGCAGAGTACAGAGAGTGAGAACCAAGTGGATATGGTACCAATAAATAGTATTTAATCAAACCTCTTCGTCTCTTTGAGTGCGTTGACAAACAGACAGTCAACGCGTAAAATTTAGAATTGAGTAACTCCAATAGGCTGCTATGATATCTCTCCCTGTTGAACGATGCACTGGATTTCAGTTAGTCCTGGGTAGTCCAGAAATTATTCAGATGAGCAGAAATTAATTAAGATTCTCTCTATTATTAACCTAAGTAGGAGCAAACTGATCAAATGGATTTATCTCTAATTCCTAACCTCTAACTTGCCTCAACCGTCTATATCAAGTATATACAACAAGCACTTAGCACTTTACTAAACTGTTAATTTTTCTAAAGGGTTTTAAAGAGAAAATTGATATATGTTTATATATACAAGAACAACGAGTTTGACTGCCACAAGATGCCCTGGATTTCAAGAAATCCTTGGTATTTACTAGATTATTCAATTGATTAGAAATTAATTAAGATTCTTTGCTTTATTATCCTAAGTAAGAGCAAACCAACCCAATGAAGTTATCTCTAATACCTAACCACTAACTTGCCTTAACTGTCTATATCAACTATATACAACAAGCACCTAGCACTTTACTAAACTTTTTATTTATTTATTTATTTATTTATTTTTTAAAGGAAATTAAAGAGAAAATTTATATATATATATACAAGTAAGACAAGTTTGCCTGATAGGGGATGCACTGGAATTCAATAAATCCTGGGTATTTAACAGATTAATCAATTGATTATGAATTAATTAAGATTCTTTGCTTTATTAGCCTAAATAAGAGCAAACCAACCCAGTGAATTTATCTTCAATATCTAATCACTAACCTGACTTAGCCGTCTATAAAAATTATATATAACAAGCGTCTAGCACTTTACTATTGTATATGTACAAATGATCTTGAAGAAGAAAGAGAATCACATATATATGCAAGTATAACAAGGTTGCACTAATCAAGTAGTAAATTCTTCAGTGTATTGAGAACAATTGAGTGCGAAACAGTCCTCAGCAGCCTCGCGAACGGTTTCTGTAACGAGGCTGCTGTAATAAAACAGTAAGGAGGACTGTCTGTGGAAAGGGCAAATAGGGAAGCAGCCCTTTCAATCCCACCTCAACCACTCCCATCTGCATGTAGAACAATAAGATGGGGACGTTCTAACACATATAGTAAGCCACATATCTGTATAGATGAAATCAGGCGTCCCGAACTGGTATTTTGCTGTTTTTCTGGGGAGATATCGGAGGGCTCCACTTTCTCTTCTGAGAGCCGGTTTCTGTCTCCATGGCAACCTCAATGCCCAGATCGTGAAGGAGGTGAAGGCCGTCTTCAGGGGTGGAGATCAGCTGTTGCTTGCCATTCACCTTGAGACGCAGCGTCGAGTAGCGGGTCCAACTGTATTCTATGCGTGCATTTCTAAGTTCCTCAGTTACGCGCTTGAACTGCCTTCTACGCTCTAGGATCTCCGTCGGCAGATCTGTGAAGACGCTAATCCGCCCCCCCTTATAGGATAAGAATTTTCGCGCTCTTGCCGTCTCAAGGGTTGCCTTTCTTATTCTCCAGTCTGCAAAAACAGCCACAACGTCCCTGGGACCGTTCCTCTTGTCTGGATTCCTGGGGCCCACTCTATAAGCTTTGGTTAGAGACATTGCAGGAAATTCCTTCAGTTGCAGCTCTGTCATCAGCCATTCCGCCAAAAAGTTAGGGAGGTCTGCATCCACAGCAGCATTCTCCTCTATCCCCCTAAATTTCAAGTTAGAGCCCCGAATTTGGACCTCCATGTCCAAGATCTTGTTTTGGATATGGTCGTTTTCTGATTGCAGGGAGCGGACCTCCTCCCTCAACACAGCATTTTGATTAAGAGCCAGGTCTGATTTTAAGACGGCAGAGTCCATAACTATCTTGAGATCACTTATCTGCTGGGATAGGGGCTCCATTAAGTGGGAAATTCTGTCAGAAAAGCTCAGTTCAAGCTCTTGCAGTAGAGCTTTCAATGCTGGGTCGTATGAGATTTTTTGCGTTATTCGCGCCTCAGCGTTAGGCACAGCGGCCGCCATGTTTTTGCTTGCTCCTTCCCCCTCTCCCTCCGCACCTTCAAACTGCGATGCCGGGAAGTAGCTCTGCAAGCTTTTCACTGCCTTAATATTCTGTTTCTTGGAGGACAAGTCTTGCTTACCCTTCATGCTAAGGTATGTTGAACGTGTTTTGAAGCGATTAATGGGGTTTCGAGGTGGGATTGAAGTGGAGCTCCAACTTCAGGCGTCCATTCCTCTCGGTGCCGACGCCACGCCCCACCAATGTTTTTTTTAAAACCAGAATTTTTCCTATGTTAAAAAGATGTTCTAATTCTTTCAGTGGAAACTCCCACATCACAAATTAAAAGGTGTGTTTTTGAACAAATTCTTTAGTTGCGTAAACCAGTGGGGCGGTGTTCCCAGCAGTCCCAGCTTGTCAAAATTCCAAACTTGCGTCCATATTTAACATCATCATCACCTTATATTTTAGGAACATTAACACCGTATATATTTAGGAACATTATGAATGTTGGACAGACAAAGGGGATTTGGTATAATTTTTTTGAGCTCCTGCTTCTATATCTGTAAAAAATCTGGTCCATAGTGGACTATAATCTAGAGCTCTTCATCCATTTTTATAACAGATAGGGGCAAAAACAAAGATAATACTGAAGGATTAGGATTGTGGAGTTTATCCATGCTCTATGGTACCTTGATAATAGGAAGTCTGCTCCTATATTCTATTATAATACTAAAATTCTGAATCAGTAGTATGTCTGGTATATGTTTAAAGGTCTCTCAAATTATATACCTCTCTCTATTAATGTTTAGTTGTCTAAAACTATTGTGCAACTTCTTTGTATGCAAAGGCTCTGCACACACACAAAGATGGCACTTGAATGAAGCAAAATTGGGTCATTCACATATAGGTGGATTACTCTGGGTGTTCATACTAAAAATATGTGATTAGCTTTAGATTGATGATCTCAACATATGCACCCAATTAAAGCCTGTCTTTATAACTGGCACACATATGGGTCACTAACAGCAGAGAGCTGAAGCAAGTAAACCACTCCATAATTGGTAGCTGGGATCTGCCATTCAGGACAACAGCTAAATATATATCAAGCTCTGGGGTTTGCTGGGCCAAGAAGTCATAAGATCCATAAGAATCAGTTGAACCAGAGTAGGGTTTAAATACCTAAAAGGGAAACACCCATACTAAGGATTGTTCCTGGGCCTCTTCCTGCCAGGGTTTCATTGGGCCATGCTCTTGCAAACAGCTAAGTATACCAGGACTGCAATCTGGTTTGGTGGCTAGAGCATAGACAATGAGCCTGAAGCATCTTCTTTGTTGGGCTTCTTCACTTGCCTGCTGCCTTCACCTGTCTTGTCAAGAGGAGAGAGAGAAGGGGTGGTAGTCGGCATCCTATGAGAGAGTAAGGTTGTGATCTCCATGTGGAAACTGGAGTTATCTGGGATTTACAACTACAGAGATCAGTTCCCCTGGAGAAAACAGGAGCTCTGGAGGGTGGGCTCTATAGCATCACATCCCTGCAAAGCTCCCTTCCCTCTCCAAATCCCTCCCCAGGCTCCATCCTCAAATCTTCAGGAATTTTCTAACCCAGATTTGAAAACCTGAGCTGGTAACTGTCCTGGAATCTGGAGCGTCAACAGTATTGCCTGGTGGAGGGACTCTAGAAACCGGCTTCTGGCCGAGGCCTCTGAATCCATAAGCTGGAGGCAGTCTGGCAACATGGAGTCCTTGAGCCACTGATTTTCCTCAAAAGTGGTCCCCAGCTCCTTCTGTTCCTCCTCAGATGATTAATCCCTTCGCAATTTCAAGAGGCATCCGGACATCATTTAGACTTTTGTGGCATGTGAAGATGCTTCAGATCCAAGTAGGCAGTCTTAATGGGACAACAATCTGCATTGCTCTCAGAAAAGTTTCACTAGAGGGCTTTGTCAAAATGTCACTTTTTTGTATAACTGGCTTTAAATGTTGCCTATGTGTGTGATTTCAGCTTTCTTTCTGATTAATATTCACAGAGAGGTTGACACTGAAAAGGTGACATTGTCCTCTTCCGCATTGCTCAAATGTTGATTGCTGAAAGCCTGTGTTAATTGGAACACCTCTAGGAAGCTTGCATCTTTACTACGTGTTAGATTATATCCATTTCTATGAAACAACCATCTGTGGAACAATTACTTTTCAGCAGGAGGCACTGTACAAATTTTAATTGGCTGCTATGGATTTTCAAGGGAAAAAAACAGAACAGAATTAGAAACCAAGATGGTTATCCTGACTTTTAAAATACATATATACAACAACACAAATCAGAAATAGGAACATTCCATAGTTCTAACCCCATGTCAATCATATACTTTATCGAATTCCCCAAGCTAATATGTTATCTCACTGCTGTACAGTTGTGGTAAGCAAATGCAAGGACATCATTTGAGTTTGAGCTCAGCTGTGGTACCATAGCTCAGCTATAAAGCCTGTGGAAAGCATAAAGAGAAAAACATAAAGAAACAAGTAACTTTCAGTAGGCACAGAATGCACTTCTCTCTTCCTGGAGTAACCACAACTCATAGAATAGATGAGCTGCCTGTTTAGGAGAGATTGAGTTCCAATACAGACAGCACTGAAATTCATTTTTAGTAATTTATTTCTGTTGAACAAGTTAAAGAAACTTTGCTTTTTAGATTTTAGCCCACATTATCCTTGAAGACTGAAGGTAACTGCTGGTGGAAAGTGCAGTCAAGTCATAGCTGATTTATGGACACCCCTGCTGGAGTTTTCAAGGCAAGAGACTAACAGAGTTGGTTAGCAGCTCCTTCTCTGGAGGTCTCCTATTCAATTACTATACAGGGCTGATCCTGCTTAGCTTCTGAAATCCATCAAGATCAGGCTTGCTTGGGCTATCCAGGTCATGGCCAAGGCAACTAGTAACATTTAAAATATACAAAAAAGAATATATATTTAATGTAATGCTCATCTAGACCAGCAAAGATATATGGAAATCATGAATGTGTTCTTATAAAAATGTAGTAGAATATTTGTTCTCATAGTTTTTCAAATTTATTTTTAAACAAAATGGGGCCCTCATTATAGTCGATTCCCCATGGCTTGTGTAATACTTTTCTATTTTCAAAAAGACTGGGCACAACTAAAGACTCTCATGTTCATCTACCACACATACAATGCATTTCAAAAAGTTATATGTATGGTTTCAAGTACTGGGCATCATGTAGCAGTAATGTTCAGTTCTTTTAGTGCTCAAGGAGTCCAAATTCTTCTTAATCCTAATTTAGCTGTTTTATTGAATTTTAGTTAGCTATTATATGCCTTTTTAAAATGCCTGTTTTATGTCTGTCATGTTTAGTGTTCAGTACTTTTCCAATTCTTCTAATGGGTAAATTAAACTCACATTAGGAGGAGGGTATGTGACCAGGGGATTATCTCCTAATAATAAACATTAAGGAAACACCAACCAACATTCTGAGTTATCCATGTATCAAAGAAATTAACAGCCAGCAAAGCTGCAGGTTAGGGAAAAAAACCTCTTACCTTTTAAACTCCAAAGTTCAAATTACAGTTTTTACGTATGTTTACATGATTTCTGATTCTAAGCTGATAATGAGGCCCAAAATTCCTCTTGTTAAGGTCAGTTAAGTAAAACAACAATTGAGGGATAAGAAAATAAGTACTTCTATAGATTTGAAACTGATTTAAAAATCAAGGTGCACGGGGGGCGTGGCGTCGCAGTGGAGAGGAATGGACGCATGTTGAGAGCGCTCCAGCCCTCCCGACCCAAAACCTCGATAATAAGCACTACAAAGAAAATTAATTTGGAAAAAATAATGCTCACAAACTCAACAAAGAAAAAGAAAAACAATCCGAAGGCGGTGAAAGACTTACAAGCGTTTTTCGCGGCTTCAGGAGGGCCAGCGGGGAAAGAACGCAGCGGAACGGAGGAGAACAAAATGGCGGAACTCACTGTAAACGAAGACGTTACTAAGGTAAACCCATCAGAAAGCTATCTAGACCCCCAACTTGCGAAATTAAGGCAAGATATTGTGGACCAAATGGCTAAATTAATCAATCCTATCACTACACAACTCACGGAAATAAAAAGAGATTTGCAAACGGCTAACCATAAAGCCGACAAAGCTTTGGATGTGAGTGTGAAGACCCAACAAGATGTCGCCGATATGCAAAATATAATTACGGAACAGCAAGACAGACTAATGAAACTTGAACTAAATGCCAGGCAAAATCACGTTAAGATACGGGGGATAGATGAACAGTATACGCATAATACAGATCTTACATGTTTCATTGCTAACTGGCTAGCTAAACAATTAAAGCTTGAGGAAGGAATTTACCCTTACATCACAAAAGCCTACCGAGTGGGACCTTACGAACAAAACAAAAATAAAGATCGCCCGAGGGATATAATTATCGAGATACCCGACCAAAGGACAAGAAAGAAAATAATGGAGGAAGCTAGAACGCGGGGATCATTTAAATGCGAAGGCAAACTGATATACATCTTCACTGATCTCCCAAAGGAAATACTTGCTAAAAGAAGAGATCTTAAGCCAATCTCTGAGACTTTGCAAAAAGCGAATATGAGGTACAAATGGCAAGATCAATGCAAACTTATGGTCTTTCACCAAGGCAAAAGATACATAGCAACTGATATCGATACGGGACTAGAGCTACTGAGTGCAATTGGACTGGAAACTCCGATGGAGACGAGCAAACAAAATCAGAAAAGAAAATCCTCGGAACTATTCTCTCCTCAGAAAGGGAGCAAGATCCCAATTAGAAACACTTAAATCTTCTTAACCCGGACTTTCAGCAAGCTGGTAAAAAGGAATAACAATTATGTGACTTGATTAAATATATGGTAGTGTGCTTGTTAATAGAATTATAAATACAGAGGTTTTGGGGAAGGGGGGAGGGGCCCTTAACAGAGCTCACATAGTTTCTTTTAGCTCTCATAAGTGGATGAAAAGGGAGGTAGACATCCAGAACTGGTGAGTGAAGGTAACCCACCAGTTTGAGAGAGCTAAACTTGAAAAGTCTTTATAGAAACAAAGAATACTGTTTATTCAATCAACAAAGTGGAATCCTAAGTTTATCAAAGTATAAAGGTGATTTTGGGGAGGGAGGGAGGGTGGGAAGCGGAAGGGGTAGGGATAGTTAGTTAGTTGCACATATTAGCTAAATAGATTTATATACGTTAATAAAATCAACAATAAGAAAAATAATAAAAAAGACGAAAAAAAAGGAAAATAAGAGGGTAAAAAAAAATCAAAAATCAATAAAACTAAAAAAAATCTATATAGATAATTGTTATAGCTTATTAGCATAGAAGTGAGGAGCGGAGGGTATAGGTTAAAGTAGAGGTTAGGGTGGACATAGGGAGGGGGAGGGGAGAAAAAAAATTTATAAAGTAGATTAGAAATTGCAACAAAACTAAAGAAAAAGGAAAGGAAATAAAATAATAGCAGGAAAAGAAAGGAAGGGGGGAATAGTATAATAATACAGGGTGCAAACACAGGGAGAAGCTGTGTTAATATAAGGAGTGGAAGAGGTATAACTTGTCAACACCTGAATGGTTTGAACTCTAGGAAAGATCTATTGTGTAAGAAATAAGAGAAGTCTTTAAACCGTGGTATTTGTACATAGACCTAAGGAGTGTGGTTTAAATATAGAACTTAAGAAAAAGCTTTATAAGAAATATTATTGTGATATTCAAACTACTATATTCATAGCTATATCGTAGTAATTACTTAAGGAATTACAAGTTAAGTTACGAAATTGGTACATTATTTGTTTGTTAAAACTGACATTGAACATTTACAAACCACACCAAAAAAAAGGGGGGGGGAGAAGAAGAGAGAAAGAGATCCAGAAACTATTTCTTCTGCTGTTTATTAATTAAAAAACAAACAAACAATCACCGACAACAACAACAACAACAACAACAACAATAAAACCAGTATTGAGAAGGAAAACTGCATTTAGCTGAAAGGATTCAATTTGTACTAAGAATTTAAATTTAATACCATTTAAGACACATAGTGAATTTGGAATTTATAGAGGTAAAGGGAAAGGGGAAAAAAAGGGGGGGGGGGGAGAAAAAGGCACAATTAATTGTTACAACCAAAACGGAAAATGTGCTCTAAAATCAAAGTTTTAACTTTTAATGTTAGAGGTTTAGGCAACCCAATTAAACGAAGGAGAGTAATTTCAAACTTAGCTCAAACTAGATCACAAATTATATTTCTGCAAGAGACCCACCTACGATATAAAAATACAGACTCATTAAAAGCTAGGTGGCTACAAACTCAATACCACGCAGCTGGAAATTCCAAATCAAGGGGAGTAGCCATATTGATTGCAAAGGATTTACAATTTCAACATATTAAAACACTCAAAGACAAAAGAGGCAGGCATATCTTTGTTAAAGGGAAAGTAGGGGAACACACACTTACGCTGGCTTCACTATATGCCCCCAACATGAATCAATTAAATTTTATAGAAGAAGCATTGCAAAAATTGATTTCTTTTCAGGAAGGATATTTAATAATTGGAGGAGACCTAAATTACATAGTGAATCATCAATTAGACAAATCAAACTTCAACAAAATACACACGACAAAAAAAATTAAACCAACAAAATTAGCAGCTATTTTACAGAAATATCACTTAATAGACACATGGAGACACTATCATGAAGGAGAAAAGGACTATACATATTTTTCACAAAGACACAACACATATACTAGAATAGATTACCTTTTAAGCTCTAATAATATAATAGATAAAGTAGAGAAAATAGAAATAGGGAGCAACACAATTTCAGACCATGCATGGGTAGCCATGACGTTCAATCTAGATGCTAGAACACAGAACAATACTCAATGGTGCCTACCAAAACACTTATTATTCAATCAATTTGCAACTAAAGAAATTGGGAAAATAATAGAAACAGTTATTACAGACAACTTATCAAAAGAAATTGAGACACACATATTTTGGGACACAATTAAAACAGTGGCTAGAGGTCATATAATTGCTCTCGCTGCTAAAATTAATAAAGAAAAAATGAAACAAAAACGTGAGTTAATGAGTAATATAAAAGTATTAGAAAATAAACATAAATTAACAGGCAGTAAAAATATATACAGAGATCTTTTAGCACAAAGAAAGATTCTAGAAACCTTGGAAAGTAATACTGTATACAAAAATTTATTAGCCATCAAACAGACACATTGGAACAACACACCTAAAAATTTACGCATCCTAGCAAATAAAGCAAAACAAAAGAGAACACAAAACAATGTCAACAGAATAAAAAACAGTAAGAATGTAATGCAATACAAACCAGAGTCAATTCTTAAGGTCTTTAAGGACTTTTATACACAATTATATTCCTCAAAAAATCCAGACCAAACTAAAATATCCCACTTTCTAAATTCACTAAAAAATCTCAAGAAATTAGAGGTAGAACACCGAAAACTCCTAGAAAAACCCATCACTATTCAGGAGACAACAGATGCAATTAAAGCTGCTAAAAATAACAAAGCTACAGGGCCGGACGGATATCCGGCAGAATTTTACAAAAAGTACATGAGTTTGTTAGCATCTCATTTAACTGACTTAGCCAATTCGATTCTGGATAAGAGTATAATGCCACCCACATGGGAGAGAGCTGACATCATAGTAATCCACAAGCAGGGAAAAGATCCTCTAAAAGCAGCATCATATCGCCCTATTTCATTGCTTAACCATGATTATAAAATCTTTGCCTCCATTATAGTAAATCGTTTAAATACATTCATATCCGAATATATCCACACAGACCAATCAGGATTTATACCAAAAAGAGACATTACAGATAACATTTTCAAATCACTAAACTTAATAGACCATTGCAACCAAAACAATACGGAAGCCATCTTTTTATCGCTAGATGTCGAAAAAGCCTTCGATTCGGTAGAAACATCATACCTATTTAAAACATTGAGACATATGCAATTTGGAGAAAATTTTTTGAATATAATAAGAGCTATATACCACCGACCCATAGCAAACATCAAAATAAATGCTATGCACTCAGAAAACATCTTTATTAAAAGAGGTACAAGGCAAGGCTGCCCCCTATCCCCTCTCTTATTTGCAATAGCTCTAGAACCCTTCGCGACTGCCCTTAGAGAACACAGCCAGATAAAAGGAATACATGTTGACTCCACAGAATTTAAAATTAGCTTGTTCGCAGATGACATGATGTTATATTTGACTAAACCACTAAACTCATTGTCCTATCTTTCATCCTTACTCATAAAATTTGGAGAAATATCAGGACTACTAATCAACCAAACAAAATCTTACTATCTTGCCATTAACACCCACAGCGAAATGATCCAACAAATTAATAAATTATATAGTTTCCAATGGTCCCCAACACATCTTACATACTTAGGAGTTCAAATCACCCCCAACTTGATAGATCTGATAAAATTGAATCACCTCAAATTAATAAATCAAATTAAACTAGATATTATCAATTGGAATAAGATAAAATTTACGTGGTATGACAGATTCCATTTAATAAAAGCATTTGTACTACCAAAATTTCTTTTTATGTTCAGAGCACTCCCTCTCACTATTAACAGAACTCAAATAGCTCAATGGCAAATACTAATTAATAAATTTCTTTCGCAGAACAAGCATCCGAGAATCGCATTCAACACTATGAGAAGGAAATCAGTAAATGGTGGTTTTAATTATCCAGATTTACATCTATATCAATCAGCAGCAAGACTGGTTAATCTCTTGCAAATGACCTCAAACTCTCCCCAACCAGATTGGGTTACGATCATACAACCTTCTTCACAACTCTGTGACATAAAAGATATGGTTTGGAATAAACCAAGTAACAGGCCACAAAACTTCAAAAAAAGCTTCTTGATCCCATCTATCTTAAAGACATGGGACCAAATCAAGACCAAAATCGTTCCAAAAATATCTAGATTCTCTACGTTTATTAACCAAGAATGGTTTAAGCCAGGTTGGGACCAATCACTTATCACAACTCTACAACAAACAAAAATGACTAGATTAATTGACATCGCCACCAAATCGGGTCTTCTAGAGAAAGTGGATATAGAGAATAAAATAAAACAGAAACTACATTGGTTTAGGTACCTACAACTTACACATATGGCAGAAAAAATAAAGCTAAGGAACATCATGAAAGAACCCTTGACAGAATTTGAACAAATTCTAAACTCACCTTTACATCAAAAAAAAGGAATGATAGCTAAAATATACAACTTACTACTAAGCACCACTGTGAAAACAGGGTTAACATACCTGTAACTTATGTTCATCGAGTTCTTCTGTGCTGACACACATGGGGACTGCGCAGGCGCAGGCCAGCCGCCGGAGAATTTTCTAGAGCTTCCATGGCTCCGAAGGGGCCGTTTGTCGCGCGCCTCAGCGACCGTTTTCCCGCCCAAACGGTCACGTGATCCTCCAGCGACCAACGGCCCCTTCCCTCAGTTCTCCCTTGCCGCCGCTTGACCAACACACCTCAGCCATAACACCTTAAAAACACCAATTTCCGTTACAGCCATCACATTATTGTGCATTGGAGTTCACAGCGGGGTAGGAGGGAGGGTTGTGTGTCAGCACAGAAGAACTCGATGAACATAAGTTACAGGTATGTTAACCCTGTTTTCATCTTCGTTCTTCTGTGCCTCCACACATGGGAGTGTACCAAGCTTCACACAATAAGGAAGGCGGGGGTGAAGTCCAACACAATTTTATTAAGCAAACAAGAACAACAATAAATAGATATGCATATATACATCTATGTAAAAATACTGTGTAAGGACACATAAATACCCAATATTTACATATATACACACCCCCAGGTACATATATACACACTTTCACTCAAGGGTACCCAACAGGTACGCCAAGAAAGTCATACCAGAAACTCCCTCAGGAAAAGAGGGAGTGTAAAACAGCCTTGGCCACAGATACATCCTGCTCCGCATTGACATCAACGGCGTAATGCCTGACAAAGGTGTCTGCAGAGGACCATGTGGCTGCCTTACAAATGTTAACCAGGGGCACCCCCCTGAGGAGTGCCGAAGAGGATGCTTGGGACCGCGTGGAGTGGGCTCTGACATGAAGCGGGCAAGCCACCCCTGCCAGGGAATAGGCCTTGCTAATGGCCGCCACAATCCACCTAGACAGGGTCTGTGAGGAAGCCCTGCTACCCTTGTCCTTGGCCCCAAAACATACAAACAGGTGAGGACAGGAGCGGAATCCCTTCGTCCTATCCAGGTAATAGGCTAGGGCCCTCTTCAAGTCTAGGGAATGAAGGGCCTTTTCCCCCTTAGAGGAAGGTTGAGGAAAGAATGCAGGTAGTGAGATATCCTGCGAGAGGTGGAAGGCGGACACCACCTTGGGCAGGAACCCGAGGCAGGGACGCAGGACCACCTTGTTGGGATGAAACACAAGAAAGGGAGGGTCAGACCGCAGTGCAGACAGCTCACTGACCCTTCTGGCCGATGTGACGGCCACCAAGAATGCTACCTTGTAGGATAGCACATCCAAGGGGCATGTAGCCATAGGCTCAAATGGAGACAACATGAGACGTGAGAGCACCAAGGATAGTGACCACTGAGGCACTGGCGCCGACACAGGTGGGTAAAGATTGTACATGCCCTTAAGGAACTGGTGGGATTGCGGGTGAGAAAACACCGTAGCCCCCTCAACTCGGGTGTGAGCAGCTGATATCGCTGCCAGGTGGACCTTGAGGGAGGACACCTTCAAGCCCAGGCCACGCAAGTGGCACAAATACTCGAACACAACCCCCAAGGGACTGCTGTCGGGCACCACTCCTCTGGCAAGTGCCCAAAGCTCAAACCTGCGCCACTTGGCCGCATAAGCGCGCCTAGTGGATGGCCGACGAGCATTCAGGAGGACCCTCTGTACCTCGTCAGTAAAGCCTATCGGGGAGGAACGATCCGCCAAGCCGTTAGGTGCAGCTTCCTGGGATCGTGGTGGACCAGGCTCCCGTTTAGGAGAAGGTCTTGCCGAGGGGGCAGACTCACATACGTCCGTTGGGACATCTGCAGGAGCTTCGGGAACCAAACCTGCCGTGGCCAGAAGGGGGCCACCAGGATGCAGTCCGTCCCGTCCTCCTCTATCTTGCACAGGACCCTGGGAATCAAGGGGAATGGAGGAAACATGTAGTGCAAGCCCTGCGTCCACGTAAACTGGAAGGCATCCCCAATAGAGAGGGGGTCGCTCCCTGCCCTGGAACAGAACGTGTGGGCCTTGGTGGTCGCCGCAGTGGCGAACACGTCTATCACTGGATGACCCCACATCTGGAAGATCGGCCCAACGCACTCTACGTTCAGTTCCCACTCGTGGTCCAGCAAAGGGACCCTGCTGAGGGCATCTGCCCGGGCATTGTCTGACCCAGCCACGTGTATAGCACGGAGCGACACGCCGTTCTTGATAGCCCACTGCCAAGTGAGTGTGGCTTCCCGGCACAGGGCCATGGACACTGTGCCCCCCTGCTGATTCACGTAGTACATGGCAGTCGTGTTGTCCGTCTGCACCAAGACCTGACGATCTCTCAGTAGTGCTGTAAGAGACACAAGTGCGAAACGAATGGCCCTTAGTTCAAGCACATTGATATGGAGGGTCTTTTCCCTGTCAGACCAGACATCCTGCACAGACACATCACCACAGTAAGCCCCCCATCCCAACAGAGAGGCATCAGTGGTAACCGTGACGTCATGGTGTTGATACCCAAAGGGGATTCCCTTAAACAAGTTGTCATCAGACAGCCACCAGTCCAAGGAGGAGAGGATGACCCTCGGGATAGAGAATTTGAGGGACGGAGGGTGCAGCAGAGCATCGTACCTCCGCACAAACCAGTTCTGGAGCGGGCGCATACGCAGCCTAGCAAAAGGCACCACAGAGGTGGCCGCTGCCATATGCCCTAGTAAGCACTGGATAGTGCGCACAGACTGGAATCGGTTCCTTTTAAACATGGACACTAGACCCCTTAGGGACCGAGCCCTCTCCAAGGGGAGCAGGGCCTTACCCTCCACAGAGTCTAACAGTGCACCAATGTAGGACACCTTGCAGCTGGGCACCAGTTTGGACTTTTCAAAGTTCACCAGGAGCCCCAGGCGTTGGCAAGTGCTAAGTACCAAGCCAATGTCCTGCACCAGCCTAGACTCCGATTCAGCCACGATGAGCCAGTCATCGAGGTACGGAAAGATGGTACAGCCTTCTTCCCGTAGGAAGGAAACCACAGGGGCCACACATTTTGTGAACACTCGTGGGGCAGTGGAAAGGCCAAAGGGGAGCACCTTATACTGGAAAACCCTTTGCCGGTAAACAAAGCTCAGGTATTTCCTGTGCTCCTTCCGTATCCCCACGTGAAAGTATGCGTCTTTTAAGTCAAGAACCGCAAACCAATCTCCCTGTTTCAGCAAGGCGATCACAGCCGCCAACGTTACCATTTTGAATTTGGTCACCTTGAGGAAGGCATTAAGGCCCCTCAGATCTAAGATGGGACGTAAGCCCCCATCCTTCTTAGGGACCAGGAAGAACCTAGAGAAGAATCCCTTTACAGAGTCCTCATAGGGCAATTCTTCCACAGCACCCTTGGCCAAGAGCGACACGATCTCCGCATCCAGCTCGGCCATAGTGTTATTGACAGCTGTCAGGGGTGAACTGCATCTAGGCAGCTCAACAAACTCCAGCCCGTACCCCAGTTCAACAATAGTTAAGACCCATGAGTCAGATGTTATTGACTCCCACTCAGAGAGGAGTGGACTAAGTCTGTCCGAAAAGTTCGGGGATACGGCTGGCGCGACCCGTCAGTACTGCCTCCCGGCGCCCTGCTGGTCTTTCTGCTGGGCCGGTTGCTGTGCCTGACAAGGCTTGAAGGGCCGACGCCTCCTCTGCTGTTGTGCGGGAGGGTAAGGCCGCTGCTGGTAAGCAGGATACTGATGGTAGCCCGGCCGCTGCTGTTGGTATCTGCCCTGGTAGTGGTAAGGGCCGGACCGGGGAGCGTACCGTGACCTGGAGGAGGGCTTGTCCGCTGGAGCCAGACCCAAGGACCGCGCCGTCTGCCTGTCCTCTTTTTTCTTTTTCAGGGTCTCGTCGGTCGATTTGGAGAACAGCGAGTCCCCTTCAAAGGGCATGCTCTCCACCCTGGAACGCACCTCCTGGGACAGGGCCGTAGACCGCAACCAGGAGTGGCGCCTGAGGACTACCGCCGACGCCATCCCCCTAGCAGCAGTGTCAGCAGCGTGGCTCCCAGCGTTCATTTGCTGTTTAGACAGCCGGACAGCCTCTGTTTGCAGCAGGGACACCACAGCCTTCTGCTCAGGAGGGAGGTCCCGGGTATAGGATGCCAACTTCTCCCAGAGGTACAGTTGGTACCCTGCCATGATGGTCTGGTAGTTGGCAATCCTCAGACCCAGTGAAGAGACAATGTACTGGCGCCTGCCCATGGCATCCAGCTTCTTGCCCTCCTTATCGGCAGGCACCGAGGAGTGACCCGATCGTCGGGGGTTGAACTCCTCTGTGACCAAGGAGGAAGGTGGAGGGTGCTTCACCAACACCGGCCAGGTGCCCTGCTTGATCTTGTAAAGCTGCTCGATGCGCTTGGATGTTGGAGGTTGATCACAGGGCACCTGCCACACCTTCTCCACAATCTCCTCAATACCCTCGAGCATGGGGAAGCCAACGTACGCCGGATTGTCCCCGTAAATACGTTTGAGGAGCTTGTCCTTGGTCTGGGGGACTGCCGAAGAGATGTCCATCTCGAGAGCCTTGGCCATCCTAGCCATCTGGTCGGCGTAGATGCGGAGGTCCTCGAATGGCGAGTCCGCCGATGGCACTAGCTCCTCAGCCGGCGATGGTTCGGACCAGGACTCCGACTGGTAGCCGCCAAAGCTCCCCACTTCCTCCTCATCGGAACCGAGCTGGGATTCCGGAACCTGGAGCGGAGGGGGAGCCCACGCCGACCTCGATGTCGAAGGCCTCGGTTCCAACACGGAGAAGCCCGCAGGTGCCCCCTCCCATTGGCAACGGTATGGCGAGGGGAGGTAGGAAGCCTGTCGATGCCGGGACGCAGCAGACCGGACTGATCGGACACTGTCCCCGGAACCATGCCGCTCACGACCGACCAGAGGTGGAGACGGACGGACAGGCGACGGACGGCTCCGACGAGGAGACGGGCTCGGTTCCAGCCTCGGCGACCAAAGGGCAAGCGATGGTCGGCTCCGACGGTGCGGGCTCGGCTCCGGCCCCGACGAGAATTCCGCGGGCACCGTCTCGAAGGCCATCGGATCCGGCACCTGCACGGAGATGTCTTCTGGCTCCGGGGAGCCCAGGTGAGGGGAAGGCGTGTGAGGAAGCACGATGACCTCCTCCTGAGGAGCGGGACGCGGCGACCGATGATGCTTGGTCTTCTTCTTCTTCTTCGCTGGTTCCGAAGAAGACCTCGGAACCGACGCGCTCCTCGCCTTCGAAGGGGACCTCGGCTTCGACCTCTTAGGCTTCATCGGAACCGATCCGGCCGTCGGTTCCGACCGGGGACTCGGTACCAGGATCCTCGGTTCCGAAGCTGGTCTCGGATCTGACCTGGTAGATGACGCGCTACGGGGCGGCCGCACCGGTCCCTGCGCTGGAGAGGCCGCTCTCGACGCCGAGGTACTCGGGGGACGCGGTTTCGACCCCGACCTCGCGGAGGCCACTGAGCCAGCTCTGGAATGCCGTTCGGCAGAGGGGCTTGGGCCGGCCTTGGAGGAGGGCAACGGAGCGCCTCCGGACATGACCTTCTGCCACAGGGAGGAGTTCAGTCGGGCCTTGCGCTCCTGCCGGGCCTTGTTGGTGAAGCCCTGGCAGATCTTACAGGCCGTCACATTATGGGTCTCCCCCAAACAGAACAGGCACAGTTCATGGCCATCGGTCTTGGCCATTTTCGTGTGGCATTGGAGACAATGCTTGAAGAGAGCCTTTGAGGCCATCTTCAGGGGCACGCGAAAGGAAGGTCAAAAACAGTCCGAGTCAAATTACCGAGTCCACAACAAAGTCCAAAACGAGATCCGAAGAATAGTCGAGGTCACGAAGTCCGAAGTCAAAAGCCAAGCAATCAGTCAGAATAAAGCACGAAGCACAAAAAAGCACAGAGCAACGAAGCTCACGTTCTCTCCAAGCGGCGGCAAGAAGAGAACTGAGGGAAGGGGCCGTTGGTCGCTGGAGGATCACGTGACCGTTTGGGCGGGAAAACGGTCGCTGAGGCGCGCGACAAACGGCCCCTTCGGAGCCATGGAAGCTCTAGAAAATTTTCCGGCGGCTGGCCTGCGCCTGCGCAGTCCCCATGTGTGGAGGCACAGAAGAACGAAGATGAACAAGAAATTAAGCTGTCAATCTAGCTGGGGCAGGGACTGTGCAATTGAACAATCCTCGGAGAATTGGAAGAAAATATGGTCGTCTAGAATATTCACCTCAAAAATCATAGTAACTAAACTACAAACGTTTAAAGTGATTCACAGATGGTACCTGACACCCAAAAAACTAGCGCAAATATCAGCTAGATCATCCCCAAAATGCTGGAAAAATTGTGGTGAAGAGGGAACCTTTGCTCACTGCTGGTGGGAATGCAATGGAATTAGACAATTTTGGGAGGAGATACTAATGAAAATTAAAGAAATCACTAATTATAAACTCCCCTTTGACCCGAAAATGATCTTTTTAGACCTGTGGGAAAATGTACACATCCCTAAAATCAGAAAGGAACTTGTTGCCTCATTCTTTATAGCAGCTAAGAGTGCCATAGCGACAGTATGGAAATCAAAAAGATTACCAACCATTGAGTCTTGGTTTTCTAAAGTTTGGAACCATTTCATATTAGAAAAAATAAGCAACGACATACAAAATGCAGAACACTTCACAGAAAATACTGGTTTTATTGAAAAATGGCTCCCATTTCTGGAATACATAGAAGAGAAAAATCTACAACCTAAATCAAAAATTTTACAAGTTATAACAAACAATGGATATCTCTCTTTCTACTAAATTAATAGCATAATAATGTAAATACATGGATATATTTATGACAACTAATAAGAATACAAGTCTAACTATGTAGTGTACACTGATCTACTAATCAGATTTGTAATGATGTTTACTGCTTGTAAACTATTTGTTGCAACAAATGTTTCAATAAAATTTATTATATTTAAAAAAAAAATCAAGGTGCACGGGGAGGAATAAATAGTAAGTAAATATGAAATATATTGGGCACATACTTTTTAAATAAATTGTCTGGTGTCAGATGAAATATCAAGATAACATACTTTGCAGATGGCAACATGTTATTTAGAGGGATCGAAGAGTCAAGATGACTGAAAAGTACTTTCCTTTAAACCAAGCTCTTCTATAATGCTGAATTTCTTTTCTTCATGAATCCATGATCACTTTCCAAAATGACTACAACTTTACCTCAGCAGTCTGGAGAATGATCTCTCAACAATTCACCCACTGAGAAATATCAATGGACCATTTTGAAAGACATTTCAATATCAACATAATTTTCTCTGTCTGTGAATCAAATATGTTCAGCAACTATGCGACCTAAAACAAGCAACATGAATTACCAAAGTTCAATTCAAACTAGAAAGCCAACACAATTCTACATATATCAAACAACCAGGTTACATGTATGAGGAAGTCATTTCCAGTAACACATGTTCCAGTAATGCATTATTAAAAACAATTTCTCATGGCTTTATTAAAGAAGTTTCTCATTGCATAGTATCATGTCATCTTTATGTACATGTGCCTCTGCATGACATGTTTGCATGACAGATGAAGGTGAAAGTCTGTTGATATCATGTGTTATCAGAAACTGATTTTACACATATGAACCTGTTTTGATGTGCAAAGCAGCCCTAAGTATTGGCCAACATGCTTTAATTATAGTTTTCCATCAGCAGATGGCCACATTGTCTTTTCAGATTAATATTCTCTAACTTCTAGTTCCATAAAAGAAGCCAAAAGGCAGATGTTTTGTGGCTGATGTATTTAAGGAATCAAATTGGGAGAGGCAAAGGAATCCTTTCACAGTGGAGTATGTCATCAAAGCCTTTCTCAATAAGATTTCGGTGACAAAAGATCAACTGTTACCCTCTGTGGGTTCACTTCTGTGGCCATTGACCACCTTGTGCATTTTGTTTGATTAAAACCTATCTTACTGCATCAAAACATAAAACAAAAGACAGTACAATCCTTCTAAGTCATAAGAACATATCTGTTAATCATAGCACTAGGTCATTTCAGCTTAAAACATTTGTCAATTGAATTTTAGAATCCGTTCCCCATGTACATTATAGATAAAAGCCACTTATGTGAGTATTATGCAAGCATTTTATGCAAGCATTGAAGCACTCCAAAGGCCAAAAGCCAAATAATGTAAATGTCTACAACAACCTCCAACTTTGACCATTACAGTCTTTAATTACATAGTCGTATTAAAAACCTTCTATCATGCACTCTCTTTTCCATGACCTTCCCAAAGACCTGCAATACTTTTATAGGCATTGACCAATATGTTATAATAATGGAGATGTGTATAAGCAAGAAACATTATGTCCAAAGACATTTCAAGAACTCTGTTGTGTGCTTGGATGGTGTAGTTAGCAATGGTCAGCTGAAAAATGCAACACATTTTCAACTGTAATTGTGTGTTTTGCAAGTTACGACATTACTTAAGCATTCTCAGTGGATGGGCCCTGAAAGTAGACGAGGCCCTGTGGATTTCTTTGCTTCACATTACACAATGGTGCTAGGCAAATTAATTAGAGTGGTATTGCTTTCTCCTGGAGTTGACCATCTTTGATCTGGCTTATGAATTGCATCCTAGGCACATTTTTCCCATTCTGCCAACTTGCATGTACTATTTTGCTGTAAGTCCTTTTCACCACATTTTCTTTTTCCTGGCAGGGCTCTATGAGCTTATCATCTGTGTTTAACATAAACTCAATAGTTGTGACTGTTTTGCCATGGAGATACAGCAACAGTTCAAGGTCTTGGTATTGACCTATAAGGCCCTGTGCGTACTGGGGCCAACGTACCTGAGGGACCGTCTCTCCCGGTATATTCCCCAGAGGACCCTCCAGTCAGGAGGAAAGAAATTGTTATCAGTCCCTTGCTCCAAGGAGGCCCGCCTGGCATCAACTAGAGCCAGAGCTTTCTCAGTCCTGGCTCCTACCTGGTGGACCGCTCTGTCTACCGAGACCAGGGCCCAGCAGGATCTACTATCTTTCCGCCAGGCCTGTAAGACAGAGTTGTTCCACCAGGCTTATGGCTGAGTCTGGGCCTCCACTGGCTGGAGAATACAACATTTACTCCCCTCCCTATGAGAGCTGCCCACCACTGTTCTTAAGCTGCTGCTATGTTCAACTGCACTGTTGCACTATTTGTAATTAACTGTATTGCCGCCATCAAGAAAAAAAAGCGGCTATTTTTTAATATTTTTGTACAATGCTTTTAAATGTTTTATATGAAATGTTTTAAATGTTTTAATGCTGTTATCCGCCCTGAGCCTGCTTGCGGGGAGGGTGGAATATAAATACGATAAATAAATACGATAAAATAAACGGTTAATTTTTTATCTGTTAAATCTGTCCTTGATACTAAAAGCAAAGCAGTTCTTCCTTTTAAAAATAGAGGGCAATCCTTTCGCAGGAGCGAATTAAGCTAAGTAAGTATACACTATGGTAATAAGGGTTTAACCAAAGTGATATGTGATCTTGTAAAAAAATCAAGCCAAGAAGTCATTTATCCCACCATTTTCTACTCTTAGTTGTTGTAGATTTTCTGGGCTGGAAAATCTACAACAACTAATGTTCTCCAGTCATGAAAGCCTTCGATAATATATTTTCTACTCTGTCTGGCAGCAATTGTTCAGAATGGGCATTTTAACATGTGATGTTTAAAGCTTTGTTCAACCCGTTCTAATGTGTTCCATGTCAACATGTGATCGTTTCTAAGTGTGGAATAGAATTGTCATTGGAATGAACATTCTGGCCAATGTGGGCTTATTATAAAACAATTTGGGGGTGGGGGGGGGGAGTGTAAACCTCATGTGTACGAATACATTCAGTTAGATGTCTTTCCTTGCTACCTAAGTCTCTTAAAATGAGCAATGTCAGAGATTTTGCTTGAGAACTCCTACATTCCTGGCTAAGATTCCTCCCATTGAGGCTTATTCAGCAAATAGATACATAAGTGTGTGCTAAGCCAATATAGTGGACTATATTGATTCATATGACAACAAACGAGGCAGGGCATTTGGGAGTAAGAGGATGAGAAAATATATTCTGTTCTATTAGAATTAGGCAAAGCAGTTAATGAATTAGCAGAGAAAATGAAACTTAGCTCTGAGGATAGAATACTGTTGCCAGGTCAGCTTACTTTCCTGGTTGGGGGTGGGGGCTCGGGGGTGGGGGCTCGTACTCACCTATTCAGATGTTTTCACATGCATGAAGTGTAAAAGTGCTCCCAGGGTGGCATGATGATGTCAGTTCTGGTAAGTGACATCATTGTGCAGGAACCAGGAGCACGCCCACACTTTGCAGCAGGCAGATTTAGACCCCAAACAGGCTCAATTCAGCCCATTTGGGGCCCAAATCAGCCCACTGTGGAGCATGAGAGTGCTTCTGGGGTGACACAACGATGTCAGTTCCAGGAGGTGGCATCATTGCACAGGAGCTGGGAGCATGCTCACACTTTCCAGCAAGCCAATTTGGGGCTCAAATCAACCTGCCACAAAGCATAGGAGTGCTCCCAGCCCCTGTGCGATGACATCAGTCTTGGCAATGACATTATCACACTGCCTCAGGAATCACCAGGGAGACCTATTCCCCTGCCTTTCCCCCCCACCAGCTAGGTGAGTAGTTGCAGGGGATAGAAGTGGGTGATCCCCCAACTCATGCAGGGACCTGAGATCCCTAGGATAGAATCACGAGCTCAAATAGAGACAACACCTTAAATAACTAAATCCTCTTCCATGAACAGTTTGCTTTAATCACTTTAGCTCTCTTGGAAATGTTCTTAGAGCACACAGAAAGAATTCTGCTACAGTGAAATCAATTGGCTTAAATTGGAGTAACATAGGATTGCACTGTCAATTCCTTTTTTATTATTACCATAACACATCAACTAAACACAACAAGGACCTTTAGTAAACAAATGGGTTCCCTGTAGTGGCTGAATGTGGCAGCCATGCATAGAATGGAGACCGTATTTGAATTGAGACCATGTTTGTGTGGTATTGCAGGAACTCTCACACAAAATAACTTCATGCCATGTCATGCATGATCAGATTGTACATCTAAGCAGAGTCAAAGTAGGTTGTTGTTGTTGTTGTTGGGCTCATTTAAAAAAACTAGTTCTGCAATGTCGATATATGTGTATTTTAAAAAATAAGTTCATTTCAAAGAGAAATGCCTTTGCTTGGGGAAATAAATATCAAACTGAATTTCTACAATGGAGTAGCCAGTATTGAGACAACTACTCTTTCTTTATTCCACACTCACTGTGAAAGACTTTCATTGTGAATTTCAGCAAAGCTCTGTCAGAGCTACTCACTACTCTGGATTTTAGGCACTGCTCAGTTGCCTGCTATAACTCCCCTCTGTAATTTCCTGGAAAAGCTGGGCACTGAACAAAACAAAAATGTAATGCTGTTACTGTTGCTGGACTATGGTTGTTTCCACACATCCCAGCATAGCGCTAAACTCACGCAATGAGGGCGTCTTCCTGGCACAATTTCTGACATCATCATGCCACGATCCCATTTTCATGGCGCGATGACATCAGAAATCACGCCAGGAATACACCCTTGTTGCGTTAGTTTTGTGCTATGCCGGGACGTGTGGAAATGACCAATGCCGACAGACTACATATAGTTCTTGGCAGAAAAAGTAGGGCTTCTTTTTAAGTCTACCTTGAATAAAAAGAAACTGCCCAAACTTTTAAAGTTTTTTTTTTTTAAATGACAGCTCCATACTACAATTAAGGTAGCCATTCCTTCAAATGTTCTTCAGAAAGCAAGCATGGATGCATCCAATTTTTCCACTGGTCCCCTCACCCCAATTCACATACCTCTCATGTGGTAATAGTAAAGTCTTCCATCAGCTACATTCCCTCCCATTGTTATACAACTATACATTTCAATTTTTTTTAGATTCTTTCATGTTTGAGGATCCCAAATCCTTCTGTCCTTCTGTTTCCCCTAAATCTGAATTCATTTCTTCTTCATTTTAGTTTACTGTTTTTTGGTTTATACCTGTCATTGTTAGTGTTTAGCGCTTTTCTGATTGGCGGCAATGCCTCCTGGTGTGTAAATCGCTTCAACTGTTGCATAATTATCAGTTAAATCCTTGGGAAGAATATGTGAAAATCCTGGTGTGACTACAAAATACTTCCCTTTTACCGGAACATTTTTTTAACTATTGAATAAATCCTTTTCCTTCCGAAAGTCTGGGGTTCTTCTTATCTCCTAATTTACAAGTAATGAGAAAACATGAAGCAATTATTCGGAGCCCATGCAGCTCCTCCACTAGTCCTTTTCAACCCCTGCAAAGATGATGTTTGGGGCTGTGCGAACTGTATGGACAAAAAGCCACATGAGATGAAAGGCTGCAGTGAGGTGGGCAAATTTGTTGTCTTCCTTCTCTTACCTAGGGAACTCCACTTTTTGTCCACATGGGTTCTTCAACTCCTCAATAATGTTTCAGATGTTCAAAAGGGATTGCTGGGGGGAGGGATGTGTAGATAAAAACTGCATCTGATAGCCCCTTCTGCTAGGAGTTGGTTGGATATAAGCCATTATGTTTTGTTGCTGGTTCCTCTTGGAGAACTTCCAGTTTAGAAACTCATTATGATGTAACTCCTATCTGACGAAGGGAGCCTTGATTCTTAAAAACTCATAACCTGGAAATCTAGTTATTTAAGGTGTTATTGGACTCAAATCTTGCTCTAGACTGGATGACCCTAGAGGTCCCTTCCAACCCTATGATTCTTCTACAGCAGACCAACATGGCTAACCACCTGAAACTATCCCTATGATAAAGGTTGTGATAATTGGATTTGAAGACTCTCATCACTTTATGAATTCTTCATAGGATCAGTAAAAGTTTTTTAAAATGTTTTTTCATATGCCTGTAGACCAAGAACTCAACATATTCTTTTCTGAATGCATGAGCTTCCAAAAACTCACTGTCTTATAGTATCACTGATATGTGCTACTTCTTTCCCTCGGGAGTTTCTGTCAATGGAGCCAATATATCATTTTCCAAAGGGGCTTTGAAGCTGGCTGGGCTTCATTCTGAGCAGACATCAGACCCTCAGTGAATTCTCCAACAAAAGGAAGATTATAGCTGTGTTGTATCATCACAACTCATCTCCCAGTGGGCAATATATCCCTAGGCCAATCCTACCTCTCTGTACTGGGAAAACATTTTTGCCCCATTGGGTGTAATTAAGATAGGCTTCTTTGTAACCATAGTGGCCACACAAGACTGCTTTGTACTTCTGGAGGAAAACAAAGATACTGTTTCCTGTTTAATTCTTTGCTTGTCAGTGCAGGAGATGTGGCAGAAACAGACTTATATGTCAGAGTTGCCCTAACAAGGTATCAGTGCCAAGAAACTGAAAAGAGTCAATGTAAACAACAGCCTCATTTTCTACTTATATAGGCCAGCTGCTGCTGCTACACCAACCATTCATCACTCATTTGAACTTGTCACCTTGCATTCTATCCCGCTAATAATCAGTATCGTTTTACTGTTTGTTATCATAGTCCATTCAATACTAATGAAATGTCATTCAGAAGGAGCTGCCACAGGTGCACCTGGAGACAGCCATAAAAAATCGGATAGGACAAGATCAAGGTATACCTTCCGGTAGAATTTTATTTTAATTACAAAAAGGAAACTGAAGCTACTTAGGTTATGTTAGTTTATAAAGGTGGTTTGGAAGATATTTTACTGTTTGGGCTCTTCAGATCCCCAAGGTAGATTCTTCTTATCCCAGACTGCCAGAGAAAGAATACAAACTTTGTGCCTTGGGGCAGAGGGAAAATGTGTTCTGTGACTCTGACATTGCCACTTACATATATACTTCTTTGCCATACAGCAGAGCATAATTGAGATACTAACTAAATGGTCAACAGAAAATGGGTTGACCTCTCACTTTTCTGAACAATGCTAGTAAATCAAATAAACTTTGTTTTCTGTCTTTAAAAATGTCATGATGAGCATGCTGTTTATATTTCTAACTAAAGCTACAATGGAATAATACTAATAAAAATATTCATGAACATATAAAACACTAAAGTGCAGTATTGAATTAAATTAATGAAAAGCCAGTCCAAATAAGAAGTCTTTCAGCGCTTAAAGGAAATGTTTGGGATCGTGGGAGGATAAAATGGAAAAGTAGATAACCATGAATACTGCCCTGGAGGAAAAATGGGATAAAATGTCATAGATGGATTGGTTTTATCTTTACAAGGTTATCCATTGAATTCCTTGCTCTGACTCTCAGAGCGCCAAACCAGCTGTGCTGTTTTTCAATGAGCTGGTCGTGGGTGCCATTTTTCCATGAGTTGGGTCAGGGTTCCCCTGACCTAACTCTCTTACAGTCAAGTGGCAGCTGCCAGGAACTAACAGTGCAATCCTAAGCAGAGTAACTCTAGTCTAAACCCATTGATTTTAATGGAAATAGACTGGAGTAAATCTGCTTAGGGTTGCACTGTAAGTTTCTAACAAATGGGATGACTCAATGCATACCTAGAACCCTGGTGCAGCTTTGAACCTGAATACCTCCAGCCCTAGTTCAACACTCAAACCATTTACCTCTCCTCAATGGCCATGGATACAATTATCACATGACACAACTCTCCAGGAGGTTATCCTATCAAATGCCCTGAACCCTTTACCCGTGTCTAACATTTTGTTCCTCTGTCACCAGAGGCAAGGTAAAGAGGCACATACAATGCATCTTAAAGTCCATTTTAAAAAATACAAGTTCAAGAAAAGTTTTAGAAAGTTGTCTGAAGAGGTGGGTGATACATGTGTGTATGTGTGTGAAGGGAAAGATCTGTCACCAGAATGCCACCTACTTCCCACAGTGTTTACCAAATTATTCAAGAGGGATTTCTTACACAGGCGATAGGGCTGTGCTGTAAGTTAATGGTTTGGAGAGATGCATTGGCACCGAGATAGGGACTGTAGACTATGGCTGTTTCCACAGAGCCGGTCATTCCTGCCCTGTTCGCGCTTATTGTGTGTATTGCTGAGTTGCTCTGAAGACTCAGCCTCCACACACACTCCCCAAAAGTGCTTACCTTGTGCTTTGAGGTTGCAGGACAATCTCCAGGGTTCATACAAAAAGCAGTTTGGGAGGGGAGGTTGGGCATTTTAATCATCGTCACCCACCTCCCTTTCAAGTTTGATGTAGTGGTTAAGAGCACAGGACTCTAATCTGGGTTTGATTTCCCACTCCTCCACTTGAAGCCAGCTGGGTGACCTTGGTCAGTCACAGCTTCTAGAAGCTCTCTCAGCCCCACCCAAATCACAGGATGTTTGTTGTGGGGATAATAATAACATGCTTTGTAAACTGCTCTGAGTGGGCATTATGTTGTCCTGAAGGGGGGTATATAAATCAAATGTTATTATTATAATTTTTTTTACTCTGCACATGTGTGATCCCATGTGTGATCCCATGTAGAGAGCTTTCAGGGGAGGAACTGGGCTGTGATAGGAGGATTCCTCAGAGCACTGTAACCATTCACATGCCAAACAATGCAGAAGAAGCACTCCGTCAACCTGTGGCAAAAGAAAATACCAGGGAAAGTACAATCCCAGAAAAAAAGCCTAAAAAATGATAGGAAAACAGTCTGCAAACATTTTGCAATTTGAGGCGTGTGGAACCCTGGGGGAAAGCCACCAGAGTTCTGTGAGTGGGTCATGCCTATAAGGACGTGTGGAAACAGCAGATATTACTACGTACTACCTGTTTCTGTAAGTATGCTTCTACTGGATAATTCCACTCTTTTTAATATATCATATCAACCTACTTATGTTTTATTTCAATTTTTTTTCAGCAATGTATTGCTTGTTTTCAAATTTATGCTATCTTTCCCTTACTGTATTTTTTATTGAATGCTTGTATTGATATTATGTAATCCACCTTAAGGCTTGGTGAGAAGGGTGAACTATCGATAAGTAAGTAAGTAAGTAAGTAAGTAAGTAAGTAAGTAAGTAAGTAAGTAAGTAAGTAAGTAAGTAAGTAAGTAAGTAAGTAAGTAAGTAAGTAAGTAAGTAAGTAAGTAAGTACAATACAATATACAATACACAATACAATACAATACAATATTGTAGATTGGCAAATGACCAAGGCCAGTCCTGGCTGTCATTTCCTCACATGTATATAGATACTTATCATGTACAAACTATAGATTTTTCTGCTATATGCTGCCTCTAACATATACTAGGACTGAATAAATTTGAGGTGCAGTTCTTTCTCCCCACTCCTTCCATTTATAACTGTCCCTTGGATGTTTCCATAGCCTGGCTCTGAGGATTACAATTTCTAAACTGCTGCAAAGGAAAATAAATTAAAAAGAGCAAACAATGCAAAGAAAGCAGGCAGGCAGGAAAAAGTACAGAGAATATATTAGATTTTCTCTGTTGCCCCTTTATTTTTTGCATCTGATTACAGTCTGTGCCTGTCATAGTCTGTGATTAAGAAAACATTACTTAACCGACATTCACGACAAACAATATTTTAGTCTTATGTGGGGATATTATAATTTCCCCTTCCATGCTTTTGGCATGAAAACAAAATGTGTAATCTATGAAATGTAAACTTCCTTTTACTATAGTGGCACTTACTATAGAAAGGAGAACTGGTGTCCAGATTGGCAACCAGTGATTTCTGCCAGTAAAATCTTTGTACTTGTTTTCCCAATAAAGAGATTAGAAGGGAATACAAATCATTTTTTGGTTCTGTTCCTCTAGTATTTTCAAAGTTCTGATAACCTCTGTAGACCTTGTCATAGACTTAAATCAGACTGGACTATTTGAAACATGAACAAGAAACAAGATCAATGTCTAAAACTCTAAGTTATACATACATACTTCAAAAAAGTATTGCTTGCTGTTATGTTCCTTAGAGAGCATAAATTTTCAATTTCCTTTATGCAAGTGTGGAGATGTGCCTTTAAAAAAAGAAATAAAGAGGTAATTTGGAATAAAGAGACCTGACACAGGTAAATGGGATAATTGAAGGGCCTGTTGCAGAAGCAACAGCCTGCTAAGAGTTTAGTTTCTGTAAATACTCCTGAAAAAATAGTTTAGTCCACTTGTACCTTAGGGGGAGCTGTGGAGCATTCTCTAATTTTAGGGAAGAGGTAAAAGCCAGAACAGGCCGGAATGGGCATCAAACAAATAGTGGTACTGGAAAAAAAAACAGTGGGATGTGTTAAAGACATTGGAGAACAATATTTTAGAAATGAAAACATGGAAATATCATGCTTTTATTAAGCCATTCCTTGCCAAAAGTCCCCTGGAACAGCACAAAACAGGCTGGAACAAGCACTAAAGAAATGCCAGTACCACAAATAACAGTAGGAAGCATTACAGACGCTGCAGAACAAGATTTTAGAAATGAAATCATGGAAATATCATGCATTTATTAACCCTTTCCCTGCCAAAAGGCTCCTGGAACATCACAGAATAGGCCAGATCAGGCACTAAAGAAATGACGGTACCACAAAAAACAGTGGGAAGCATTACAGACACTGAAGAATAAGAGTTTAGAAATGAAAACATGGAAATATTATGCATTTATTAACCCTTTCCCTGCTAAAATGCTCCTGGAACAGGTGGAACAGGCATTAAAGAAATGCTAGGACCACAAGAAACAGTGGGAAGCATTAAAGACACAAGAGAACAATATTCTGTAAATGAAAACGTGGAAACACCAGGCTTTCATTTACCCTTTTCCTGCCAAAATCCTCCCAGAACACCACAGAGCAGGCTGGAACAGTCACTAACTAAATGCTAGTACCAAAAACACAGTGATAAGATACGGATGTGGTGCCTGAGTGAACATGGCAGACACTACGGACTAAAGCTCTGACTTCCTAAACTCCTGTCTCAATCAATTGAAATTTCTATAAATCACAAAACAACCTGAAAGAAATGAAGAAAGTGTGTGTGTGTGGGGGGGGAATAAAAATAAACTCTCTCTGATGAAATCAGGATCCCTCCCAGCTTATTTCCAGTCAGGAAGTCAAAGAATGAGCAAATCACAGAAGAAACTGACAGAAACAAAATGGAGGCATCTGAGGGACTGAAGGCAGTAGATAACTCTCTTTTAACGCGGGATGAATTTCACTGCTCTATGAATACTCTGAAGCAAAACATAAACAGTATTGAAGAAAGGATCCTTGACAAGATTGCCATTATAATAAAGCCTCTGATAGACAGGATCGAAGAAATCAACACCAATCTGCAAAAAGTCTCTAAAGTCGCTGAGGAGGCTATGGAATCAAGCCTGACACTTCAAGAAAAAGTTTAAAATGTACAGGAAGCAGAAGAATAAGTGGCAATTTTGGAAAACTCAAGTAAAAAATTTAATTTAAAATTTCACGGGATGCCAGAGTGCTTGGAAGGCAACACTGACCTTGTCTGCTTTATGTCTAACTGGCTGGCACACATTATGACTCTAGAAGAAGGGGTAGCTCTGATAATCAGAGCTGCCTACAGACAAGGCACGTTAAACAATCCTGCTAGAACAGGACCCAGGGACATTGTCATAATACTGGATGACATGAGGGTCAAGAAAAATATCCTGGATCTAGTCAGAACCAGAGGATCTTTAAATTACCAAGGATCTGCTATCCAAGTCTACCCAGATCTCTCTTTTGAAGAAATACAAAAGAAGAAAGAACTCAAAATTATTACTTCAACTTTACAAGCAGCAAATGGTCGATACAAGTGGATAGCACCATTCAAGCTTCAAGTTTTTCACAGAGGCAAACCTTATTATGTGGTGGATGAATATAATGGCTATGATCAGAATTATGCAGTTAGATGACCACAATTGTATGGAGAAACGATCATCTAAAAGAGAGCTTGCACTTCAATCTACTTTCAAAGTTAGTCATCTGTGCTGCTAATTGAACCTACTATTTGGAAATCTGGTCCACTACATGAAATAGTTTGTATTTTTCAGGCATTTCAGCTTTAATTCTGTTTGTATTATGGTTGTTATATTTATTTATAAATAAGATAAGTCTCAAAGTTATCCCCTCAGAAGGTGGATGGGTATGAGTGGTATACATCAAATGACTCACATAGCTGCCATAAAAATATATTATATAATGTGATGTCTAATAGCAAAAGGGGAGTACCACACAATTTATATATACAGGGGGAAAGGGTAGAGCCTTAGAAAAGTTGTACCTGAAGAGTTTTGTCAGCATCCGGCTACGGGAAAAAAGAACTGTGAACCCTGCTTGATCATTTGTTTTGGTCAGGCAGCTGGTAGGCTTCTTCTGTGTGACCTGTCAAATTAAAAGTTCTTAACAAAGCCTAGCGCTTTATTAATCTTCGAAATCTTAGGTGAATGGACAACATAGAAGGAAAAGACAGGAAAAGACAAATGTTTTATCCCATTTGAGCAAATCAGTAGTTGAGAAGGGGAGGGGGTGGGTCAGGGAGCAAGCAATTTTTGTTAACAATCAATTTATCTTAATCCATCTTGGGAATTAGTGATTATCTTTTTATTTCATTCTTGTCGGTAACAGAATAGTTAAGGGAGGGGGGAGGGAAGGGGGAATTTGGGAATAATATATAATACAGGGATTGAATTCTAATTTTCTAGGAGTGGGAAGAGGGGGGGAATTATTGGGACATTCTTTTTTTGAAAAAAAGAGGGGGAATGGGAGGGAATTCTAGTTTCATATTTAATAGCGTTTTTAGAGGGTAGAGGAACTTTGTGGGAGAGGTAGTTGGGGAAAATGGATCTGTTCTTGATTTATATTCAACTTTATTATACTTATAATCAAATGTTCTTTGTTTTGTTACTGTTTTAAAATTGTTGACTTTTTTGCACTGTACTAATCTGATCTAAGAATTAAAAGACAGCGGGAGTTTTTTAAAGGAGGGATTGAGGAGGAAATTCTAGTTTCATATTTAATAGTGTTTTTAGGGGATATCTGTGGGAGGGAGTAGTTGGGGCAATCAAAACTGTTCTTGATTTATAATATATAAATACAAATGTATATTTATAATATAGATATAATATACTTATAATCAATTCCATTATTGTTATAATTAAACATTCATTGTTTTGTTAATGTTTTAAAATTGTTAACGCATTTGCACGGTAGTAATCACATATTCTAAATTCATTTGAAGCTCTTTTTTGACATACTATCTAAACAGAAGGGAGGTGAGAGTCTGGGTGAGAAAAAAAGACATGAAGAGGTGAATATAGATACGTAATTAATATAGATCTCTAAAGCCAGAACAAATCATTCGTTCAACACCAAATTTTACTGAAAGATAGTTAACAATAAGGAATCTAGATCTTTAGCTCTGTTTTAAGGAAAGCTCATAATCTGAACCTTAACTATATCTTTACCAAACAAGACAAAGCACCCACTAATAATTACAGCTTGACTAGAAATGACACATACATGACAGTGACATTCAATCTAGACTAAGAAAATGCTGGCAATGATTAAGATTATTTCTGTAAATGTTAGAGGTCTCAATAATAAAATAAAGCTAAAGAAAATCTCAACACACCTTATGAAAATGAAGGCAGAAATAGTCTTTTTGCAAGACACTCATATCAAGATGAAACAAGGGAAAATTTTACAGACAAGATATGTCTCCCAACAGTATTCAGCTCCTGGTTCCTCAAAAGCAAGGGGAGTGGCCATTTTAGTGGCAAATGAAGCTCACTTTATGCTTAAAGAGGCCAAAAAAGATCCTAGAGGTCACTATTTATTTGTGAAAGGGTCCTTGGAAAATAATCCAGATACTTTAGCCACAATCTATGCTTCAAATGAAAAACACTAAACATTCTACACAATTTTGCAGAAGGAGATCTTATTCTAGGAGGGGATCTGAACTATGTCTCTGACCTGCAAATGGACAAATCCATTTCACAAAAAAATCTCTGAAACATAAATCGATAATTACTGCACTTCTTCCTCTTTTGGAAAAATATCACTTGTGTGATGTGTGGAGACTTCATAACAAAAGGGTTAAAGATTACACTTACTTCTCAGCAAAATATAATACTTACACCAGAATAGATTATCTCCTAACATCTACTTCATTAGCTGACAAAATTACAAAAATAGAAACTGGGCAGAAACTGGACAGATCACACCTGGATTGAATGCTATATAGCATTCTCTGGTTTACGAAATAAAGATCACACCTGGTCATTGAATACGTGCATTTTATTGACAAAGTACTAAAGGAACAAATTTACACTGAGATTCTAAACTTTTTAAAGGAAAACCTAGCTAAGGAGACGTCATTACCAGTGGTTTGGGATGCAATTAAGCCAGTTCTTCAAGGTAAACTAATCAATTTGGCAATGCATTTAAAAAAGGAAAGACAACTAGCTAGAAATAAATTACTAGCTGACATAGAATATTTAGAGAAAGAACACAAGCAAAAGGGAGGTAAACAAATCTACAAAAAACTCCTTGCCCAACATAGAGCATTAGGGGAATTAGAAACATCCCAAATACAGAGGAATTTAATATATTTAAAACAAAAATTCTTCTCGCATTGTTCACATTCTCGCATCTTATTACAAATCCCTTTATTCAACCAGAGAGCCAGATCAGAAAAACATTGCAAGCTATTTAGATTCAAATAAAATTTTGAAGCAACTTTCCTCAGATCATAGGGAAATTTTGGAAAAACCCATCACAATGAATGAAATACAGGAAGTAATTAAAACTCTAAAATATAATACGGCACCAGGTCCTGACAGATTCCCTGCAGAGTTTTATAAGTCTTTTACTAATAGTTTAGCTGGGCTATTGACTGCGATCTCTCTCATACTAGAGAATGGCACATTACCCAAACCCTGGCAGGAAGCAACAATAGTGACTATACAAAAAGGAAATAAAGATCCCTTAGCCCCAGCCTCATACAGACCGATTAGCACTGATTAACCAAGATGCAATTTTTTTTCTTCAGTGATAGTACAAAGATTGAAAAAAATAATACCAAATTACATCAATATGGACCAAACTAGGTTTATTCCAAAGAGAAATATGACTGACAATGTCAGATGTACTCTCAATGTGATAAATTATGGTAGACACCAGCCAGACCCCTCAATACTGCTTTCAATTGATATAGAAAAGGTTTTTGATTCCATAGAAATTCCATATTTAAAGACCTTGCTGACTAAAATGGGGTTTGGGAAAAGATTCCTTAGGCTGATATCAAGTATATATGAAGCTCCAACAGCAAAGGTGTGAGCAAATGGATTAATGTCAAATTCTTTTCCTATAACTAAAGGGACACTTCAAGGCTGCCCTCTATCCCCACTGCTATTCGCACTGGGGATAGAGCCCCCAGCTGAAGTAATACGAGCCAATAAAAAGATCAAAGGGATACATGTAGGAGGCCAAGAACATAAAATAAGCTTGTTTGCTGAATATCTGGTGCTCTATATATCATATCCAATACAATCTTTACCAGAATTGAGCAAAACACTAGCAGATTTCAGCAGAGTTTCTGGTCTTAGTGTGAATCAAGAAAAATCAGAACTCTTCCCTATAAAACTTTCTGAGGAGGAAAAAGAGATTTTAAAAACTACTTTTACATTCAGCTGGGTCACCTCTAGCTGGAGACATCTTGGTATACAAATCCCTCTAGAATGAAAACATCTTTTCAAATTCAATTATACTAAATTAACTAATGATATTACAAATCAGCTGAGAAAATGGCATAAACAAATCCTAACCTGGCCTGACAGAATAGACCTAATAAAGAGTTTTGTGTTTCTGAGATTCTTGTTTCTTTTTTGCTCCCTCCCAATAGAGGTATCTGATACACAACTAAACAAATGGCAAACAATGTTAAATAATTTCCTCTGGTCTTATAAAAGACATAGAGTCAACTTTAAAGTATTACGTAATCACTCTAAGAAGGGAGGGTTAAATATGATATAAAACTATATTACCATGCAGCTAAATTGGTCAATGTAGTTCAAATGCTAAACAAATATGTGACAGAGGGCTGGATACACACAGAAGGAACTTATATTCACCTCCAAATCTTTAATGAAGTATTTTGGAATTGTCCCTCCATCTGTCCCATTCAGGCAATGAAAAATGAATTTCCACATACATCCTTAAAGATTTAGGATAAGTGGAGAAAGAAATTAGCCCCTGATTTCTCTCCATTGCAGGCATTTACTAACCAACCCTGGTTTCCTCCAGGTAAGGAATTCCAGCCTCATTGGAAAAAAGCAAGCACATTAACACTAGCTGACATTACTCACAAAGGTACTCTCAGAGGAAAGGCAGACTTAGAATAATCTTTAGATACGAAAATACCATGCTACAGCTATCTCCAGTTACACCATTTAATGAGAGACCTAAATATACAGAAAGCACTAAAGAGACCTAAAACTGACTTTGAAAAAATACTCAGTACAAATGAGGGTGCTATGAGAGGTTTACTCTCAATTATATATTACATTTTGCTTGGAGAGGATGCAGTTAAGGATCCAAAATATCAAAAGACCTGGCAGACTATGTGTTCAATAGATTTGACAGAGGAACATTGGAATTACATCTGGAAATCATTTTCAATGAAAGCCTTCCCTATTCAATTGCAAGCGTTCAAAATTTTGACAAACTGGTATCTCACGCACCCAAAAGTACACTATATGGATAGCTCTAGATATCCCTTATGCTGGAAGAATTGTAGGAATCCTGGCACTTATGCTCACAGCTGGAGGGCTTGCCCAAAAGTGAACAAATTTTGAGAGGACATCATAAAAAAAATCCATGAAATAATTGTGTGTTCCATACCAAATTCACCAGAATCATTGCTGTTAAATGTCTGGGAAAACAGGTCTGATTTGTCATCAAGGAGAAAACTTATAGCCATTCTAGTAGGAGCAGCAATAATGGCTATTGCAGCCAAATGGAAAGACAACTGCTCTCCCATGCATGGCATAAAAAACTGGGAGTTCCCAAGACAAAGCCCCACAAATCTGGTTTCTGCTGCTCCCATGCATGGCATAAAAAACTATGGGAGTTCCCAAGACAAAGCCCCACAAATCTGGTTTCTGCTGCTCCCATGCATGGCATAAAAAACTATGGGAGGTCCCAAGACAAAGCCACACAAATCTGGTTTCCGCTGCTGACTTACCTCAGTAAACATGGTATTCTACCACCCTCCTATGTCCCCCAGGTGCTTACCTCCTTCTGAAATATGTTGGAATTTTACATATGAATGGTAAGCTAAACTTTTTTGATGTTATTTTAATATATTCTATTTTCAGTTTTAATCTCTTCTTGCACACTGTTACATTTGATTCCTATATTGAATTGTTATTATTGTAAATTGAATTCTCTATCGCAATCTCTGTAATATGGAATTCTAAAGAGCAACAATAAAGATTTTTTAAAAACCCAGTGAGAAGCATTAAAGACACAGGAGTTCAAGGGACATACTAAAACTACGGACACTGATTGCCCATAGGCAATACATGATTGCCAATAGAGAATGCATGCTTGCCCATAGGGAACAATATAATATCCAATTTATAAACTGCAAAGTGCTCATTATATATATTCATAACCATCAACAGCTGGGTCTAATATCAATAAATATAACAATAAATATCAATAAATATTGAATATGACAAAGAACGCACAGAATATTGTTGCAGGACAAATGAAAAACAGGTGTACTTGAAGTCTTCACTTTGTCTAACCAGATGATGAATGAATACATGGATAGTTAAATGCAACGTCCTCTCATCAGTCTGCTGGTGCTTCTGTAAATCCTGCTTCTCCACTGGAACAAACATCCAAAAGGGTCTGAGATGGCTCTGTGCTGCATTCAGGCAAGTAAGTAGGTAGCTGATAGGCATAAAATATATCTCATGTACGCTCTGTTAACCTCTGAAAATGTGTGTTGACAGGTGCAGCAGAATGCAGAGGACCCAGTTGGACTGTGAAATGTAACAAGGCTGTCCAAATCCCCTCTGCAGGGGTATAATGAATCAAACAAAGTCCATCCAACAGGCTGCTAGCTCAAATCCTGTTTCATTTTCCTCTTTATTAAGGAAGTTATACATTCATATCTGTTCATAATAGTCATCTCATCTGTCAACATTCATGGCAATTTGCTCTATGATGCAAATAGTCACTCCAAGTACTCCATGGGGGACTATTGTTCCTAGTAGTTTGTTTGCTCTTAGATTTAGCCAACCTAGTCTGTGATATACATTCTGTCCGTGTTTCCATTATTATTGATTTAAATCCAAGCCTCAAGGAGGGATTAGACCCTTTTTACCTTCCCTCTAAATTTCCTTTATCCCCTGAATTTTTGAGAACTTTGGCCTCAGCCGTTTCCACATGCTGTTAAAGAGATGGCCCACTCACTGAATTCTGGCGGGTTTTTTTTCACTCACTCCATACATCTCTGATTTCAAAGCAGAAACAGGCAATTTAGCTTCTGTTTTTTCGGTGTCTTTAGCTGGTACAGGAAAATGTGGGAAATTCCATTCTCAGCATCCTAGCCGAAGGATAAATGGACACAAATCTGACATCAAGAATAATAAAACTGAGAAACCCATAGCAGAACATTTCAACCTCAATGGGGGACCTCAAAGTAACTGTTTTATTGATGAATTACAAGTTATTACAACATCAGGACAATGGAACCCCCAGGGCTTAACAGAGATATCAGCTTCTTATCTCAGTACACACTCTAAGCCATTCTGTTCTTACTTATACCTAGAAATTAAACATTGTGGGTCTTAAAGAGGCCACTGGACTCAAACTTGGTTCTCACATCTGTTGATGACACCCAACTTTATCTGTTGGTGGATGGCCAGCCAGACTCCACTCTAGATAATTTGGCCAGGGATTTGGAAGCAGTGACTGGATGGTTGAAACAGAGCAGGCTGAAGTTGAATCCTATGAAGATGGAGGTCCTGCACCAGGGCCATGGGCTCTTGGGTTCAGGGATCTGACTCTCAGCCCTTGATGGGGTGCCACTCACACCTGTGTGAGTGGTGAGGAGTCTGGGCATGGCCTTGGATGTCTCCCTGTCAATGGAGATCCAGGTCACACAGCACTTGCCCGATCTGCGTTTTTCCACCTTCATCATATTGGGCAGCTTGTTCATTGCTTTTCAGCCCCTGACCTTGCTGCGGTGACCCACACAATGGTCACCTCCAGATTGGACAACTGCAACTCGCTCTACACTGGACTGCCCTTGTCCCTATTCCAGAAGTTGCAACTGGTCCAGAATGTGGTGGCGTGCATTCTAACTGGGACACCATTCTGGTCACATATAACATTAGTTTTGTATCAGCTACACTTGCTCGCAGCGGAATTCTGAATTAGTTTCAAGGTCTTGGTACTGACCTTTAAAGCCCTTAGCAGACTGGGACCAACATACTTGCGGGACCGCCTCTTGCCATATGTTCCCTGGAGAGCCCTTTGTTTGGTAGATCAGCATCTGCTGGTGGTCCCCAGCCTCAGGAAGGTTCATCTCGCCTTGACCAGGGCCAGGGCCTTTTCAGCCCTGGCACCGACCTGGTGGTACTCTTTGTCTGCAGAAACCCGGACCCGGCAGGCTTTATCATCTTTCCACCAGACCTGCAAGATGGAGTTGTTCTGCCAGGCATACGATAGTTGTGGTGGGTGTCCTCCCCCCTTCAATAGTTCTCCCACCAGGGGGAAAATGATCCCCCCTGTCTGCTGAACATCAAGCAGCTTGTTACCCACCCCCATGGGGTTCTTGTATATAGAGGGAATGTGCAATAAGAATGCCACTGTGTTTTACTGAAGTGTTTTAGTTATTATGTTGCTTGTTTTATATTTTTTCTGTGATCTGCTCTGAGCCTTGTTCTTGGGGAAAGTGGAATGTAAATGTAATAAATAAATAAATACATATTGTTAACTCCTTTATTATCTGTATGCCAAGTTACTGCTATTTACATGTCCTACCAAATGTGTCATTCTAATCTCAGTTGTATTTATTGATCAGTTACTTATGAATCTTTCTTCTAATTAGCTCTTATGCTCTACCTGCATTTAATATTCAAGGAAATCAATTTCAGTGTATGTGAAGAAGTGGGCACATGCTGAATCTCTGTTCTCACTTGTACCCAGGGTTGTGAGCCCCCTTCCAAATCACTTTGTATTTTATTTAACTACTAGCAACAAAGCCCATTGTGGGGAAAAATACAACAGGCTCTAGAAAGGGGAGGGCGGGCAGGCAGGCATTTCCTCTTCCTCCATTACTGATCCCAGCCAGATGAAGGAAGAGGGGTCAGGCAAGGCCACCTCCTCTGTACCTGATCCCAGCTGGGTGAATGGGGGCGGGTGTAGCCTCCTGCGCTGCACCTGATCCCGACTGGATGAGGAGGGAGGCATTGCCACATGCTCCATGCTGGATTGAAGTTTAGATTCTTACCAAATCTGCACTCTTGACAGTGTTGCTCTCAGTTTCACTAACACATTCAAACCCCATCACCACATTAAGGCATGTATTCTTTCATTATTTCCTACAGGGAAAAAAAGGAGAGTGCCTTCACTGTGACCATTTTATTTAGTTATTTGTAGTGCTTATATGCCATTTTTGATGACAGGCTTCAAATGCAACTGACAATAAGAGAAGATTAAGCTATAAAAATACAATTTTTAGAAAGCAATGGTGAGTTATGAAGGCATAAGTTGGGGGGGGGGATGCAAAGTACTTTCCTATGTTTCTGTTCCAGTTGTTGATCTTCAAAGATTCTGTGATGGCCACAAAGGAAATAACTCTCACTCACCAAAGCATACTACCTAGCAACTAGGAAGCACCAGCCGTTTTTATCCTGAAGAGTTGAGGCTTTCCTTCACTCAGGCTGTTGGAGAGTTGTTGATCTTGGCAGCATTGAAAACGCACATTGACACGAAGCAGGCCATTGGTTTATTAAGGTCAGTATTGTTTATTTGGACTGGAAGCAGCTCTTCAGAATCTCACCTCACTTAGTACCTTGTTCTTTAACTGGAGGTACCAGGGGCTGAAACTAGAACCTTCTGTTTTGCCTAAAGAAAGTCCCACAACTCCTCCCAACGGTGAATGAAGGAGGCAATGGGAGTGGTAATGATGGGAACAGCCCTCTCCCCAGTCCTTAGTTTGCTGTAAGGGATACATCAACCACACCAGTGCAAAAGAGAAATGAGAATGCAGAAACAGGTTTCTAGAACCACATGCTTCAGATATCACATTGGCCACAGTGCAACTATGTGGATCTGTCTCTCATTTATTGGGAGCTAGTATAGTGCAGTGGATAGACTGTGACATGGTTCAGGCATAATGTCTTGGGTTTACAACCCATGGTTTGAAGCTGGTTTGCAATCTTGATTTTAAGGGACTGCAGAAACTATGGTTATTCAGTTCAGATGTGACCACAAACTATGGTTTGTGCTACAGTTCTAATGGACTCTGAATGCTCAAGGGAAGGAGGGAACACAAGACCACAGGGCATCAAAGGCTTAGAAAAGGGAGTCTGTCTGCTGCTGCCTTCATCCATGAGTAACCCTGAGAAAGTTTCTTGGTTCAGCCCAGTGAGAATTTTTAAAAAAAATTATTACACATTTTGTTGAGTAAAAAGTAAGCCTTATCTCCCCCACCTGCAACCATTTAACATAAGGAAGCAGAGTTTGCTGTCTCTTATCCTTCAAGGGACACTGCCCTTCTTTGTAGAATAAGTGTTACACTATCATCAGAATTATATTAACTATTCAATTTACTTTTATAATTCCACTTCTCTACAAATACTATTGCAGTCATAACAATAATCTTTGATTCAAACAGTAAACTGAGTACTGGAGTGCAGTTGTGGGAGGGCGGGGGGGGTCTTCTCCTCTGTTGAATTTAGAACATCCCTGGAGTCTCTTTTTTTCACATCTGATATTAAGTCATAGTACCTCCGGGCAAAATTACAGCTTCTTTTGTTCCCTCAAAATTGTGCAGTGTTCAAGTAATGCTGCTTAGGCAATTACAATGTTTTTTCAGATTGTGCAGCCTATATTCCCCACATTCATGCTTTTTTAAAATGAGTTTTTACTTTACAACTCCAAGGCCCTCACTAACATCTTTCCAGGATGCTAAACAACCTGATCAATTGAACCATATTCAGGAACACTGTTTTTGAAGAACAAGCACAGCCATATTCTCTTGTAGCTATGTTTTAAAATAATTATTCCTTGAACAAAATTGTGTCTTTTTGACACATTTTTTCCCAGTGGTCTTACACTGCAGTTCTGAGCAGAGTCACGCCCTTCTAAGCCCACTGAGTCCAGGATATAACTCTGCTGCTTAGGATTGTTCTATAAAATGTCTGCCAGATCTTCAGTGTGCAGTTCTTTTTACTATGGGGCAGTTCTGTTTCAGTTCTTACAATGCATTGCCTTTGGTTATCTGTAACTTACTTGTTCCCAAATTTGGCCCACAGCTACAATGCCCATGCACCTAGTATCATGCTATGTAAGTGGACCGTTTTCTGGTTGTACAGATGGAGCACCCTGCTCAACCCTTAATTAAAAAAAAATCAGGCGAAATGGAAAATGGCATACTTAGTGCAACTTAGTGTCAAAATTGGATAAATATGATCTGTAATCTTTTCTACATTGTTTTTGGACTCTCAAAGTGCTTAAATTGACCTCCAGTAATTCCACTTATATATACCTAAGGTTAGCAATTGCCTGGAGAAAAATTTCCTGTTTCTTTAATAGAGTCTTAATGTGGTGTAATTTGCCTGATGATGTGATATTTATCCAATTTACACAGCATAATACTAGGTGCATGGGCACTGTAGATAAGGAGCTTTGAGCCAAATTTGGGAACACCTTAACGTGGTGAGGGGGTTTGAGTGTATCAGTGAAGCTGAAAGCAACACCATCAGTAGGAGCACAGGCTTGGTCAAGAGTCTAAACTCCTGGAAGAGTCACTCAAGGTGGAATGGTCAAAACTGAGACACCAGACTAAGATGCATCCACCCCCTTCAGGAATCAATGGTCACATCAGCAGAAGAGAATTGAATGTTCCAATGGTGATGAAAGTGGAGAAATTCTTGAAGGCTAGCTACTGGGCAGCAGCAGTAGTGGAAGGTGACACTGGCAGAGGATCTTTCACAGACAACGGCAGTGTTACTTCAACTAACCCTGGTTAGCACTGCAAAGCAGAAGAAGGCAATGATAAACTACTTCTGCTAATCTCTTACCTTGAGAACCCTATGATGAGACAAGCTCAGTCTATACATAAGCACATAGGCTAATGTAGAACTGATATAGGATTTCTGCTCAACCAATAAATGTGCACCTCTTCAGGGAGTACAATCAAGGACACTGTGGTGTACATGAATCTGGGGGTTAGGATTGCTGGCTTTTAAATGGACTGTATCCAGGAAGAGAATTAGGATATTTGCATGCTACAAGGAACAAAAGAAAAAGAAAGATATAACATAAAAGAGCATTACAGGTTGGATAAGACACAGAAGTTCTAGGCTCTCCCTAGACATTTTCTAAACCTCAGCTCTCCATGCTAAAATTTTAGCTTTTCCTGTTTATTTTGGCTTATACATTCATCTTCAGCAATTAAAGATCCCCATCAAGCACATCTGAAAGAATACAAGAAGGCCTTTAGGATGGCAAGGGAAATTATTTGAAGCACTCAAATGAAAGAGACAAAGCATGAGAGACTCATTCAAGGAAAGAAAAGAAAAGAAGCTTCCAGAGAGGACTGCAGATCCCTTTTTCCTATGTGTGTATCTGCATGTGTCTACATTGGCCAAATGTCTGAAACAAACTTTCTCCTTTGCAACAAAACTCTCATGTGGGTAGTTCAGATTCTGAAAATTTCTGAACTCATTTACCTAGTGTTAATACACCTCTGTTTGATGCTGGGGCCCACTAGCCTATCCTCTTGAAACTGATCTCAGATTCATATCCTATCTGTACTTCCATCTCATCTCCTGCTGTGCCTCTGCTTGTGGGGCTTCCAGGGAATCTGTTTAGATACAGTGGGAAACAGGGTGCTGGACTAAATGCTTCCAACTAGCAGATTATCCTAGATCCCTTGAGATCTTGAAATATCAGAGATCCTTTACCGTTGCATGCTTCAACACTTTATCTTCAGCCCTCCTGGAAGGCAGATACCATCGTGTTCCACTTCTTCAATGGCTCTGTCCATGCCATACAGAGAAATTAAAGTCTATCAAACATGTTCTGCTGCACTGCCCCTTCTGCATTAACATCCAATCTCACTATATAGCTCCAATCTTGTCAACTTTACCAGGAAGATCTGAACAACATTATGTCTCCTTCCTTCTTGCAGACTCTTCCCAGGAGATAACTAGCAAAGTTGCCAAATTTTGCCTTCAGGTGTGTGGGATACGCGAGCGGTTGACTGACCATCAATAACTTCCTTAACAGAGGAAGGTATCATATCTCTGTCCCCCCTTCAACCTGTGCCCACAGTTCTGTGCTCATTGCACTGCATGTGCCCTCCCTATTCTTATTCTTACTTTTTTAATTCTATTCTTTTACCCTCTGGAGCTGATTCTGTATCCAGACAGACAGACAGACAGACGAAACTGAAAGGGAGGAGTTGGGGAAGCAGCAGCCTTGCACTTTTTGCAAAAGGTTTCTTAGCTAGTGTTTTTAGAAACTTGATGGGAGATTATGATTTGACTGTTATTCATTAAAGGCCTGCTAGCTTTTCAAGCATTGGAGGGGGCAATTCTTAAGGCGATGTTGGAGTTGATGTGTTGGAGTTGGTGTTGAGAATGGTGTTGGAGTTGAGATCAATTCTTGTTTCACTGTGGCAAAACAGACATGTGCTGACAAATTCATAACTTGTTCTTACTCTGTGCAGGCTGAAGTGTCCTGAAAAATGGACAAAAATGAGTTCAGCACCATAGCATGGGTTGCCAGCATCCGGAGTAACCCCAGTCAGGTGGCGCCCCTGTCACCACATGTGCGTGTGCTCTCAGGACCATGCAGGGCTCCCATCCGCTAGCCTGGCCAGGAAGAGAAGGCTGCTAATTGGACTGGGGGCACTGCCTGGTGAGGTGTTCTCGCCTCCTTCGCTGGCGAGGCGAGCAGAAGGGAGAGGGCAATCTTGCCTGGCACTTGGCCAAGTTCTCAGGGTTGCGGAGGTAAGAAGAGCATGGTAGGGATGGGGCTGTGAGCAGAAAGCGGACTGCCCCTGTCTGGCCCACATTTGCACATAAGGCACTCTCTGCCAGGCTCCACTGGCACTTGTGCTGGTGATGTGGCTGGCAAATCAGGGAAGGAGCATGAGCTGAGGGGCGTGGAGGGGAGGGCTGGAAAATGCCATGGGACCACACCACCTCCTGCCTAGCCTAGCCTCCACATTGAGCATCGTCATGCCTGGTGGCTTCCCGCACCGCTGCCACCAGCTCCGCATGCTCCAGCCAGCGGCCATCCCCAGCACACTCTCTTTGGTGGTGCCCAGGGCAAGCGACCCCCCTGCCCCTCCTAAATCCAGCCCTGGGTGATTTTTAGAGTCATAATTTCAAGACCAAGTCACAGCAGGGTTATGGCTTGCCATAGCAAAATCTAAACATGGTGGGTCCCTGGGAGTTAGAGAATGAAATGCAACAAGCAGATGGTATGACTCTGTTGTCTAGGGAAGAGCAGAAAGCTGCCAATCAGTCCCAACCATTGTGAAGCCTTCATGCTGCCTGAAATGATAGAGACTGATGTTGTACCCCCTTATGCCATTCTGCTCCTAAAGAGGTCTTTGAGGACTGAGCCTGCACAGTCCATTGGGGCTCACTAGGCTCAGTCCCAGATCATGAGATTTCTGGTTGAAACTCAGCTGTCTGAAGTTTCAACTCAGTCCATGTCTGGTCACAAGAGAGGAAATATATGAACTGGCTAATGGCTTGCATCTATAGATCTTTTTAAGTGACTGGATTTTTATGCAGCTGCCCTTTAATGGGTGAAATACAAACTGGAGAGCAATGCAAATCGTTATATATCAAATGTCGATTAACTTGCGCTTGAAATTGTTGTGGGGAGTGAGGAGAGATGGCATTGCAGAGTGAGTAAAAATTCTTTGACTTGTGTTTTTGATTGGTACATGGGATATGTAATTAGAATTCATTATTGTAATTTTACTTACCAGCCCATGGATACTAGCCCTGGAAGAAGAAGATCCGAAACGGGAATTGAGAACAACAGCTGATGCCCGTCGGCTAGTTTTGTCTTATTAATTCCATTTCTAGACACATGGACTGCCTTCCCCTGATTGCGCACTCTCCACCTTTGATTGTGTATATATATGAATTTGTGATTGCTCTTTGCGACGGACCACTTTATTCGAGTGAAAATTCTGTAAACTGTGTTGCACACTTTTGCACTTTTGCACTTTAATTATATAAATAATTTGATATATAATGATTTGCATTGCTCTCCGGTTTGTATTTCACGTGTTGTTTCCGGGAGCTTCCCTTTTGTTGTTGTCGCCCTTTAATGGGTAGCAGTGCAGATGACTAATCCCCTTTATTTCTACACTGGATGATTTGTTTGAATTCTGGACACACGCATGCACAGAACACATGGATGAGGAGGGTTGGGCGTTTTTTGCCTAGTATGTCTGTGTCATGCTTAACTAAAACAGCAATCTTGTTGCTAAGATGGATGGGTTTGAAGGTCAGGCTGTGGACCTTAACCAATGCACTGGACAGCTGGCCTGATGCAGCAACTTCACACACTGCTTCCTTCCCAGTGGGTTGTGCAGCAGCCAAAGTGTTATTGTCTGAGGTATATTGTCTCTAATTGGTTCTCTTGAAGAGAAATCTGCCTCTATGTTCTTTGCCAGAATAGGATCACAGTTCAATTCCTCAAGTCTTGACTTTTTTAAACCCACTGTTTCCTCAGAAATGTTTCCTAAGTGTATGTGGTTGATTAACAAACTAAAAATAATACCAGCTGCTCCCACCTTTTCTACCACAATGAAATCCCTAGATTCTGTGGCTGCTTGTGGTTACCAGGACACCAGCTGATTTGCTGGTTGCTGATTTTTCGGTTAACATAAATAAATCAAACACACACAATCAAATTCCTGCTTCTAATGCATAAGCATTTTTAAAGGAAGGCAGTCGAGAGTACAGCCAAACTCTGCATCTGGCCCACACACATTGCCCGTCTAGACTGATCAACCCAGACATCACCAACTCCATATGTTTTCAAATTAAGTTAGATCTTCTGATCAAAGGAGTAGGATCATTTAAGCATTCCATGTATCTTAACTATGTACCTTCTCCATGACTTCAGAAAATGTTTTTTTGCAATATATTTCAGCTGCCTTAAAACAGAGGTAGTATCTTCTTTAAAACAGACTCTCCAGAATCGTGAACATGTAAGGGTGCATTCAATTGAGTTTTGTCTGTAAAATCTTGACTTTTTCCAGTAAAAAACTGGGAACAATGAAGCCAAATCTAATCATCTGTCCCACTGATTTCATTGGTAAAGAGTTAAAACACTTAACAGCAGCTGGATTGTACATCTAGCTTTTTAAAAAATGCTGCAGATAAAATTTTCAAAGAAAAAGCCATTACCACATGGTGCTTTAAGGGCTTAGAAGCAAAACAAAACCCAATAGAGCCATGCATTTAATTGCTTTGAATACTTTAGGAATTTTATTCATCTAACAGCACCAGGCCCTTCAAGACCTTCCAGATAACAATTATTCTTGAACCTTCATCATCACACCACCTAGACCCAACCCAAACAACATATGAAACAAACCTCATAACATGCCTGACTCTCTGGTTCCTCAGGGTTACCAGTGCGTCTGAGAGATCACCTCCTTGATTACCCTGAAAGGCATAGAGAGAGGTAAGAAAAATCAGAAGATGTACCAGGGAAACAGATGAGCAAGGAGAAAAGCACTGCAAGTATTTTATAAGCTGTTGAGGGAACTGAAGTAGTGACCTGCAAAGTCTGTGCCATGTTTGTCTTCTGATATCTGCTGGAAGTCAAACTCTGCTAAAATCATAAGGTTTAATAAATTTCTGACTTGTCTTGCTGACAACTGAATCTTCTAGAAAGTGGAGAGGGAAACAAGGGGTTCTGCTGTCTTGGACTTGATTCTCACCAACAAGGAAGAACTGGTCGATGAGGATAAAGTAGTGGGCAACCAAGTAACCATGCAATTCTGGAGTTTAAGATCTTAAATTTGAACAGAGACAGATGTATGGATTTTAGAAAAGCTCGTTTTAACAAGCTCAAAGTCATACTGGGGAGAATCCCATGGTCACAAAAACTCAGGGAAAAAGGCATTCAAAATGGATGGGAGCTTCTTAAAAGTGAGATACTGAAGGCACAATCACAAACTCTTCCAATGAGAAAAAAAATGGAAAATACCTAAAGAAGCTGAGGTGGCTCCATAAACAGCTTTCTAAAGATCTGAAAATTTAAAAAGACACATTTAAGATATGGAAGGAGGGCTGTATAACCAAGGATGAATATAAACAACTTGCCAGTTCTTGTAGAGAGAGTGTTAGAAAGACTAAAGCACAGTATGAGTTTAGGCTAGCGAGAGATGCTAAATAAAAAGGATAGGGTTCTTTGGTTATGTTCGGAGCAGGAAAAAGGATAAGGAAATGTTAGGTCCACTGCAGAGAGATGATAACAAATGATAAAGAGAGGGCAGAATGGCCCAATTCCTACTTTGCTTCAGTCTTCACTTGCAAGGGGCACCACGCTCACCCTGGCAAAAATGGAACACATAAGGAAGAAATGGAATTGCTGCATAGGATAGATGTTGGGGTGGTACATAAACACCTAGGTTCTTTAAATGAACTCAAGTCCTGAGGGCCAGATGACTTGCATCCTAGGGTATTAAAGGAACTTGCTGATGTAATTGCGGAGCCTATGTCTATCATCTTTGAGAATTATTGGAGTACAGGTGAGGTGCCAGAAGATTGGAGGCAGAGGCAGACAAATGTTGCCCCCATAATCAAGAGGGGGAGAAAAGTGGAGCCAGGTAACTATTAGTGTGATGCCCATACCTGGAAAGATCCTGGAACAAGCCATTAAATTGTCAGTCCTTGATCTAAGGGTTTTAGTAAACCATATGCTGAACATGAGTCAGCAATGTGATTCTGTAGCTAAAAAGACAAATGTGATTTTAGGCTGTATTAACATAAGTATACTGCCCAGAGCATGTGAAACGATGGCATCACTTTACTCTGCTCTAGTTAGACCTAGACAGGAGTACTGTGTACAGTTTGGGGAGCACAGTTTAAGAAGGATGTTGACAAGCTGGAACATGTCCAAAGGAGACCACAAAGATGGTAGGGGGTCTGGAGACCAAGCCTTATGAGGAAAGGTTGAAGGAGCTGGGTATGTTTAGTCTGGAGAGGAGGCAACTGAGAGGTGATATGATAGCACTCTTCAAGTATTTGAAAGGTTGTAACAGAGGATGGAGCAGAGTTGTTTCCTGTTGCCCCAGCAGGTTGGACCAGAAACAATAGGTTAAAATTAAAGCAAAAGAGTTTTCAGCTGAACATTAGGAAGAACTTCCTGACAGTTAAAGCTGTTCCTCAGTGAAACTAGCTTCCTCGGGAGGTGATGGGCTCTCCTTCCTTATAGGTATTTAAAAAGAGGCTAGAAGGTTACCTAACAACTATGATGATCTCTGACTTAATATTAATGTACACAGATGAAGAGATGAAGGGATGAGTATGAAGGGATGAGCCGGTGCTTGGCTCTTGTGGACCTTATATGCCCAAGATAATGCCAATTACCACTTCAGGGTCAGGAAGGAATTTTCCTCTAGGTCAGATTGGCCAGGGATCCTGGAGGTTTTTTGCCTTCTTCTGGGCATACAGGGGTCACTGAGGGAGGTGAATGGGGGTGGGGGGTGGAAAAACTGTGAATTTCCTGCATTGTGCAGGAGGCTGGACTAGATGACCCTTGAGGTACCTTTCAGATCTATGTTTCTATGTTTCTAAGTCTGGTGCCAGTCATTCACACCACACACTTGTGAAGCAGAACACAATCACTCCCTTTCACAACCTCTGAAATACTCAGTGTCTTTACAGCTGAAATTAAATAGCTCCTTCCTGATATAAAATAGTGCTCCCATGAATGCAGATGTGAGGATGATTCTTGTGTTTGCTAAAACTAGCCCCAACCCAAACCACTCCTCAGAGGCAGAGAAGTCCAAGTGCATCTGCTGCCCACTGAATCTGTGGCTGAGATGAGACCTAAGCTAAGCACTTTCAGGCACCAAAAGACTCTTTAGAACTGTGAAAAGGTACATTAATGCACCTTAGGTGCATTGTTGGGATACAGAGTTGCCACCTCCAGGTGGGCCTGGAGTTCTCCTGAAATCACAACCCATCCCTGACTACAGGCATCAGTTCTCCTGAGGAAAATGGCAGCTTTGGAGGGTGGACTCTATAGTATCACATCCCTGATGCACTCCCTCCCCAAACTCCACCCTCCCCCTGGAACTACCTCCAAATCACCAGGAATTTTCCAAAGCAGAGTTTGCAACCCTGCTTGAGTGCCGTGCTTTCTCCGTGCCCCCTAGGCATTGCCCTATCAAGAAAAGGCCAGCCAGGATGAGTTGGAACCAGTCCTCTGGGATTCTTGGCAGAAATCCACATCCTACTCTTGACATTTTCCTTTGCCTCACTCAGGTTGTAGAACTGGCCTGTTTCATCCTTCCAGCCAAAACAACACTTGAATAAAAAGAAAAGATTTTATTTTGAGCACAAGCCAGCAGGATATTCTGCAAAAGCTCCACTGAAACTGTATGAGAGATTCACTGTGTTTTCTGCAGGGAAAGTTCTCACTGCATTGGACTCACTGTTGAGAGGTTTTCACCAAATCTGTTTCATTTTTACATGTCTTGATTTTAGCTGTAGAAATAGGAAAACAAATGTGAGCTGCCCAATGCAACTATAAAATAAACCAGAAAATCAGCTGTAGGATCACATGCCCCTACCCCTTGCCTCTCCTCTTGCATGCAAACCTGTGGCCTCCTGCTATCAAGGTTTGGTGTTATACACGACTGTGCCAACCTGAGTTAAAATTAATCCAGGGATGATTTTAAATCCTCTTTGAGAATTCAGTCTTGCTGGAGAATTTGAACATGAGAATGTAACCAAAGTTTAGAGCCTTGGACTATATTTAATAAACAATATTGACACTGCTGTCCCTATATGGAATCTACATTAAATTGTGTACAATCCCAGAAGCACCATTGAATATATTAAAGTTCCACTAATTTTGGTAGGATTTGAGGATGCTTTACAATGTGTTGCCCACGGGCTACAGTCTTGCTCACAGTTACAAGTACTTTCACTGAAACCAATTCAACCCAGGCAAGTTATTTATCTATTTCTTTATGAGGAAAGGAATAATGGAAATCTCTAGGCAATCTCTGTTCTTTTCCAGTCTCTCTCTTTACCAGATGTAAAGCTACATTTGTGTAATGAAAGACAACAGAATAGATCAGAAATGGGATCAGTCAACCAAGGGGGTTCTTATCATATACCTACATCAGCTGTAAAATAAATGGCCCACCTGGCTTTATGCAACTTTTGCTCAGCCCTCACCTCCTGCTGGCCCATTGTCGATAGGTCAATCTTGGTTTAAAGCGAATAGAATCTAAAATATGTTCATGTCAGACATTCATATTGCTCCTTTGAATTATGGGAATGTGAGTATCCTTTAGAAAGTTACTTTCTTCAAAGGAAAAAGAAATGTAAATTTCTGCTATCTATAACAATTTGCTTATTTACTTACCACATTACAAGTAGAGCTGGCATTATGGGGGTATAGAAACAAAGATAGATACTATAAGGGTCAAGCTAAAAACCTTTCAAGTATATTCAAAATAAGTATTTATTATACAGTGTACCCAGTACTCAAAAACATAGGGCCTGAATAGCAGGTTACACATATGTGCTTAAAATAGGTATAACATTCTCCAAATATAGTTGATGATACTGTCAAATGGCCAACACTAAACCAGACCATACATGCTTCAGCCCCTGGGCCTTCCTCATGGGTCAATCATACAATTTTTGTAACAAACCAACCAACCCACACGGCCACAAACGAATATGTATAAAAATGCTCCTGATCTTCTTATCTGGAAATGTGAAAGGAGAAAGGAGGAAGAAAAAAATTATAAGAATTATAATGATGGCAATAACTACACTGTAAAACATTTTCAGAAAAACACAAAACCAATTTTACCTCTTATATTGTGTGATGTGATACAGATTATTGCAGCAGGCCGTGGGTCACTTCACATGGTGATTGCACTCACACAAATCTCTTTATTTGGTGTTATATTCTATACAGCAAAAATTACAAATGAGCTGAATATTGCATAAAGAAACCTTTAAACCCAAAAGGCTCTCCAATCTCCAAACAAACCTGGTGCTAGGTTTCCAATTTTTCTGGATATCTGTAGTTGCACTCAAATGGCACCTTTACCCAATAAAGTTCAGCTATATAATAAAATGAAAGGGTAATGCAATATCTCCCATGTGATATGGAAACTTGCTCCCAAGGGAAGGTGAGGGGGCGGAGGGAGAGAGAAGGGGAAAAAATACTGACGCTTTTAGAAATCAGAACTGGCAAACGTGGAATGCAGGCATCCATCCATAGAAACCAATCTCATTCAGACATAGCAGGTTCAGTCCACTTCTTCATTCAATCTCATAGGTGTCAACATCTGGAGGAGTTTGTGCAACCTCAAAGATGAATGCTGTATACATTCTACAACCCAAAATTGCAGCAGCTTCTCCGAGTGACCAGCAGTGAGATAGTGGTTGACAAGTGGGACATTCAGTTTTTTTATTCTAATGCAGCTCTTATGTTCACATATTCTGACTGCAAACCTCCTCCTCTTTGACTGCTCTGTATATTAAATTACAGGGAAACTGAATCACATAGATAACTTTGAGTTTTGTGTAACTCAATAACCCACATAAACCAGCAGTGCTAGATTCACAGATTCAAAGTCCAGTAGCCTTCACGGTTCACCAAATGTGCTCTCTATTTCCAGAATGCTCTTAGCCGCACAACCAGCCAAATCTAAACTGCGGCATTTAATCTTTCTTTGCAAAATACTCTGCCTCAGCCAAACTCCTTCCCCTGGTTTAAGGTGCACCTTCGCAACAGGGTGAGACACAACTGTAATTACAGACTCAGTTGGTCCACTGTGAATGAGCAATGCCAGAGAAGCGTCTACACTTTGAGACCCAGTTTGGTGTAGTGGTAACTTAAGAGTGCAGGACTCTAATCTGGAGAGCAGGGTTTGATTCCCTAGTGAAGCCAGCTGGGTGACCTTGGGCTAGTCACAGTTCTCTGGAGCTCTCTCAGCCCCACCCACCTCACAGGGTGTTTTGTTGTGGGGATAATAATGACATACTTTATAAACCGCTCTGAGTGGGCATTAAGTTGTCCTGAAGGGCAGTATATAAATTGAATGTTGTTGTTGTTGTTATTACAGTAGAACATGTCAATATGCAATGATGTAATTAGTGGCCAGGTTTCCCCATTTGGTGGAAGGACAACCTTGGTTTAAAGGACGGTGGGGGTGTTGCTCATCTTCTGTATGTGCATTAGTAAGAATTCATTCTCTGAGATTAAAACGAGTAGTGTCATGCTTGACGGCCGTATTTTAAAAATGAAATACCATGACAGGAAGTGCCATTGTGCAAATGCAGATGGAGCTGAGTGGTAGTTTAATGAGGTGATACCGCACAATCACCATGTACATATCCATTTACCCCAAATACTTCAGTGCAGTTTTGTTTATATCAGAGCTCAGCTAAGGCTCACTAACAGCTCCGAATTTTGCCTTAATGACAACAGCACGGATGTTGTTATCTATCAATGGATTAGCTGCTAGTACAACAAGGAGAGTTATTTTTTTCAGGGTTTCTTTTCCACTATATCCACCATATCCACTATAGACCCCCCCCCCAAATATCTCCATCCCACCTTCCAGCATGCCTTCTGTTTATATTTTTTATATAATGAGGGTTAACAAGATTTAGAAATAAGTCAAGCCTTTCTGATCTGGAGAAAGATTTCCTCTATGAAAAGGGCCAAATTTTGGACAGGATGTTGACTTGCTTTGGGTGTATGATGCCTGATCTTCTTTTCTCCAACTTTATGATGGAAACAAATGTACTAAAAATGCTGAAGAGATCTAGAAGGAATTGAAAGGTATGACGGTTCTAGTAAATCAGATTTACACCTTTCTGCCCTCTAGGCTGGATAACAAATACAGCTGCATCCACATAAGCAAGATCCGTCAGTCTAGTCTTCTTGCCATAGCTCTGCCCTATAACCTACTGCATTGCAAATATTTTTGGGGCCCTTGTGTTGACCAGTTCATCTATACTCTGCACTTATTTACAGCCCCTGCTGGCCTTAGACTTTTTCCCCAATCTGAAATGTTATTTATTTACTTATTAGCATATTTGCCACCTGAAGGCCCTCAAGGTAGTTCACAGCCTGTCAAAACGCAAACAATCACACAACTGAAAAGTGAAAATGACCAATGATAGAGCAGTGCAGACTTTGAATTAATTTTTTTTATGAAATTGGCTTCCACAGGCAGCCCATCCATTTCCTGCCATAATGAGTTCATCATTTGGAGCTTGGTGTGACTGAGTTGGAAATGATGAGTGAGTGGCAAATACAAGTTGGCAATGGCCAACTACTTCCCTTCTTGGAGGAAACAAAAGCCCAGAGAGTAGGCAGAGAAAGATACCAGATACCGCGGAGGCCAGAGGTTATCTGTGAAGACAAGGAAAAGAGTCTCTTTTCCTCATTGGGTTCCACAGGTGAGAAATCTGTGCAGCTTGAACTTTTGAAACAGGGCAAACATGTATTGGAAGATGAGTCCTGTTGGGATTCCTATTTGAGAGGAACTTGAGAAGTGAGAATGGGGGCTCAAGGCAATAAGTTCTTTGAATCAGTATTGCCCGGTCCCCTGGGAACCAAACCAGGGGATGGGAGGACTGTGGTGGGTACTGCATTGCCAGAAAATGTCATAACTTCTGGCATGAAGCAGAAGCACTGGGTCATTCTGGGGGCCAATTCTCTGGTGTGCCAAATGGTGTGCACATAACCCTGGTACTGCGCCAGCTGCATTGGCTACCAGTGGAATACCGAATGAGATTCAAGGTTTGGGTATTAACCTATAAAGCCCTATGCGGACTGGGACCAGCGTTTCTGCAGGACCACCTCTCCTGGTATGTGCCCAGAGGATGTTACGATTAGGAAATAAGCAACTGTTGGTGGTCCCTGGCCTCAGGGAAACCCGCCTAGCCGCCCTCGACCAGAGCCAGGGCCTTTCCGGTCCTGGCTCCAACCTGGTGGAACTCTCTGTTGGATGAGACCAGGGCCTGGCAGGATTTGTTATCCTTTTGCCAGGCCTATAAGACAGAGATGTTCCTCCAGGTGTATGGTTGAGGCTGGGCTTGGCCTCCATCGGCCAAACAGAGGAGATCAGATTCCTTCCCAATCAGATGCATCCATCGTCTAGCTCTTTTATCCTGTTACTGAGTGCTGCTATTTATTTTATGTTATTTTTATATTATTATTTTATATTATTTTTATACTATGTTTTTATACTCTTACTTAAACTGCTTTAATATAATTTATACTGTAAATGCTTTTTATCATACTGTAATCTGCCCTGAGCCAGTTTGTGCGGGGAGGGTGGAATATAAATTGAAAATATTAATTAATTAATCAATCAAGGATATTCTGACAGTGTTATTTCTGAATTGTGGTTTAGACAATAAGGTTAATTCCTTGATCTAAGAAAGCAATATTTGTTAAAAAACAATTTGCTAATACAAATGCTGAATTTTGGTAGCTGTGTCTATTTTCATTTTGCTTGTGAATGCCAACAAAATATCTCTCCCTAAAGTCTTTAAAATACTACCACAGTAGATTAAACAATAAAAGTACAACCACACGCATTAACTCTAATTCTCCAGTATGCAGGTAAAGTTCACCTCTTAATTCAGCTAAGACTCTAGTCAGAGTAGTAAAGGATGAAATGTAGTATTTGAAAAATCAAAGCTTCCTAAGTGGAATTTTTGAGCTACATAATGAGAACATCAGCACATGGCTAGAGGAGCAGGTTTGCACACACTGACCTTCCTTACTTTCCTCTTAGGAAACTGATTTAAAAATAAAATGATGTGTCTGGATACAACTTTTTTGGATTTTGATCAAGTCTGGGATTACTCGGTTTTTGCACAGCAGAATCATTTAAATCCTTGTTGAAGATGCTTGCCTGTTTTATGTCATTTTGAGCTTTCAGTTAAGAAACACAATGTTCTGGTTACTCTTTCTAACATATTTTTTGCATCATAGTGCTTGTTTACACAACGATGGTCATAGCAATCAAGTGAGGTAATGCGCTGAGCGTCATATAGGATTGAAACTATGTGCTGCACTCTGGAGAGGAGTTAGGCAGCACGTTGGAGGAATGCTTATGAGGAGATGCAGGGTGTGTGTGGTGTTATAGAGACATAAAATATTGCAACAATTACAGGGAAAGATGTGCGATGTTACTGTTATTCATAGAAGACCAGGAATAATATGCAACGCTGCCAACCATGAGTTCATCTTTTTCTGAAATTTTCTTTACATTTGAAGAAAGAATTTACTTTCTCTCCAGGAATGAACAAGTACTGTATATAAGACTAATAATAAGACTGTAGGTATTTTTCTGTGTCTAAATTCTGGCGAACTTGGAAGTCTGTTTTCTTCATATGTACATTATTGATCCATTAACCTGCAGAAGCTCCTAGATTTTCTAGAATCTTGTGGCACTGCTCTTGCCAAGCTTAGCTTGCTCACACCAGCCGCCAACAGTATTGCTAAGAATCAGTTAAGAAATAAATATTCTGATGTGCAAACTATAAAGCAGGCTGTCCATGAACCAAAGAGTCTCTTGCTTTTGCTGGATTGTGCTCTAAGGCAATAAGTCATAAAGAAGCTGACTATTCAGCAGTTAGTTTCAGGTGGGTAGCCATGCTGGTCTGCTGTAGAAGAGCAAGATTTGAGTCAAGTTGCATCTTAGAGACCAACTAGCATTTTAATTATGTCTGTCAAGTGCATTACCTGTCATACCCAACAAGATCCTGTGTAATGTTTGTGCTCTAATAATATGGGTATAACTAAAGGCTGAAGCTATTTCCTGACTGTGATGTGAATCTGCCCTGTAACTCGTCCTAAACCCTCCATGGGGAGGGCAGAATAGAATGCAAAGTAAATAAATAAAATAAATAAATAAATTATGCAAGGGGAGGGGCTGTCTCCATGGTTATCTGTATGTTTCCTAAACTTTTCTCTCCATAGCCTGGGAAGAAATGCTTGCACGGACACTCATGACCTTGATACTTTGCATACATCCAGAGGAGTTAGCCATGTTAGTCTGTAGTAGCAAAATAGTAAAGAGTCCAGTAGCACCTTCAAGACTAATCAACTTTATTGTAGCATAAGCTTTCAAAAGCCACATTGTCAGATAAGCTTTCGAGAGCCACTTCGTCAGATAAACATTTGAGAGTCACAGCTCTCTTCGTCAGATGCATCTCAAAAGCTTATGCCACAATAAAGTTGGTTAGTCTTAAAGGTGCTACTGGACTCTTTACTACTTTGCATACAGTAGCTCTGCTTTTTCCCTGCCTAGATTTTTGCCTAAGTCCTTTTGAACTTAGATGACCATTACCTGAGGGGGTGGGGATTTGGGAATTTACCTGCGCTTAGAATCCTATATATGTCCTGTGCTTATAGAGAAATGTCGTTCCTGTCGCAGATGGAGTAAAAGCTGAAACTGGTAGCTTATCAATAAAGTTTTTAAACTCATGCAGTGAAGTCTTTTTAGAATTACCTTGCAGATCCTTACAATGTCCAAATTGGTCACATTTAATAATAAAAGAATCAGAACCTCAAGTTTCTCATCAGAATCAGTTTCTGAAAGCTTTGATGCTAAGATGTCATTTTACTCTTACACAGAATTTTGAAAATTTAAGGTTTGCATGAATTGCAACAAGCTTCTCTTCTCTTCCACATGTTAGTTTTTTTTCTGATTTGGTGGGAGGGGCACTGCCCCAGTTGCCCTGTTACTCCTCTGCCATCTTGCTGGATGCTCAAGGGGGACTTCCTTGGGCCTCAGAACTGAGGAGGGGAGGGTGTTGCCAGTGGCGGACTGGGCAGGGTGTCAGCTTGCCTAATGGCAAGTGGGCCCTGTGGGCCCCTGATGAAGTGGGTCCCCTTAAACATTAGACAATATGTTAAAAATCCCCCAATTTAGAAGAATCCCACAACAGGAGAAAAATGGCGGCTGCCAGGGGACACTCTAGAATTTCCTTCCTCCTAATCTCTATGGTAACAATCAGTGGAAGGCTAGAGTGCCCTGGCTGCTGGTGGCTGCTTACTGTTTCCCCCCTCTCCCAGTTCAGAGCTCATTAGCTCAGTGCAGGGCTCCTCATGGGTTGGCTCCACCCCCCCCTTCAGCCTGGGGTTGCAGGCCCTGTACAGGGAGTGCTGGAGTAGGCAGTCCTCACCCCTACCAAGCAAGAGGTTTACATCCCAGAAGCTGTGGCTGCCTACTGCCTGGCTGTCCTCCTGGTGCTCTGCCCCGCCACAGGAGAACAGAACAGAGCTGAGTCGCCCTCTCCATTTTCTCCCCTTGGGCAGCCAGCACTGTCCTGTGTGTGTGTGTGTGTGTGTGTCTGGCTGGCTGCAGAGCCAGCAGGGAGTGGAGAATGTAAGCAAAAGAATGTATGTGTGTGTGTGCGCGTGTGTGTGTGTGCGAGTGCACATGGACTCTGTGGCATTGCATCCCCACTGAGTTCTCTGTCCTCTCTAGGCTCCATCCCTAAAACTCCAGGAGTTTCCCAGCCTGGATCTGGCAACCCATCCCCCATTCCCAAAATGCAGTATCCCTCCTACCCCATATCCAAAGTCCAAAGAGTTTATTGTCTATAGCCATAGGCCATCTCAATTTACCAAACATCGACTAATAAACAGTTAAATCCATTATCACAGTACCTACCCCATATCTGCAACCTTTTCTGCCTTTCTCCTTTTATTTTCCCCTTGCAAAAAAATCCTCTACCAGCATGGAAAATCAAACATTGGAAATTGACTCTTTGGAAACAGCATTGCCAGGTAAGAGGCAGAGGAAGAAGAAAAGAATGGCAGATGAGCTTATAGATGATGAAGGAAATTCCTCAGATTCTCTAGCTGATTTTCGAGTAAATGTGTTTAACCTAATAATGGACCACATTGTCCAGTCACTCGATTCACGCTTTGCACAACACAAAAAGTTGTATAAAGATTTATCCAGCTTGGACCCAGCAAAATTTAAAACTATTGCAGAGAAGGGCCTTGAAGATGAAGCATTGGAAGGTATTATTAAGCTGTCTCCACAAGTTGGCAAAGATCAAATAATATTGGAATTGTTTTCTTTTGCCTCGAACTTTGATGTATTAAAGCAATTGCTTAATGATGGTGAGAATATGGATTCCAGTTGCAACAAGTGTAAAATTTGTAGCACTTGCCCATCGTGTGTACTAAAAATTCTGGCATCCAACAGACTTCATAATAAGGCATATGATAACCTTTATGAACTTTATAAAGTCATCTGCACACTATCAGTTACTCAGGTCCAATGCGAGAGGACATTTTCAAAGCTAAAGATCATAAAGACAAAGCTAAGGAATTCACTGTCAGAGGAGAACTTGGAATCATACACGTTGCTACCCACTGAAAAGGAATTGTTAGATACACTGATAAGAACACTGATATTGTGATGTCATAATTGTTACAACCACTCTGCTGATCAAGGGAGGAGCCAGAGGGAAACAATTTTGAGGGCTTCTAGGGCCTTGTTCCCTCCCACTGTTGTAACAATGAAATAAATCAAACCCTCTTCTTACTCCTGGCTCCAGCAGTTGGGTGGGGCATTGGAAGAAATAGCCTTTGTAGGCATAACACTATCTGCCAAGGAAGGGCATTGCCAGGCTTCAGCCATAGGCCTGGTGGAACATCTCCACTTTACAGGCCCTGCAGAACTGCAATAAATCCCGCAGGGCCCGGATCTCCACTGGGAGAGCATTCCACCAGGCTGGAGTCAGGGCCAAAAGGTTATACTGTGCATCTGATGAAGTAAGCTTGAACCAATGGAAGCTTATACATTTGTTCGTCTTTAAGGTGCTGCAAGACTTCTTATTGTTCTGGCTGCAGGAGGCTAACATGGCTATCCCACTGGAGTTAAAATCATTTGTTTTCTATAAAACCAAAGTTCAGTACATATACATACAGAACTTCCCGTTGCCCATTGCTCACAAAATCTGTACAAAACAAATATAAAATAAGATAGAGAATATCTTGATTAGAGGTGGGCACACACACACACACACACACAGAGCAGAGGGGGGGGGGTTTAACCCATCCCTGCCTCTCCAAATAGAGAGAGACACCCCGTCAACATGTTTCAGCCAGCTTTTAAAAAAAAAGCAGGGACAGAATCCTCCATTCCTCCCCACCTAATTTTAAAAGCAAGCAGCCAGTCTTCCAAAAGCATATTTTAAACATACACACAGGGCTGTGAATGAGGTTTTCCCACAAAATACAGTGTTTTAAAAGCAGGTTAAAACCAGAGAGTGACAGACAGAAAAACAGCCATTCCTCCTACAAAGTCCTGTTTTTTTAAAAAGCAAAAAATGTTTGGAACACCCCCTTCCCCCTCCCTCCCCTGGGTCTCTTCTCCCAACTGGAGGTGAGTGTGTTGCTGCTCCATGGTTGGAAGGAAGCCCTGCTGATCAAGGAAATCTGGGCTTCCATTCGGGTTTCCAGGGTGACAGAAGGAGGGCAAACACAGCTCAGGCATTCCCCTGGCTCCGTTGTCCCAGGAATAGATTGCTGGCAACTGATTATCTGCATCCCCAATCAGATCCCGATGGCCCAAATCAAGCCCCGATGAAGCCTCCCCCCCCCGAATGCTGGATCAGTTGCCGTGGATGGCACCGATCCACTAGGTCCCAATCGTGTGAACGCCATTATCGTGGGTATTTTTCTATCGTAATGCTGATCGTGCCTATCTCTGTTCCCTTTATAAAAGCACTTTATAAAACCAACTTTTACCTTTATAAAAATGCTCACTTGAACAATTCTGTTTTACATAGTTTGCGGAATGACAGAAATGTATGAGTCTTCCTAACCTTCTCAGAGAGGCCATTCCACGACAGAGAATGAACCTATATGGGCAGCTGTGACTCTTACCCACTTGCAAAGTGACACCTTCAGAAGGCTTTGTTCAAATAAATTAAGCTGTCAAGGTGGGGCTAAGCAGAAGAGGAGGTTCTGTAGATATGAGGCTCTAAGGTCATGAAGGGTTTTGTATGTGATAATCAGCACCTTGAAGAATGGGTATAATATACATACTCTGCTTAGCTCTTGATAGTAACTGAGCTGTGGCTTCCTGTACTAAGTGGATTTCTCTAAGCTGACTTCAAGAGAAGACCCATGTAGAGTATATTACAGTAGTCTAATCTTCTTGAGGCCACCATGGCATGGATCCACATGGCTCAATTGGCTCGTTCAAAGTAATTAACCATCTTCTGGGCTAAATGAAGATGGAAGTTGAACTCTCTATGGTGCAAACTGTAATAGGCTATCTACTACAAATGGCATTTCCGAACTTTCCCAACAAGTTCACTTTTTCATCAGGAGTTCAAAATTGACTCACTTTTTTGTACGTGCATGTTCTTGCACTGATACATGGGGATTGTGGTGTGGGAAAAGCATCCCCTCTTTTCCTTCTGATTGTTTTTAAAAGTCAGTTACATAAAACATGCCCTTTCTCTGGGGAATATATGATTTAAAAAAATAACTTGGAATTTCCCAGCAAAATTGATTGTTTGAGTCTAGCCTGGCGATTGTTTGATAACTTATATTACATTTTAAAATGTTCAAGTCAGTTCCAACAATCAATGAACATGTGCAAAAGCTGCACTTTTGAGTTCCTAGTTGGAGGAATGCAGGTTACATAGGTGCATAAACTCAATAATTAATACACAAACCCAAAGTAATCTCAATTTAAATAACAAGAAGATCAGTTTCAGGCAGAATGGAATTCACATCAAAATATGCCAAGTTTTGTAACCTGAAAAAACCTGCATGTTGGGCCTATTATTCTTGGGCCTCCGAAGTAGAGAGCACTAATTTTCAAGGAACTCTATTTCAGCCACCCTATTCCTAAACTTAGCACAGGAAAATCAAAGCTCCATTATTTTATCATTATCACAGGGCAATCATACACCACTAAACCATTGTACTTACAATGGTCATATTGTCATGTCTGTACTCATACTCATACATCCATGCCATTGTCTAATGTTGACCTGATATTTTGAACTAGGGGTGTGCAGTTCGGGAATCCGAATCCAGAAAAAATCCCGAATCGCCCTGATTCGGGGTGATGCGGGGAATCCCGAATCGATTCGGGAATCCTGAATCGGTATGCCCCGAATAGATTCGGGGCGTTTTGGGGCGATTCGGGAAAGCTTTTTCAATGGGAGGCATTTTCCCACCAAATCAAGCCGAAATTGGTGGGGGCCTTCCTCTAACCTCCCTCTAACAACCCCCAAGTTTCAGACAGATTGGACTTTGGGGGGTCCCCCTATCCTCGCATATAAAAGGGCATAGCTTTAGGTTGCTGCTGCTAATCTCCTATTTTGTGCTTGCTGCTGCTGATCTCCATTATTTCCTATGGGGAAAAAATGAAGAGGCAGGCTTCCTTTGCCAGGGGTGGCATTTTGCATGCAAAATGCCCCCCAACCCTCAGGGGCCCTTCTCCCACCTTTCCTCCCACCCCCACCAAGGCTCAGCCTGCTCCCACTTCAGCACCTGACCTGACACAGAAAAATAACACAACTCTCACTTAACATCAGAGAATCACAAAAGCATAATTTCTGTCAAAAACACTATTTCTTTAACTGCTTTAGGTTACACAGTAGGAGGGCACAACAAAGCATGATAGCAGTGTACTACACAAAATAATACAACCCACTTCACCGTTTTTGACAGCAATTGTGTTTGGGTGATTCTCTGATGTGAAGTGAGTTGTGTTACTTTTGTGTAGTACACTGCTTTCATGCCCTGTTGTGCCTTCCTACTGTGTAACCTAAAGCAGCTAAAGAAATAAAGTGCTTTTGACAGCATTTTTTGGGGGGTGATTCTTTAATGTGAAGTGAGTTGTGTTATTTTTGTGTAAGATACTGCTGCCGTGCCCTTTGGTGTGCCCCCCTGCTGTGTAACCTAAAGCTGTTCAAGAAATAAAGTGTTTTTGACAGGAATTGTGTTTTTTGTGATTCTCTGATGTTAAGTGAGTTGTGTTAATTTTTCTGTGTGGGGGACTGCTGGTGTAATGTGTCATAATGCTTTGCCTACTTGTACTTTGAAAGGGAGAAAATAATTTTTTAAAAACTGTATTTTGTGTTGTTTGTGTTTTATTCTCTGTTGTGTAGTTGGTTCCCATCATAGGGAACAATGAGGAGGCTGGCCAGACATCTCTGTAGGTGGTGGGGGTGTCAGGGGGTGGTGGTCTGTGTGTCAGGTCAGGTGCTCTTTCCCAGGGACAAGTTGGCACTCAGAAGTTTGCCTACCATTGTGGCACCCCTGGGCTGTGTGGAATTGCCCTGGGAAAGAGAGTTTAGACGTTCCCAGCATAGGGAACAAAGGGGGAGGGCTGGCCAGCCTGTTCCTGGGGTTATGGGTGTAGGGATGCTGGGGGTGGATTTAGGTCTGTGAGGGGCTAATGTGGGGATTTGGGTCTGTGTGTGGCAGCTGGGGGGGAATTGGGTTTGTGTGGGGCTGTAGGGGGTGGACTTTGGGGGCTGAGAGCACCTACTTGGGGAGGCCATGAAATGCCCCCCCAAGTGGGAGCTGGCTGAGCCTTGGTGGGGGTGGGAGGAAAGGTGGGAGAAGGGCCCCTGAGGATTGGGGGGCATTTTGCATGCAAAATGCCACCCCTGGCAAGACAAGCCTCCCCCAGCTGTAAGTAGTATAGAAAAGAGCACCTACTTAGGGAGGCCATGAAATGCCCCCCCCAAGTGGGAGCAGGCTGAGCCTTGGTGTGGTTGGGAGGAAAGGTGGGAGAAGGGCCCCTGAGGGTTGGGGGCCACCCCTGGCAAAGGAAGCCTGCCTCTTCATTTTTTCCCCATAGGAAATAATGGAGATCAGCAGCAGCAAGCACAAAATAGGAGATTAGCAGCAGCAACCTAAAGCTATGCCCTTTTATATGCAAGGATAGGGGGACCTGGTTTGGGGGGCCATAACAAAGTCCAATCTGTCTGAAACTTGGGGGGTTGTTAGATGGGAGTTAGAGGAAGGCCCCCACCAATTTTGGCATGATTCAGTGGGAAAATGCCTCTCCCAGGCTTTAGAGAAGCCTGGGGAGGTTTTTTCCCATTGAAAAAGCTTTCCCGAATCGCCCCGAATCACCATTCCCGAATCGGCTTGCCGATTCGGGGACAGCGATTCCCGAATACCCGAATCGGGAAAGCTGAACCACTGTGCCTTTGCACACCCCTATTTTGAACCATTGCTGTTGTTGTACCCCGATGTAATATTGCTAATACCATAGCGTGCTTTCACAGGCCCTCTGAAGCTGCAGGTGTCTTATCTAACACTTTGAAGCTATCAGTGCTTAGGACCTTGTACACTGCTCGATCCCATGAATTACTGTGTTTCAACTTTAATCTCATGTCTTTAATCTCATGTCTTTAATCTCATGTCAAAAGACTTGATAGGTAAAATATGTGAGAAGTTCTCAGGACTGGTTCGTGCCAAAAGTTATATTTTACTATTGGGAGGGGGAAAGGAGTAATTGTGCTCTATAATAGAATGATTTTCACACGTCTTGAGTATTCCTGTCAACCTGCTGTTACTGCTTAGTCACTTACCCTGCTTCTGAGTAATCCTATGGACATATCTGTGGAAATGATCTGATTCCTAAATAAAACCTTTTAACCAAGAGCCCGGATTCTTGCTGTAACGGTACAGGGGGTCTATCTGCCATAGCCTGTCATCCATAGCCTGACACCTATGTTAAACAAAGCAATGGTTGGACTAGCATAACTGTGCACAACATCAGTACAATTACAAGTTTTATGCAGTTCTTTCGGCATAGCTCTCAGTAGCCAGAATCCTACATTTCAATTGTGAAATTGTAATCCATAATTTCAAGTTATAGAAGGTACTTATGCTAGTTGTTGAACTGATATAGAAAGGCTTTACAGCATTGTTGCAAGTTAATATTGCAATATAATAAACTAATTTAGTCTAACTGAAGCCATAATAAAAACATGGATAAGTCTAGCGTCTCATATTCATCTTACTATAATGTGATGTGCAACAGTGCACATGGAAGCAAAGATAAGTGCAAATAAAACTGAACCACGGCAACCTGCTTGAATTGTATACAAATGCCTGAATAAGTTAAAGCAAATCATAAAAAATCTAGAAACACTTATAAATGGCTCTAAAATTCAGATTTTTAACAACAACAACATTCGATTTATATACCACCCTTCAGGACAACTTAATGCCCACTCAGAGTGGTTTACAAAGTATGTCATTATTATCCCCACAACAAAACACCCTGTGAGGGGGTGGGGCTGAGAGAGCTCCAGAGAACTGTGACTAGCCCAAGGTCACCCAGCTGGCTTCAAGTGGAGGAGCGGGGAATCAAACCCGGCTCTCCAGATTAGAGTCCTGCGCTCTTAACCACCACACCAAACTGGCTTTTTGTAGCCTCTGCACTTTTGGAACTGCACCTAACATTTTGACATCAAAGCGAGACTTGAGAGTTAGAAATCAAAGCCAGAATTAAAACAGGGAATCTGTTGCAAGGTTTGTTAAAGTCATATTTCCTCCTGAATAAATGAATAAATGAAAATACAGAAAACATAAGTTAATTTCTAACTTTGTTCTCTATATGAAAGCTGTAACTCTTCTTAGGATAGCATTGATAGACTCCTTTTCAGGTGTTGCAGTTAAATCTAAATGTCCATAAAAATGCAATGTTACAATTGCAATTATGTTCATTGATCCTGAAGAGAAGTAGCATTGTCAGGTCCCCCCTGGCAACTGGCAGGGGGTGAGGGATAACCATGACGGCCAATGGAAAAGACTTAACAGCTGCAGTTGTGATGTTATCAAGTTGTTGGCTCACTGAAAACTCTATGGTTTTTATCCAAATACCAGGGCTTCACCCAGTGATGTGGTGATGCCACTTCCAGGTATACAGGAAGTGATGTCAGCACATCACTGGTGATGATATTATGTCAATGTTCTCAACCCCTCCATGTTCATTTTTAAATGATGCAAGAAGGGTAATGTTAGAACACCATCCAAGCAAAATAATGGGATTTGGTCATGATTATTGATGTATTTTCAATTGCTTTTAAAAGGATTCGGCTACAGCTAAGTGCTTCAACACCTGGGGATGTGCCATGCTGCCTGGGAGTGTGCTGCACCACCCAGGGGAGTGCCCCAGGAAGCGTGTCCCCCTGCCAGCCAGGTAAGTGTGGGCAGGGAAGGTTGGGAGCAAGGGATGCCCCATCCCAGGTGGGGGAATGGCACCCCTAGTGTGCGTGTGTGTGTGGGGGGGGAGAATTTATGGCTAAGGATCACCAGACACCCCATTAAGACCTCCCTACATTTGTCTTCTTTCAGGATCAGAAAAATCTTAGCAATATACAGTTTTTATTAGGTGCCCTTCACTAATCTTCAAATAGGAAAGCACCTCCCTAATCTGAAGGAAGTTACAACCATTACAAGCATTCATAGTATTTGTCTGTGAATTAAAAGGTCTCTTTGAAACTTCCTATTCACACACACACAATTTTCTCCTTCCTTTCTTACCAGCAGAAAAGATGGCTGGATCCAACCCAGTGCTTAAATTTTCAGAGTAACATACAAGAATTTGTGGCTTCTATTATATCTAATGGAACTTTCCTGGGGGCAGCTGATTTGGGTGTCTATAACTTGGACATTCAAAACCCAATCTTTACCAAACTTGGAGGGTGGCTGGAGGAGAGTTTGCTGAAGATGTCCTATGAGTTTGGCATCTCTGAGTGTCAAGGGGGGCATTGTAGGGCCCCCTGAAGTGATGGACCATGGACCAATGAACTGGTCTTAGAACCAGGGTGGATCCTTGAAAAATTAGTGGTCCATGGTCTATGAAATGGACCACAGACCAATGGTCTGTGTTTTTTCCCCAGTCCATGCCCACCTCTACTACCAAGAATGTGCTTGTGCAAAGTATTTACAATACAGGCCCAGGAAATGGAATGATCAGGAGTTACCCTGGAAAAGTGGCAAAGCTAGAAAACAGAAACAAGCTACATACTTTTCACCTATCCCAGCAGGATTAACACATATATTTTGTAAGTCATTGAAAAGAATATATATTTGCCAGATGAGGAATGGGGGCCCTAGATGCCTGCCTGTGTCTGGTCACAGATTTGACTTTAAAAATAATCCACATGGCTTTTCAATTTGTGCGGTGTTTGGATATTTGGGGTTTTTTTTCCTCAATACAAGCCCGCATAGGAGAGCAATGTTAGAATTTGTACGTGAGAAATATCTTTCAATTTCACTAGCCAACTTTTTTATTTTGGAGGCTACAGCTTGCATTTTGCAATCAAAGTGCAATCTGAACAGAGCTGTAAAGAGCTAAAAGCAGCTGTACACTTTCTAATACTGGAAGTAGTATTCATAAATGAATTTTTGAAGTTTTTCTAGTTAAAGAAGAATGAATGAGAAATAGAACATGAGGCAGAACAAACTTGTTGGACAAAAATGGAATGGAAGGAAGGAATCTGGTAGTTCCTACTCTTAGTCAAATGTTTACACCTTGTGTTACAAGATATCCTTTTGAAAAGGAACAGAAGGGATCAGAACGACTTTCACATCCAACCTAACACCGCCCCCCCCCCTCCAATCTTGCCAGGAGCAAATTCTTCTAATTTTTATTCTGTTTGTGAGCCAATGCTAAGCACAAGATGATATTGCTCTGTTTCCTTGCAGGCATTGTGTATTCACACTGATAGCTAGCTCATTACTATTTAAAGCATTTTGAGGTATCTTCAGTCAGAATGGCTCTGTATGAAAACAAATTCAGCTCAACTATAATAATAAAATAGCCCTTAACCCAAGGAAATCTCATTTATATTGCACTCAGTGACATTTAGTTTATTAGTGTGTGCAGAGTAAGATTAACATTATCTACAAAATGCCCTTCCTTTCCCTATGATAGGTATGAAAGCATCAATATACAGAAATCTTTGGTGCTCCCATGAAAATACTTTGTGTACAAAACACACTAGACAAATTCTTGGTAAGATTGTTCCTGGGTTTACTTTTCGTCCAGTATGATTGACTTTGTCTCTGAAAACTTTTTATCTTTTAAGCAGGCTATCGCCCTGGCACCAGGATGTATATTACTGCATTGGCTCCCATTTTGGTGTGATGACCCATAGTTTCAAATTTACTTGATATGATGACCCATTGATTTATTATCACATGAATTTTGGACCATAGGTTTTGGGCAAGAATCATTTTCATACATTTTAACTGTAAGTTTGCCTATTTTATACCTTTAGTTGTTAGTTGTTTTAGATTTTCCGGGCTGTATGGCTGTGGTCTTGGCATTGTAGTTCCTGACATTTCGCCAGCAGCTGTGACTGGCCTCTTCAGAGGTGTAGCACCAAAAGACAGAGATCTCTCAGTGTCAAGGGTGGAATAGATGTTAGCAGGTAATTTATATCTACTCAGGAAGGTGGGTTTGGGCTGTGTGGTCCCGATGTCCACAGCTGCAGTGTATGCAGTATACTCCTGCAGAGGTGAGGGGGTCTCTACTGTCTTTTGCTGATCGTAGCATCTGTTGTATTTTTCTTGTGGGTCTGAATACTGTTTGTAGGTTGTGCTTTTTCATAAGTTTTCCCATCCTTTGATATATGGCAAAAACACTTTTCCTGTGGGGGACTGCTTTTCCTTAGTTGTTTGATTTATCCTTGGTTTAATCACTCTTCTGATTTCATTTTTGGAGTAGCCATTTGATTGAAGTGCATGGTTTAGATGATTAATTTCCTCATTGAGAAAGTGTGGTTCACATATCCATCTTGCACAGTCTACTAATGTTTTTATTATGCCTCTTTTCTGTCGTGGGTGGTGACTGGAGTTTTTGTGTAAGTACCTATTTGTATTAGTTGCTTTCCTATAGACCTTGTGACCTAATGAAAAGTTTGCTTTGCGGATGACCAAGGTATCTAGAAATGGGAGTTTACCCTTGATTTCTTTTTCCATGGTGAACTGTATGTTCGGATGGATATTGTTGATGTGGTTTAAAAACTTCATCAGTTCTTCCTTACCATGGCTCCAAATGATAAAGGTATCATCCATAAACCAGAACCAGACTGTAGGTTTGTGGGGTGCTGATTCTAAAGCTGTTTTTTCAAAATGTTCCATGTAGAAGTTTGCTATAACTGTGCTGAGAGGGCTTCCCATGGCCACCCCATCCATCTGTTCATAGAATTCGTTATCCCATTGGAAGTAACTGGTTGTCAGACAATGGTGGAATAAGGCTGTTACATCCTCTGGAAAAATCTGATTAATAAGTGCAATTGTGTAACAGTTATTTTATAACTGTTACTTAACTTACCCAAATAAAAAATTTACCCAACATATCCATTGATGTGGAACTATTTATTGCACAAAGTATTTTACAGGTTTTTTAAATGAATGTGAGAGTGAAACTAGCTGACTACCTTTTTAGCTTCAGTGTGCAAGCACTGAGTCATTACTGACCCATGGGGGGATGTCACATCATGACATTTTCTTGGCAGACTTTTTGTTATGGGGTGGTTTGCCATTGCTTTCCCCAGTCATCTACACTTTACCCCCAGGAAACTGGGTACTCATTTTACCAACCTCAGAAGGATGGAAGGCTGAGCCAACCTTGAGCCGGCTACTTGAACCTGGCTTCTGCCAGGATCGAATTCAGGTCGTGAGCAGAGCTTGGGCTGCAGTACTGCAGCTTACCACTCTAAGCTATAAAAATCTAAAAGCATGCAGTTACACAAGCATTGTTATATATAACAAACTAAGAAACTTTAATAGTTTTTTTTCACAATAAAGTCCATTTTGATGGATTCAGTTTCGTTTTCCCGGCCATGTCGGACGCTCCTCTCCGCAGGTCCGGGAGGAAACGTCCGAGCAGCCTGACCGGGCGGTTGTCCTGCGAGGGTTAACCCCCAGGACTCCCAGGGAGGGGGTCAGGGTCCGGAGCACGGCGGGAAGAACCCCCTGAAAGCAATGCAGGGGGTAAATTGCCCGTTTGCTCCAACGGAGGCCAGCAGACTTGCGCAGCACATCGCGTGCCGCCGGGCCATGGAGAACGGCAGTAAGCAGTTTTAAGGTGAAAACCTGTAAGTAAGCAAATCCCTTCTGATTTCTAAGTGTATGCGAAGGATTGGTGGGAGTTGAAGCTAAGAAGGCGCGGATTTCTTCCCCTCCACGGAGTTTTGGAACGTAGCTAGCACCCCCCCCTAAGATGGCGACGAAAAAGCAGGGCCCTGCGATGAGTAAATCGGTGATGGCGATGTTACAGGGGAAGGGGGAAACCCTGGAAGAGATGGTCAGACGAGCGGTCTTTGAAGCTATGCAGCCCTTTGTAGCGAAGTTAAATGAATTGGGGCAAAAGGTTGATTCAGTGGAAAGCGAAGTGAAAACCATTAAAGAAACAGCGTCTGGAGCAGAGCAGTCTGCACGCGAAAACGTAGTACTCATGAAAGCAACAAGTAAAGAAGTGAAGCTCTTGGAGAATCAAATAATAGGATTACAAGTGGACCGTGCCCAAACGGTACTGCGTCTTCAGAATGTAAAAGAGGAGCAAAATGAAAATTTAAAAGATTTGGTATCGGAACTTTTGGCGTCATTCGCAAAGGCAACTAAAGAAGAGTTAAAAAGCGATATTCTGGAAGTCCGTCGGACATCTTCAAAATATGCAATGAAGCATCAGCTGCCTCGCGAGATTATTATTGACTTTTCATTTAAGAAGACTCGGGACACCATCTTATATAATTCGTATAATGTGGACTTGGACTATCTGGGCAATAAGGTTAAGATATTGAAAGACGTTCCATTTTTGGCTCGTAAAAGAAGATTTAAATATAAAAGACTTGCGGCTTTCCTGAGGAAATGTGAAGTAAAATACAAATGGTTGTTTCCGGAAGGCATCTGGTTCAGATACAAGGATCAAACCTACAAGTTAACATCGGAAGTACAGCTGAGAGACTTTTTGTTTAACCATCAGGAGTTTCAGCAAGAAGAAAGTCCAAAGTCTGAAGGGGAGAGTGGGGGGGAGGAGGGAATGAGCGCAGCTATTGTAGCTGCGCAGAGAGAACTGAGACCGAGACGCAGGGGGCGGGGGGGAAGAAGACCTGATCCTGAATGTAGTCTGTATTTTATAAGATCTACCAAATCCAAATCCAATTTATTACAGCAAAAGCCAGCAATATAAAACAATATGATTGCAAACAATAAATCAATATTATCAATACAGGAAAACCACAGGCATAAAGGGATAAGAGTGAAAATGGAATAACAATAATGAAAATAGAAAAAAAAATTATAATGTTTTTTCCACTAAGAGAAGTTTACGTTTTCTGATAGCTAAAGAGCAGAATTTGGCCACAGCATAGGTTACTGAGCTCTGAGAATCTTCTAAAAGAAATTTGCGCAGAACTTCTGGTCTAAATTCCAAATAGGATTGCAAAGGGATGAATTTAGACAAAAGAGGTAGTATAAGGCGAGACCGTTCTTCACAATAAAATTCACAGAATAAAAGTATGTGAGTAACCGATTCCACCATATTGTCCATGCATGGACATAAGCGCTCATGCATTGGTATCTGCCAGAATTTGCCGTACAATACAGCTGAAGGCAATGCCTCAAACCAGGCTCTAGAAAATGCCCATCTGTAGGACTCATGGGTAATACTGGATAAATATGGGGCAGCTGAAAAATTAGGCCAAGATTTTAAGCACCTGAAGTTCTTGGGAAGTAAAGCTTCTTCATTTTGAAGTTCAATATCAAGAAGCCTCTGAGTAATAGCTGTTTTTGCCATATTCAGGGTTCCATTAAAAAGATCTTCAGGATTTAGGCCAATTTGCTTGATCTTGTTAAAGATTTGTGTGAACCAAGGTGGATAAGGGTTCGCAGCTAGGAGATGAGTTATCATTCCCTTTGAATTATAATGAATTTTCAGCCAGAGGAATATTGCCTGTTCCCATACTTTTAATTCAACTCTGGGTAATCCTGCCTCTTGTCTAAGTATTACATTAGATGTACTCTTGGGAGCACCAAATAGAGATCTAAGAAATTTTGATTGGACTGTTTCAAGAATCTTAAGATTGGCAGAGAGTCCAATTTGTGAGCCATACAAAAGTTGGGCCAAAGATTTTGCCTGATAAGTTTTTAAGGCCATAGGGAGAAAGCCAGCGCCTTTCCTTCTAAACAATTTAAGGATGGCATTTGCACTTCTCTCTGCTGAAGTGGCTGATGAGGTCAGATGTGCTGAGAATTTGGCATTATAGGAAAAAGTTATGCCTAAATACTGAAAGTTCTTAATTTGATCTATGACATTTCCTTTCATATTCCAGATATATTTCCTAAATGAGCTGCCAAAACGAACAATTTTGGTTTTAGAGAAATTAATTGTTAACAATTCAATGTTACATTGATCATTATTTTTTTCTAAAGCTCGCTTCAAGCCAACTTTGGTCTGAGATAAAAGAACAGCATCATCAGCATACATTAAAATTGGAACTTTTCTGCCACTAGAGAACACAGGGGCATGAGTGTCTGTTGTATGAAAGCATGTGATTAGGGAATTGACATAGATGTTAAATAGGAACGGGGCCAGTACACAACCTTGTCTGACCCCTTTTTGGACTGGAATTCTTTTTGAGAGTCTGCCGTCCTGTGTAAGTCTTATCTGAAAGCTATTATTTTCATGTAACTTAAAAATAATAGCCTTTTATTGATGCCCAAGTCAGCCTATTTAACCCAGAGCCTTCCCCTAGACACAGAATCAAAGGCTGCCTTGAGATCCACAAAGGCCCCATACAGTGTCTTCTTCCAGTGTTTCACATATTTATAAATAAAATAATCTAACACCAAGCAGTGGTCAATAGTGGAGCGACCAGGTGTAAAACCGGCCTGTTCAATATCGAGTAGATTATTTTGGTCTAACCATTCACACAGTTTTAAACAGAGATGTTTCGTGTATATATAAGATCTACCAATCTGATAGCGTATTAGAAAGTTAACTTTAAAGAAAAATTGCAGTATGAAGGGAATACAAGACATGTAGATGTAGTGTGTGTTTTGTTTATATGTTGCTCTTCCCTTTTCCCCAGTCCCCTTTTTTCCTTCATATTTTTGTAGTTTTTTGTAGTTTTCTATGTTAGAAATTAAAAATAAAAAAAATTATAAAAAAAAATAAAGTCCATTTTGGTTAGTATCAGTGAGTAAGTGGGCTTAAGACCCATTGAATTAAATAACATTTACTTCAGAAAAAAACTCAGAGAAGCAGGGGTGGGGAGTTGGCCATTTCCTCACCTGGGCATAGGGTTGCCAGTCCCCAGCTGGGGGCAGGGAATCCCCATCCCCATCTCCACCCCCACTCTCCACCCCCCACCCCTGCTTACCTGGCTGGCATTTCTTGTTTAGGAAATCATTTGAACCTCTCTATGAAGCCCAGACATATACATTTCACAACAATGACATCAACATTTAAGACCCTTCACAGAAGGCAGCTCCAATTAAAATGTAGTGTTTAAACCTATAATTAAATGAATAAATTGATTAATCACTTTAATTAATTGCTTAGTGTTTTTGGCCTCTCAAGTCAGTATTGCTTTACATCTGGTGTGATGGAAGGTCACTCATTTTGTGTTGCAAACTATTCTAATTTGCAAATGGAATTATTTCAGCATAATGTTCTTTTTGGTATCACAATGTCTACGAGAACTAGAGGCAATAAAGGTAAATAGATATGTTATAGAGTCATCCTGGCAGAAATATTTCCAGGATACAAAAAAACATGTTGAACAAAATCTCTGCTGTGACCTAGCAATAATAGAACAGCAGGAAGCTCCTCAGTTGTTAACCAATATATTTTTTTTAAAGGTTGAAAGATTAAGAGGTTGCTATGGTTCAACAGCAGAGATAGTATGCAACACTGCCTGCTGGGAAGTATGTTTACCACATGAGGAACAGGTGAGCATCAGAAAATGCATTACTTGTCATCCTGTGACCCTGCTACTTCTAAGCATGCCCAAAGCATGTGAGGATGCTCAGCAGTAATTGTAAAAAAGCATAGTTTGAAGCTGTTGCCATGGCGTTGTCTTTTTCCAGAAAAAGGAATTGGAGAAGGTCTGTGATCATAAGTAAGCATATGTTTACTAAGCAGTGCAGTTCATTGCACTTAGTGAAATTCACTTCCCTAGAGGTGTGCTTAGTTAGCACTAGTGTGCCATGTACAGAGAGAAAAATTTAGTTCCAGCTGTTTTCAACTTGCAGGATTTTTAAAAAGTGTTTCTGCAGTACTGCAGTTCCTGAATCTGTCCGAGAAGATTGTGTTTCAAATTGAAACAGGTTCCAGATCTGCATGTTTTAAAAGAACATGTTGGAGAGCAGGATGCAAGTGCAAGGTAATTCATATAAATTCAAAGTAATTTTGCCAGATTTCCAAATCTAGCAAGATTCTGAGTAGACCTGTTTAGGATTGCTTGTTAAAACTATTTCATTTTGGCCAGATTGGGCCCATTGATTATAAATGATATTACCTGAAGCAGGGCCGGATCTAGGGTTGCCGGTGCCCAGGGCAACCCTAGTCCGACCTCAGCGTGCGTGTGCTGCTGGCGCGGCATGATGATGTCATTT